>NC_071999.2:24812338-25117523 GCF_028885655.2 Pongo abelii
AGGTGCTATAAGCAATCCAGCGTTTGTAATTGCCTTTTGCAAAGATGAATAACATTGAATAAGTTGGTCTTTATTTTTTGCTGCACACAGTATGTCATCCATATAATGGATGATGTAACAGTCTGGAAATTGATCGCTAACAGGCTGGATAGCTCTGCCTACAAAAGTCTGACAAATTGTGGGACTGTTTAATATACCCTGGGGCAAAACTTTCCAATGATATCTAGCTGCAGGTTCTTTGTTATTAACGGCAGGGATGGTAAAGGCAAATTTTTTGAAATCTGCCTATGCTAAAGGAATTGTAAAAAAGCAGTCTTTTAAATCTATAATAACAAGTGGCCAGTCTTTAGGTATCGTGGTGGGGGATGGGAGCACGGGTTGTAAGGCTCCCATCGGTTGAATTACAGCATTGACCACTCGCAAGTTGGTCAGCATGCACCATCTAACGTACTTTTTCTTAATTACAAATACTGGGGAATTCCAAGGAGAGAAAGTGGGTGAAACATGTCCTTTTTCTAGTAGTTCTTTAACTATTTCATGAAGCACCCCCAACTTTTCCTTAGGGAGCAGCCACTGTTTGACCCAGACAGGGCGCTGGGTCATCCATTTTAAAGGAATTGGATCTGGCGGCTTAACAGTGACCACTCCCACAAATAACTTAATCCTTTTCTGCTTTTCCAGTAACTTGTATAGGTTCTGATGTGACATTTTCCTGTCTTCCTAACCCTTTACCAGGCATATAGCCCATTTTAACCATTATCTTCTGACTCTCTGGACTATACAGAGGCATTGGGATAGAAATCTCAGTACCCCATTGTTGCAACAAATCTCCTCCCCACAAATTGACAGAAATAGGGGTGATAATGGGTTGAATTGTACCCTCCTGCTCATCTGGGCAAAAGCACTGAAGAACAGAAGAACCCTGATACACTTCCGAAGCTGTGCCAACTCCCACTAATCCTATAGAGGCCTTTTGTTTAGGCCACTGCTTAGGCCATTGATTAAGGGAAATGATGTGCTGGTTCCCAATTTAATGTATAGCAAAAGTGATAATTGAGCTATTGGGTCTCCTGGATTAGCACTCCGACGTGCAGTGAAAGAAAGAACAAGCTGAATTTCTCCCTGATACTCAGAGTCCACAACTCCTATGTGAATCTGCACACCCTTTAAATTTAGACTGGATCTTCCTAATAATAGTCCCACTGTGCTATCTAGTAGTGGCCCGTACACCCCCAGGGGGACCTTACAAGGAGGCTTTCCAGGGAGTATGGACACCGCTTCTGTACAGCACAAGTCTACCGCTGTGCTCCCTGAGGTGGCGGAGGACAAGTGTGATAAGTCTGCAATGGGATAGGTTGGGCTGGATTGGCTGGCTGGGTTAGATACACACCATTTTGGATCAGGCCCAGGGCTGGCCCCTCTATCCATTTCCCAAAAACGGCTGTCCATCTTTATCAAACTTTGAATGACACTGACTTGCCCAATGTTTTCCTTTTTTACATCGTGAGCATATGCCTGGCCCTCTGCTTTTTCCTGATGTGTTTTTGTTGTTCTGACCCTTCTTACATTGCTTTTTAGTATGTCCCATTTGTCCACAATTGTAACAGGACCCTGAGAACTTCTGTGTGTTATTTCCAACTTTTAAACTTGCCATTGCCTGGGCTAGGAGATTAGCTTTGTATACATGTCCTCCAATGCCATCACAGGCTTTAATATGTTCATTTAGTACCTTGTCTTCTGGTGCTTTTCCTTTAATAGGTCTAATGGCCGCCTGGCACTCAGAATTAGCATTCTCAAAGGCCAACAGTTGGACAACTGTCTCTCGGGCATGTGTGTCTGAGATAGCCTTTTGAACTGCATCTTGCAGGCAGGCAATGAAGTCCAGATAAGGTTCCTTAGGGCCCTGTCTAACTGAATTAAAGGAGGGATATGTAACACCAGGATCTTGAATCTTCTCCCAGGCCCTCATACACACTGACCTGAGCTGTGCAGTGGCTTCATCATTCATCACTATCTGTTGTTCTATTGTACCCCAGGCTTGTCCTATTCCAAGCAATTGATCAGAGGTAACGTTAACAAGAGGCTGAGATCTAGCATTTCTACGTGCCTGATTAGTGGCCTCATCTGTCTACCAAGTCTTAAATTGTAAAAATTGAGAAGGAGATAAAGTAGATCGAGCTAACGTCTCCCAATCACAGGGGCACTGACATTTGTCATAAGTCACAGCCTGTAATAAGGTCTGAACATAAGGTGAGTTAGGTCCACACTGCCCTATTGCTTGTTTTAGATCTTTTAATATTTTAAAAGGAAAAGGTTCCCAGTGAGCCTGAGCATGCCCCCAAGCCTGCCAAGGCGGTTATTATAATCACCGGAAACTGCCAAGCCTCTAAGTCCCCACTTTCTTGTACCTGACAAATGGAAGCCTGTATGCTCCTTTCTCCATAATGAACCGCAGGACGAGCCTCAATTGCTCCTTTACCATAATAATGAACAGCAGGGCGATCCTGAATTGCCACCTCTCCATAACGAACTGTGGGTCAGGCAATAATGAGCGCGGCAAGCCGAGTCTCGGTGAGACTAGTGTCGGGCTCCCTCCCCCAGCACTCACTGGGCTGAGGAGGAGGTGGCCATTCCGGACATTCCTCTGAAGGAGCCATGGGCTGAACAATTTTCTGAGTAGGTTTAGGGAAACTGGGGAGATTGGCAGAAATCACCTCTGGACTCTCCTTTTGGCTAGTACTTGGTAGAGGCGATTCAGAGTCCTGATCATCAAACTTCTCTCTCTCCTCCTCTGACTCAGCCTCATCATCTGTCTGACACCATTTCTGCACGCATCAAAGACCAAACTGACCAAACAGGCAAAGGAATTTTGTTTCCCTCTCTGTGTGCTTTTTAGAAGTCCTTTCCAACTCTTTCCCAATCTTTTAATTCCAAAGTTCCCTGTTTAGGGAACCAAGGACAAAACTGTTCCACAGCATGAAACTAATCCATAAGATTTTCCGTATCAACTTTTACTCCACCACGCTTCAAGAGCTGCCACAGCAAGCTCAAATATGTTGCGTACTTACTTTCAGTTTGTCCCATTTGTGTCCCTAGCTTTCTCCGAGCACCCCACTTACCTGCAGAGCTTAAAACTTTTTCGTCCTCGGGAGTCCTTTGTCCGTCGATCCTTCGTTTCACACGCTCGAGCATTTCTTCACCAGATTCTTTCAGGCCCCATGACTGGGCGCCAGAATGGTGGGGACCAGCCTCAACACCACCCACAGGGTACCCCAAGTCCGGTGGCAACAAGGGAATGAGAAGACACAGGTTAAGAGTTCATAAAGGTAAGAGCCAGGGGGCCAGCTGCAAAATGGAGGCTGCAAAAGGTGCCAAGCTCTGGTCTCCACACTATTTATTGAGTACAATCACTTAGATCTAAGAAGCAGATGTTCGGGGTGAAATGGTGAAAGGGTGGCAGTGTGTCATACACCTAATCTATAGCAGTGGCGGTTTAGGTAAATTTTCTTGTGCTGAAGCAGCATAAAGAAATTACTGATTTATTCTTTAATTACTGATTTATTCTTTAACTTATCAGAGAGCAGCTGTGGGGAGCGGGCCTAACTAGGAGCCAGCATATCTGGCCACATTCCAATGCTTCAAAGAAGTGTCTCTCTCCTTGAGTACAGTGTTTATAGATAAGAGAGCACGTCTTGCTCTGAACATGGGAACATAATGGCAATTAGGAGGCTTTCCTCCTCAGAGGCCTCTTGTGGCTTTCCACAACTTATTGTCCCATATTTTTATGGCCAGTTTATGCAGGCACCCCACAAGCCCTTTTCCCAATATCTCACTATGTTGTCTAGGCTGGTCTCCAAATCCTGGGCTCAAGTGATTCTCCTGCCTCAGCCTCCCCAAGTGCTGGGATTACAGGTGTGAGCCACCGCACCTGGCCATTAACACATATATATGTGAAAATACGTACAGAATATAAACTACTAAAAAAGTAAAAATTCTATGTCTTAATATAACTTTACCATGGATTTGTTAAAAACTAAGGTAAAAGTCATTAAAAAAATGATACAAAGCATAAAAGAACATCAATCAAAATTACAAAAACTCCAAAATGAGTGGACAAGGACCAAAAAAACTAATAAAACAACTAAAAAATTACTTAAGCAATAAAATGTAAGCTATGATGACACAACGACAGCTTGTATCTTAAAAAAAACAGGTTAGGGAAGTGCACGGTGGCTCATGCCTGTAATCCTAGCACGTTGGGAGTCTGAAGTGGGTAGATCACGAGTTCAAGAGATTGAGACCATCCTGGTGAACATGGTGAAACCCCTTCTCTACTAAAAATACAAAAATAGCTGGGCATGGTGGTGCACACCTGTAGTCCCAGCTACTCAGAAGGCTAAGGCAGGAGAATTGCTTGAACCCAGGAGGCAGAAATTGCAGTGAGCTGAGATTGTGCCAGTGCACTCCAGCCTGGCGACAGAGTGAGACTCTATCTCAAAAAAAACCCCCAAAAAACAAAACAAAAAACAAACAAAAAACCAGTTAAAGTAAGAATTTTTTTAAAAAATTAAAGGAATAAGGAAGTCTAGAGAGAGTAGCACTATCCTCAAAACTCTCACAATCCAGATGGTCACTGGGCCAGGGTAAGGTCTTGTGTCCTGACCCTTCCAGACGTTCAAAAAATCTGCAACACAGACAGAGTTTCTAGAGTCACTGGGGCAGCGGGGGGGGGGGGGGGGGGGAAAGGAGGAGGGAGGAGGGACTCCCTCGGGTGGGTGTGCAGGTCTCAGAGGGCTCCTCAGGCCCTGGAAGGTGGCCTTGGGCCCCTGGCCTCCCCAGAGTCCATCCACAGGGCACTGGGGCCTGTGTGCTGCTCTCTGCTGACAGGGTTGACTGGCACAGAGAGTGTCTATAAATGTTCTGCAGGAGGCACTGAACCCAGGCACATACAACGGCACCTTCAGGGGGCTGGACCATGGATACTGAAACAGATGTAAAGGGACTGGGAAGCTCAAGGATCAACAGGCAGAGTCCCACGGCCCTGGGCCCTGGGAGGAGCAGCAGGTTTGTTGACACAGGGCGAGATGGGGACCTACCCCTCTACCCGGACCCTCCATGCCATCCAGACAGAAGAGCTGCACATTAAATGTGTGCAGCTTCCTAGAGCATGTCATTGTTATTGCCTAATGAGACTTGATCTTTCCAACATCCCCACCAACCTTGTCTATGCATTTTAATTTTAAAAATCATTATGCTTTGGTAAAACATACATTTCTCACCTAATACATTCCAACATAAAATGATTACAGAAGACACTATGTTTTAAAGAGTAAAACACAGGATGTATATATATGTGCGTGCGTGTGTATATATATATTACAGGGTGTATATATATATATTATACACACAAACACACATTCATATGTATGTGTTAATTTCAAATTGGAAAATACATTTAAAACAGTGGCTCTCTGAATCCTGCCCCTCAACTCCTCCCAAGTGAGCATGGTCCTGACTTGTCTTCAGGGATTTGTTTTGTTGGCATCTGACACAGACACAAAACTGTCCATACCTGAGCCCGTGCTCTCTACACAGAGAAGCCTCCAACTTCATCTTGAGAAATGGGGCCATGAGGCCACCCCAGGCCCCCAGGTCTCCAAGGAGGCTGAGGGGTCCCTGGGACTGGGCACCTGCCAGCGGATCCTGGATTCTGGCCTTTCGCCTACTTGATGCCAAGACCTGAGTGCCCACAGGTGTACCATGCTGGGCTGGGTAGGCTGCTTGTGTGGCAAGAAGCCCGGGGGTGCCTCCCTCTCTCTCACACCTTTCCCAGGAAGCATGAAATGGGGATTCATGGTCAACCCCAGTGTCTCCTCATGATGAACTAGTGATGCTCCCTGTTGCTTCTGGGGGCTGGGAGGGTAGGGCTGGGTCCCCTCAAATGAACTTAGGTGGCACTGCAGACAAGAACACAGGGCATGGCCCTTGGAATCCTGCACATGGTAGCCTAAGCAGCACCTCAACCTTTCCTTCATTAAAGCAGCCTGTGGAGGGCTAAGCCCAGCAGGCCCAGGGCATCCTTCACTTGCCTGTAGGCTCAGGAGCTGCTATGAAGAGGGTGTCTGTTCCTTGGAGAATGTTCTCAGGGCATCCTTTATTTGCCTGTGGGGATTTCTAGCACAAAAAACAAAGGTCACAGCCAGGCGCAGTGGCTCACACCTGTAATCTCAGCACTTTGGGAGGCCGAGGCGGGTGGACCACAAGGTCAGGAGATTGAGACCATCCTGGCTAACATGGTGAAACCCCGTCTCTACTAAAAATACAAAAAATTAGCTGGGCGTGGTGGCAGGCGCATGTAGTCCCAGCTACTCGGGAGGCTGAGGCAGGAGAATGGCGTGAATGGGGGAGGCAGAGCTTGCAGTGAGCCAAGATCACGCCACTGCATTCCAGCCTGGGTGACAGAGCGAGACTCCATCTCAAAAAACAAACAAACAAACAAACAAAAACCAAAACACACACACACACACAAACAAAGGTCACAACAGGTCAGATCATCAGGCTCTTCAGCATCCTCATCCTCATTGAACTCGCTGGGTTTCCTGATGGGACAACAAGAGAGTGAGGGCAGCCATGGGAACACAGGCTCTTGTCTGCCTTCCCCTGGTCATGCTGCCTCTGCACACTCACATTTCTTCTGCTGTTCAGGCTTTGTCTCTATTGCTTTTTCTGCAGGTGCCGGGAGAGGACTTGTTGGCATCTGGAAGGAAGAAAACAACTGCACATGTCCACAGACCCCAGGGCAGCAAAAGCCCTGCTTTTTTTGGGGGGGGTGGGTGGGGAGTTGCCCAGAGCAGACCCAGATGTCACTGGGAACCTCTCCAGCAGGATAGGGACAAACTCTTTTGATCTCAGCCCAGCTCCCTGCCTGGATCCTGCAGGTTGCTCAACAGAATTCAACGCTGCAGCCTAGGGGCCAGGAATCAGGGCAATGCCGAGACAGTGGGCAGGAGGGCTGCAGAGGGACTTTAGAGACACTGAAGACCCAGGACATCGACTGCCACGATGAGACCAGGTCCTTCAGGGGGCTGAAGATAAGACGGGAAGAGAGAGGGGACCAGAGCTAGAGGAGGAGCTCATTAGTCAGAGAGTGAGAGACAGGAGGAAGGAGATCAATTACATGCTGATGGTCGTCTGCATGGTGGGACTCTTCCATACCTGCTCCGGAAGCTTCAGGGTGTCCAGAGCAGCAGCGGTGATGGGGCAGCCATGGGAAGGAAAGTGGAGAGTTAAGAGTGGAGAAGGCACTAGGATCCTGCTGTCCTGGGGCTGTGGAACCCCACAGGCTCTGGTGTGCTGATCTCCAGAGCCTTCTCCGCAACCCGGATCACTTCCTCCCTGAAGCTAGGGAGGGGCCTCTGACTTCCCACAAACTTTCCCAGCCCTCACGTTTCATAACTGTGCCCAGGCAGGGAAAGCCGTGTCATCTCGTTCCTCCAAGAGGTGGCTACCCTCCACAGGACGTTGTGTACAGCATGCGATTCCCTCCCTCCTCCTCCTGCTTTAGGACTTGTTTCTGCTCTTCCGATGAATCCCATGGCCTTTCTCCCTGTTGACCACCAATCCCACTGCTCTCTGACATAAGAACATAGGAGGGAAGGGCTGGGCTGCACTGTCAGGCCCTCCGTAAGTCCATGGATTGCACCCTAGGTTGGCAGCACCTGCCACAGGCCTGGGGCTGAGTTGGGGTCTCTGGGAGGCGATAACAAGCGATGTCACAGACTAAGTGACTGTTGTATGCCTGGGATGACCTTAGGGACTTGGAAAATACTCAACCCTCACAAGAATCCCACAAGCTTCTGGAAGCTTAGAAACGCTGTAATGGGACTCTAGGAAAAGCCCCTTGTCCCACTGCCTTAATCTACAGGTGAGGCCGCAGTTGTCAGCACATGAATGAAGGGGCCCTGCCAGGGTTTGCCTGAGCTGTGAAAGGACTGGATGGGAGGGCACCTGGCAGGCCTGAAACAGGGAACAGGCTGGGCCTGACTGCAGTGTGTTGAGCAAGACAAACCTGTCAGGCCAGAGAAGATGGTGTGATGACAAGGGACCCCTGTGCCAGCTGCCCAGCGGCTCCATCCTGGGCCCAGCAGATCCAAGAACCAGGTTGTAAGGAGGGTAGGAGCCACTGCCTGCAGCAACACATTAAGTCCCTCCACACACATACCCTAGGATTCCTGCCAGCCACGGAGGGCCTTGGTGACAGCTGGACATTGAATTCTCAAATGAAAGCTAATTGAGGATCCATTCCTAGCCCAGGGATTTGGGATTGGGTGAGAAGTGGAGGCCAGAACCATGCTCGAGCATGGGATTCCCCCTCAGGTCTCCAGGATGGGGGGGGCACACTTAGTAATCCCAGAGGAGGATTCTCTACCTCAGGAGACAAAGGGAGTGCCCTGTGACCGGGAGCACATGGTGAAGGCTGGACAGGAAGGTGCTGCTGCAGGTCCTGAGAGGGCAGAGGGAGAGGGTGGACCCCTCCCACCTCCTGGCACATGCATTAAGAACTTTGTCTCCAGGTTCACAGAGCATCTGTGAGGGGCCGTGTCCCACCCCACTCCCCGCACAGCACTTAATACCATACCCGCACACTCACCTCTTATTCTCCATTCACAAAGGATGCTACCCGCCCCCACCCCCAAAATTCATGGCTCTGGTGTTTGCTGTGGCACAGGCAGGAGAGATCTGGCTTTCTGGAAAAGGTCATCTTTGCACACCAGGGAAAGAATCATGGGGACCAGCAGAGTACACATGATGCGCATGGAAACAAAACTCCTACTGCTTTCTCATTAAGATGCAGAAAGAACAAACCACACCTCTACACCTATTTCCTTTTATATTTACTGACTTCGCAGCTCCCAGCTGAGGCTCCAAAGTCACAGGTGTAACCCAACTGCCCCCAAAAACCCTGTGCCACGGGCCCCACCTGGAGTGTCTCCGCTACTTGAAGAGTTGTTATAACTGGTTTCAGAAAAGCTGTCCTCAGAGCTACCTACAGACACACAAACATCAGAGAAAGGTGACTTCAGAGTGACACCCAGCACTCCTGTTACATGCACAGCCACACTGTGGATGACAGCAGGTGCCCTGCTTTATCCTCTGTGATCTCAGACTCTCCCTGGGCTCTGCTGACTCAGCTGTGAGCCTTCAGATGAGACAGAAAACCTGAAAAAATCCCCCTTCACCCATTCACCTTCACTGGCCCATTATGGCTCTCAGCTCCACTCTTGAGAACTCTGAGTTTCCAACATAGATGCACACATGTTGAGTTAGGTGAGTGCAGTGAACAGAACCCAGGCCAGGCTCATGGCCGCTGGCCCAGAGAGCATTCTGGGAGGATGGCAATGTTCTCTGCAGTTTAAGCATTGGGCTACGGGGTAACTCGAAGCATGGCTTTCCAGAGGAAGTTCTGAATTTTTAATATTATTTCTCAAAATTAATTTAAATATAAATAGGCATAAATGCTACTGAGGTCCACACTGAAATGCACAGGTTTAAAGACCGAAGATGAGAAAGATATCGCTCCCCTGCCCTGGTGCTTCCTTGCAGAGTAGCTTGCTGCTCTGATCTGGTCATCCAAGGATGGGTACTTCCCAGGCACATGCACAAGAAGCAGGCCCCTGTGAGGCCTGGGGATGCTAACACATGGAGGACAGCAGCCTGGTCCAGAGGGCTCCCCAGCAGGGGCAGCCTTGTGACAGAGAAAGAGCAGCCCCTGCAACCACTACCCAGACAGGAGCAGAGCAGCAGGAGCAAAGGGGAAACCTCACTGTCCTCAGGAGCCCATCCTAGATGAGAACCCACACAGGCCTCTGGATTAGTTTGGGGCTCAACATACTGCACAGGGTGAGCAGAAAAACTTTTCATGCTTGTGCTAGATCTCAGCACAGGGCTGTACACATAATAACATCACTGCGGCCCAGATAAGCTGCCCAGGGCTGGTGTCTGAGATGAGAAGGAATGAGTAGGACACAGCCCCTGTGCTCATGGTGACCAGCCATGGCCAGGATTCCTCCAGCCAAGAGTGAGAAAATACAGACTTCAGGAATGATGATTTCAAGATGATCTCAAAAAAACTCTCAACCTGATGTCTTATGGATTATACAAGAGAATTAAATGGTGTCATTGCCATCAATAGAAAGAAGAAGACATGGAGAAAAAAAAGTTCCTCTCCCTCAGTGCCTAGGAAGACTGCCAGGCAGTGCTCAGACCAGCCAAAGTCCAAGCTCTGTTCCCTCTCCCTCAGATGGGGCCTGAACTGAACATCCTGGCTGGACCCCAGGACATGACGTTGAACTGACTCTCCTGACCTTGCAAACTTGGCTTCCCCCCATGGCTTGGGTGCCCTCATGCCTGCCTTCTGCCCCTTGAAATCATGCTCCTTTTCAGGCCCAAGCCAAGGCTGTGCCTCTCCCTCTCTCTCTCCTCCCTCTCTCTTTCTTCTCTCTCCTCTCCTCTCCTGTCCTCTCCTCTCCTTCTCTGTCTCTCTTCTCTCTCTCTCAGAGCCCACTGGGCAGCCGGCCATAAATTCTTAGAATCCCCTCTCCCTCCCCCTCCACCCTACACCCCTCCCCCCAGAGCCCACTGGGCAGCCGGCCATAAATTCTTAGAACCTCAATGTTGGTAACACTGATTTGTACCCTTTAATCACACACAGCAGAGGGCCCCCTCAGTACTACAGACAAACTGTGACCTAGAAATTAAAGATGACTAGGGGAATTCAGTTACAGGGAGATAGGTTCTGGAGCAAAGAAGGGATATTTTAAAATCATGCATCCTCACTGTATTGAGAAGTGGGAAAAATATCATCACCTACAGAGCAATCCAATTCAAATTACATACAATATGTTTCCACCAAGTGCATACTCCACAAGAAACTCAAACCATAATTTGCCTCATTTTATATACTTACGGATTGAAACCAACCACTTTGACACGGTTTTTGCACAGGCTTTCAGAGGCGAACAAGAACCTTTATCAACAGTGGGTTCAACGAAGACATCATGGAACCTCGGCTGTAGAAAAGGCTTGTGAAGAATGGAAGTGGCAATAGTGAGATGTCATGACCACTTCAATACCAGGAGGAAATAGGAGAGTCTGTTACCAAGTGAGATTTATTGAAAAATGAGGTTTAGAAGGGGATTCCCAATGAAAAAAAAAATCAATTAATAGGGATCCTGAGAGAGTTTTGTTCTATTAGTACCCAATTAACATGTGCCTGGGTGTTGACAGGATTTCCTTTGGATTAATTGCAGTGTCCTTTGCATGCAATAAACTACACACATCGTAAGCTTACATTTTCACTAATAATTACCTATGCCTCTCATCAGGCTGCAAGAGTGATGGCATTTTTAATTAATAATGTGGACACTAATAAGGGGGAGACATATATCTAGGGAAACACACCCACACACACACCCAGGCACAGTCAGCATCACACTACATGCATTCACACACACACACACACACACACACAACCAGTCCAGTGCACACAACCCCACCCCACATACAAAGAATGCAGCTGCTCTCAGGGACTGTAGAATGTGCCCATCGATTCTTATCTGGAACAACCATTTCTCCCATCACAACCTAAGTCCTCATTCACAACAGGAAGCTCAACTCCGGCTGCCTGTCTATGGGAAAGCCAGTGAGACAGTGCCATATTCCTCATCATCTGGACTATTCATCCACACAGGAGGGATTCCCCCATACATACCATTGTCCTGGACTCCTGAGGCTGCCTGTAATAACAGAAAACATATTGCTATGAGCACCAGACCATGCTGTGTCCTCTGTGTACAGGTCTTTTCCTAACTTGGTGACATTAGAAAACCAGATGGCAAACAGCGCTCAAGTCAAAGGAACCCAAAAGAAGAACAGGACAAACCGGCTCATGCTGAAGACACAAGTTTGTTTTGTAGGATGTTTCCTCTAAGTCCATGTTCCTTGGCAAGTAAGTAATTTGGTTCCAAGGATTAAATTAATCTGCTAAGGAAAAAGCTCACTGCCACACAGTGTGTTGCTGGTGCTGTCATATTCTCCTGTTGTCCAATATCAAGCCTCAGTGGATAACAGACTCTCCCTTGAAATTCTCCCCACCAAAGACACTGTGTAAGTCACCTATGATACATCCGGTCAGATTCTCGTATTTCATATCTTTATGCAGAGAGATAAAGCAAAGAACGCAACTGTATTCCTCAAAGGTCGGGGGTCTGACCTTCACATTACATGGCGCCTCCTTTTCCTTGTCGTCCTTGGTAAGTCCCTTCGCTGGATCCTCCGTGGAAACTAGGAGGACAAAGAGTGACCATCAGCAGGTGCAAGGGAGGAGCAGGGAGGAAAGGCTTTCTAGCTCCAGGCCTCATCAAGTGAAATAGCCCATCTTGAACAGGGCACACCACCCAGGGCAGGCTGCATGTCCTTGCAGCCTGTCAGGGCTCCTGCCTCCTTATCTGAGCTGAGCTCACTTACCCTCCCTTCCTGATTCCTTCCAAGGTCATTTCTTCCCCAGAATCCTCCTGTGCTGCTGTTGTATCATCCCTCCTAGAGGTTTTCTACTTGATAAGAAGCAACCTTTCTTTACAAAGAAGACTTAAGTCTAACCGAAGTATTCTATTTATTCACTAATCATTTTTTAGGACAATGAAACAAGTTTGAAACTTGAACTTTGAAACAATTTTGAAAATATTCAGTTTTCCTCCCATTTAAAGATAACCCCTATTTAGCATGTGCTATGTGTCCTTCCACTCTCTCTTTCCCATACACCGTGTGTGTGTGTCTGTGGAGTCCAATACTGCTCACACTTACACTGGCTTTGACACATCCTGTCATGGGGGGAGCATGTGGGGGTGCTGACCCTCTCTAACTCAGCTGTTAGAGATTTGAGCAGGGAAGATGGGCACCAGGCTAACATCCAACTTGTTTTTGAGATCACACATTGGGTGCTGTCCCTTGGGTGTGTGTATTACTAAGCTGGAGTACTTCTAAGGCTTGTGGTCATCGTGATTTTTGTTTTGTTGTTTTTTTGTGTGTGTGTGACAGGGTCTCACTCTGTTACCCAGATGGAGTGCAGTGGCAAAATCATGGCTCACTGCAGCCTCAACCTGCCAGGCCAAAGCAAGCCTCCCACGTCAGCCTCCTGAGAAACTGGGACTACAGCAGCATGTCACCATGCCTGGATAATTTTTGTATTTTATATATATATAATCTTTTGTAGAGATGTGGTTTTACCATGCTGCTTAGGCTGGTCTTAAACTCCTGGGCTCAAGTGATCCTCCTGCCTCAACCTCCCAAAGTGCTGGGATTACAGGCACGAGCCTCTGCATTGGCTTCAATCATAACTTTAAATACAGTAGGACATGTCCCTAATTATTCTCTACTTTTGAACAGGAACTGAGAAATGACCCCACCATTGCAGCTAAAAGCCTGTGACTCCCCTATGAATGTTTCACATTAATGACCACCCCCAAGTCCACTGTATTCCTACCCTGCCTTACACCATCACTGACAACAACTTATGATAACGGGCCGTGTCTGGGATCTCTCTAGGCTGTCATACTTCCACATGCACACACAGATGCTGGAACTCCCTGGTATGGTGACAAGTTTCAGCAGGGCTGTCTGATGAATGCAGAGTAGTAGCCCATCATGTCAACCTTTTACCCATTCCTGAGTTCACATTTGCCTTTTCCGTTCAGGAGACTGAGAGCTTGGGAAATTCATCTCTCCACCATCTCCAATCTGAGAACTCGGGATATTAAACTAACCTTCAGGTACAGCTGTGGTGAAGGATGAAAGGGTTGACTGATGTGAAGTGTGCAATGGGGATGGAATTTTGTTTCTAGAACACCAATCCTTGGGTCATGCTTTGCATAGACGAACATGCTTTCTAGAGAAAAGGACGCAGACTCCCAAAGACATTCATAATCACTCCACATGGACTGTCTCTTCCACAGCTCCCCACCCTGATGCACCCCTATGCCTATTTAAATGACATCACTGCCTCTGGGAACTAGAGTGGATGGCCACAGTTGTTGATTAAACTCTTCATTTTTTTTTTTTTTCCACCAAACTTCCCAAATCTCATTTCCAGCAGGAAGCTCAAACCAGGGTGGCTGTCAAGCAAAAGCAGGGAGGAAAGTGTCACCTTTCTCAACACTAAGATTTTCCCTTAGCAAAGGGATGATCCCAGAGTACGTACCTCCTGCCTGAACCGCTGAGTCCATCTGCAGAGAGAAAGGAAAACACTGTGAGCATCAGACCATGCTATGTCCTGTGTGCATGGGTCTTTTGTTTACTTGGTGACATTAGAAAACCAGATGGAACATGTTGCTCGAGGCAATGGCCCCCAAATAAAGCCTAGAAGGCACTTGTGGAAAGGCACAAGAAAAACTGTTTTGCTAAGATTTTCCAAATGATTTTGGGTGCAAAGTCACCACTATTTTCAAGAAGAACACGTTTCTCCTGAGGAAAGTGCTCTCTGCCATGCAGTTTGTCACTGAAGCTGTCATCTATGAGTGCCATCTGGAACAAGTTCCAAGTTGGTAAGGGACTCTCACATATGTTTGCCCACCAAGAAATTCTGTAACTCATCTATAATGTCCGCGGTAAGATTTGCGTATCTTAATTCAAATGAAAGAAAAAGAAACCAAAAGAAATAAAATTCCCATCTCAAGACACAGAAAGAAGACTTTACAGAGTGATCAGTCGGAACCTGTTCTAAGGGAGTCTCACTGGTCCACTCCCCCGCCAGGTCATCCTGGAAATCTAGGAAACGTAAAGTTATTGTCAGCCACGGGAGCTGCTGAAGGACCTCTGGCAGCCTTGTGCGGAAGACACAGGGCTGACATGTGTGAAGGAGGTAGGGTAAAAGCACGGGCTGAACTGCTACTGGGCTACCCTCCTTGGTGGTGAAGGAAAGCAAAGGAGACCATCAGGAGAGCCTTGGGAAACACAGGCTTGGGTCTCTGGCTAAGCCACCCTCATCACTGTGAAGTAGGCAGTCAGTGTTCACATAGGCAGCACACAAATGCACGCATCACTCCAGGACAGGGTCTTCTCACAAAAAGACGCCGGGTAAATATTCTCCTTTTAAAAAAAGTTACAATGTTTAACTTCCCTGAATCTACATATGCTCCTTCTGCACGTATCATCTACATTACTGGATTTTAAATCATTATTGTGTTAAAAAAAACAATACACTATATATAATATTGATTATTAAATGCAAACTTCAGTGGCATTAGTTCCATTCACAATGCTGTGTAGAAAAGTAAAAACAGGCCAGGCACAGTGGCTCATGCCTGTAATGCAAGCACTTTGGGAGGCGGGTGGATCATCTGAGGTCAAGAGTTCGAGACCAGCCTAACCAACATGGTGAAACCCCATCTCTTCTAAAAATACAAAAATTATCCAGGTGTGGTGGTGGGTGCCTGTAATCCCTGGTGGCAGGCGCCTGTAATCCCAGCTTCTTGGGAGGTTGAGGCAGGAGAATTGCTTGAACCCAGGAGGCAGAGGTTGCAGTGAGCTGAGATCACGCTATTACACTGCAGCCTAGGTGACAGAGTGAGACTCTGTCTCAATTATTAAAAAAAAAAAAAGAAAGAAAGAAAGGAAACTAAAAACAATCTTAATTCAGTTTTCTTACCTTCCATTTTAGGAAACTAGAGAAAAAAGTATAGTGTAATGTAAATCAGACACAAAAATTAAAAAAAAAACAAAACCCACCAATATTTGCAGAAATCATTGTAATAGAAATAATAAACAGAACTAAACAAAACCAAAAGCTGCTTCACAGGAAAAACAAATAGAAATGATAAACCTGCAGCCAGGTTAACTGCAAAGAAAAGATAGAAGATACAATTTACAAATAATATAAATAAAAGAGGAATCATTCCTGCTAATCCCAAACAATTAAGAGGGTAATAAAGGAATACTTAGAATAAATCAATGCTCACAAATTTGACAGCTTAGATGAAAATGACAAATTCCTTCAAAGGCAGAAACTATCATAACTACCCAATGAAGACTCAGATAATCTGAGTAGGCTTATGTTTATTATAGAAATTGAATGAATAAGAACTTTTTAAAAATGCGCAGGTGATTTTACTGAATTCTACCTAATTCTTACAAAAGAAAACATAGTCTTATTACATAAACAACTGATTAAAATTCTAAACATTTACCCAGTTACATTTTAAAATTATGCCCATTGCAAAATCTGCACAAGAATGAGGGCAGTTGTATTCATAATTGCCTGAACTGGAAGCAGCTGAGATGCTCTTTAGGCGGTGAGTGCACCAACCCACACTGTTACCTGGACCCAACAGAATACAATTCACTGATAAAAATTAGTAGGCCATTAAGCTACAAAAAGATATAAAAAATCTTGCACGTATATTGCTAAGAGAAATCAGTTAGTCCTAAGTGGCTGCATACTTTACAGAATATGATTTGCTGATAAAAATTAGTAGGCCATTAAGCTACAGAAAGATATAAAAAATCTTGCAAGTATATTGCTAAGAGAAATCAGTTAGTCCTAAGTGGCTGCATACTTTATGATTCCAATTCTATAGAATTTTGGGAAAGAAAATCTAGAGAGGCAGTAAAATAAATGATGTATAATAGTCAGGGGTCCCAAGAAAAGAAGCAAGGGATTAAGAGGTAGAGCACCAGTCATGTTTTGGATATGAAACTCTTCTGTCTGGGTGATGAATGACATTATGAGTTTGTCAAAATCATAATTTTGGCTGAACACAGAGTGAGCCTTAATGCAAACTCGAGACTTTCATATAAGATATCACTACTGGTTCAGCCACTGTAACAAATGCACCACATTCATGTAAGATGTTATCACAAAAAAAGATACGGAGGGGGGAGGGTATATGGAAACTTTCTGTACCACTTCAGTTTTTATGTTCATTTACAAGTTTCACATCATGTCCATTTGTTTGAAAATGTGGCAACACTATCTCAGGAAGAGTTCGATTTTAGCTACTATTTAACAATCAGTTAAATATCTAAACCTTGCATTGAGGTGTTCTTTACTATTAAAAGTGAACCAAACTTGAAGTGGAAATACATCTTTACTTCTGCATTTGTAGTACTAGTGATTGACTTGATACATTAAAATTTGCACACATTAAATAAAGAAGAATATAGTGTAGTAATTTTAGAGTTGCCTGAACTATGGGACACTGAAGAATCTGGAATCCTTATGCTTGAAAGAGTGAGTGAGTGAATTTCCACAGTACCTTCAGATGGCTGCCTGTCAGGGTGCACACGAGGATGACGCCAGAGCCTGGGCATTCTCTCTCTAAAACTGCCCTGGTGGACCGTGGATTTGCCATGGACAGTGGCTTCTTCTGAGCCCTCAGGATCCACTGCCGCATCTTGGAGGCAACAATCTGGGAAATGTATTAAGATAAAGACATCTCTTGACATCTTGCTGCAGAAGACCAGAGACAAATGAGTAACCATCTTTTCATAGTTTAACCCATTTCTTGTTTTTCCCTGAGAACACTGTGCTGCCAGTAAGCTGCACTTTTATTTTCTAAATGGGAAATGGGTTAAATCAGGGTTCCCCACCCCCTGGGCCACTGATAGTTTGCGGCCTGTTAGGAATGGGGCCGCACAGCAGGAGGTGAGAAACCGGCTGGGAGCAAATCTTCATCTGTATTTACAGCCACTCCCCATCACTCACATCACCACCTGAGCTCCCCATCCTGCCAGATTAGCCATGGCATTAGATTCTCATAGGAACGCAAACCCTATTGTGACCTACACAGGCCAGGGATTTAGACTGCATGTGCTTTATGAGAATCTAATGCCTGATGATGTGTCACTGTGCCATATCACCCCCAGATGGGACTGTCTAGTTGCAGGAAAACAAGTTCAGGGCCCCCACTGATTCTACATTATGGTGAGTTGCCTAATTATTTCATTTATTATTACAATGTAATAATAATAGAAATAAAGTGCACAATAAATGTACTAGAATCATCCTGAAAGAATCTTCCACCCTATCCCCATCCACTGAAAAATTATCTCCACGAAATTGGCCCCTGGTGTCAAAAACGCTGGGGACCACTGGGGTTCAATGTTTGATCCACTGGCCACTGTTCACCATTTGCACAGATAAGCCTGCTGAATCTGAGGTGGGTATTAGGAAGAACTTGCACTGTGGGTTGCACTTAAAACCGTGCAGACCAATTGTGTAGGCAAATCCCTGTACTGAGATGAGACAATGTAGAAAGGTAGCAGATGGGAGTGACCAAGACCACAGTGCCTGGTGCACAAAGGCCTAGGCTCAAGTCCTTATTGGAAGCTACATGAAACTGAGAAGTTCTATAGACCCTTCTGTTTCTCAGTTCCCTCTTCTGAGTATGGAAATGTTTATAATGGGCCACATTATGTTATAAGGCTGAAAGTAATTAAACAGAGGTAGAGCCTGAAGGAACTGGGTGCTTCCTGAGTGCCATAAAGTGTTCAATCATTTCATGTCTGAAAGATTAAGCTAGGCCCTTGGTAGTGGGTAATATAGAGAAGGTGCTTGGGGAGGATGAAATTTTCTTTCTTCTTCATATGGGCCTGATGCTTTAGAGCTCATGGACAGTTTTCGTTATTTCCTGTGATGCCCACATCATCCTGGAGGGATGGGCAGGGCAGGGGCTGACACCGATAGTTGACAGCTCAGGGAAGTGAAATGAGAGATTTGAAGTGACCTGACCAGAGTCACAGCACTCAAGAGTGATGGATCTGGGACAAGAATGTAGATGGTTTTCTGGGGACAGAGGTCCCTGGAGACCTCTAAATCATGGCCTGGACCCTGAACCAGGAGCTCTTTTCACTCCCTTTCTCAATCCTCCTGCCCCAAGGGATCTTCAGAAAGGTGGATGCCTGGAGGTAGCTAAATCCAGAGAAGAGCTCAAATCATTAAAACAAAATTTCTGTCTCTAGATTTCAATTCTTGACCTAAAATATGGCACTTTCCTGCAAACAAAGCCTCTCTGATGAACAAATTCAAATGTCTGGACATCCTCCCCAGCAGCTTCACACTGCCTGGTGGTGAGCAGCCCCATGACCAGTGACTACTCCAAGGGACCAGGGGGTCTGCTTGGCCCCCAAGGTGGCTCAGAACTCTGAACATTCTAAGCCAACTGCCACCTGATGGCTGTGCCAAGAATCAACTTCCCTTCAACTGACCAACCCTGCATGAGTAGTTAACTGAAAATGGGGCCATCAGGGCTGGTGCTTAAGTGATTCAATGAATTAAACCTGTGACCCTCACTGTCTCACTGACTACTCATCTGAGCAACTATCTGAGCAGGCTCAACTAAGGCCTGCCTGAGAGTGGGCAGTGTCTAAATGAAGTCTACTGAGTAACTTGGAAGTCACGCCTGATGAGAAGGTTACTCGAATTCAATGAGACACAGTGTGTGTTCAGTCATGAGTGAATATTATATTATAGATGAATGTAAACAGAAGAGCTAGTAACTGAAGCGGGGGATAGCTGGCTCTAAGTAACAGCATGGGCGGTTTCCTGGGCACCTGAAACAATTGAGATGTATCAAAAAGCCAAGAGCAGAAAATCATGTTACATCTGAGACAAACAATATTTTGGACCTTTAAAAATAACCATTTTAGTATTACAGCAGCAGAATTAGAACCAAGGGGGAGAAGATAAGGGAGTTGATGAAAATTTGAAGGAGAGTTACCATCCAAGCTAAGTATAAAGATGCCACCTTTTCCAGGGGAAAAGAAACAAGGCAGTGATGTGGGCCCTGTATATTAAACAGACACAGTAAAAGTTGAACTTCTGAGGTATAAATCTGATAAGTTTTAAAACAATAGATTTCAGAATGAAAAATTATTACTCTTGTAATTTCATTGAGAGCCAATATCTTAAGAAAAGCTTATTTTTTAAACCAAAATTTTAGTTTGCTATTAGTGTATTTTTATATTATAGTTAATTTTAATAAGGCCTTATAAACAAATCAGTCTAACCCCAGTTTTGACTGCAAAGTAAGATTTTCATAAACTTTTTATAACCTCTAATTTTTTTATATTTTCTTTTCATATCCACTTGATTGTATTTACCTTTTGAAAATGTCTTTAATCTAAAACAATCCCTCAACACCTCTTAACTAAGCTATGTTTCCCATCAGAAAATCTTAGTTTATTTTCTAAAAATCTCCAGATTTAAGCTGTTCCAGTATTTGATTTCAGATTTTCACATCTCTATTCAGAAGACTTTGGCCTGTAATCTGCCTTTCATGGAATGTCTCATTCTGTATTTAGTATCAAGATCTCCTGATACAATGAAGGCAGTGTTGTGTTTTTTCTGGATCTATTCTATGAAAGGGTATGTACAAAATTGGCCTGGGAAACAGTACATTTTTCTAAACAGAGAAAAATATTTAAGGCAAAAAGCTTGATGGCAGAATCAAAAATGCAAATTGAGTCATAAAACTAAAACAAATTTATAAATCTGTAGAAAAACTGGAGTTTGGGAATTAAAAAAAAAAATCAGGGTGACATTTTAAGTATACATCTCATCTGAAGAAACTGCAGTGAGAAGATGGAAATGAACATACCTTCAGCACATCAGCAAAGGCTGCCTCCCATCTTTACCAGGAGTCTCCTAGCTGGCAGTTCAAACACAGTGGCAGTTGGGATAGAAGTCAGAATATACATCATTACACGACCTCAGCGACAGGTCACCACACAATGCTCAAATGAACACAGGAACACGTGCCATACTCTGGGGTCCAACTGCAGCTATCTAGACCAGAGGACTTTCACAAGGACAAGGGGTCCACTCAGAGTCCATGCTTCATTTCAAAATCTGAATCCCAGAGCCACAGTATTATTCTCTGTGTATGAAATCAATGTTAAATGAGGAAAAAAAAATCTGCCTTCCAAATATATTTGAGAGTGAAAATTTCAGGGTGAAGAGGGTCGAAACTAACATGTTCAGAATAAAATGAGGTTCCATCCTTTATTTGAAATACAATTCCCACCCATTTTTACTATTCCTGAGTCATCAGAAATTTGTATATTCAGGAATTTTAAATTTGTTCCAGACTAAAGTTTAAAATGCCTTAGTATAAATCCAATTTTTAAGTCTACCTCTAAGAATATAACTCATAGTCATTGTTTAAAATCTTCTTTTATCGGCTCTCTATATTATTTACTGTTTTTCTCTGTATGCAACTAAGCTTGCATACTTACTAATTTCTGAATGTCTTTGAGTTCACTGAGAGACTTCTCTGAATGTATACATGAAAGGCTGGCTATTCACCCAGAGATGAATAAAAAAGAAGAAGCATTATATGTTCACCAATGTGTTGTTTGAAAATATATAAAGAATGATTTTCTAAATGGAGATGTCTGATAACCTCAAACTCCAGGATTAAATGTCTTCTGGCTCATCAATCAACACCCAAGTCACACCCATTCTTATTATCTGGTCCTGAGAATTAGCACTTGGAAGTCAACTGACAAGCCTCGCAAAACATGGAACAACTGAAAATTAAGAGAATAAAAGTAAGAGCATTATCATGTTTAAAACAAAGTAGAG
This sequence comes from Pongo abelii, assembly GCF_028885655.2. Taxonomy (NCBI): domain Eukaryota; kingdom Metazoa; phylum Chordata; class Mammalia; order Primates; family Hominidae; genus Pongo; species Pongo abelii. The sequence continues at coordinate 24,833,973 of NC_071999.2, forward strand.
GCTGGGCACAGTGGCTCACATCTGTAATCCCAGGACTTTGGGAGGGTGAGGCAGGTGGATCACCTGAGGTCAGGAGTTCGAGACGAGCCTGGCCAACATGGCAAAACCCCGTCTCTACTAAAAATACAAGAAATTAGCCAGGTGTGGTGGCGGGCACCTGTAACCCCAGCAACTTGGGAGGCTGAGGCAGGAGAAATCACCTAAACCCGGGAGGTGGAGGCTGCAGTGAGCCAAGATCACGCCATTGCAACAAGAGCAAAACTCCATCTCAAAAAAAAAAAAAGAAAACAGAAACAAAGCAGATAAACCCATTAAGATATGAAATGGTTCAGTGCAAATTTCCATCACTGCAGATTCATCACAAGCTTTAAGAATTATTAAATCAAATGGTGCATTGATGAGGTATAAAAACTGCATTAATACAGATGCTGCCATTTTTTTCAGGGATTACCTAATTGAGAAGGTGACTGACAGGATCTGGGAAGGAACAGGTAATATTACCTGTCTAAATGGCGATTATGATCGTGAACAACTGAATAATGTGTTTGCACATAATATACACATATGTGAATACACATACATATATATACAGACATATATATGCATATATATATGTATGTATGGGATAGAAAGACAGTGGTGAGACAAGAAAAAAATGGAAAACAGATTAACATCTCCAATGTAAACTGGGAAAGAATTTTTTTCAAATACAGAATACATTAAAAAATAAAACCATCTCATTGGAGGAACAGCATTAAAAAGCAACTTTTAAAAGAGCAGCTTAGACTTTTTTATTTATTTATATTTATAAAGAACAGTTGAAATGAGCAAAAGGCTTTCCTTCCTGCTGCCACCTGAGTGTTTACAGGGAATGAAGACTAAATGGGTCTCTCACATCAGTAGACAAAGCTCTTAGAAAGCTTAGTCACGGTGTCAGTGCTATATGATTGTTCAACTAATAAACCTGGACAGATGTGCAAAAACTTAACAGCTGTTACTTCCAGAGGCAGAAGCTGGCAGGCTGCAGAACAGTGAAAGGTGGAAATCCAGATTTCAGTGTGCCTTCTTCTGTACCTTGTGAATGTGCTACAAGTGTGTTATTCCTGGTGTGTTTATTGTGAATTTACTTTTTTTTTAAACTAATATTCCAAAATACTTGTAGAAAACAACCATTTTATTTTGTTTATGCTTCACAGGGATAGGAATTCATGCAAGACAGAGAAAAGATAGCTTCTTGCTACTTGCTGATGTCTAGGGACTGCAGAAAAGGCTCACTGGCTGGGGCTGAATCCATAGCAAGAGGCTGGCATCATTTGGAGGTGACATCACTCACAGGGCTGCCAAGGTCACTGGGCTTGGCTGGAGGACCCACAGGAATCTCCCTGGTGTCCTGGGCTTCCAAGCAGCCAGGCAGTCTCAGGATATTCAGAGCCCTGACTTGGTGGCCAAGGGCTCCACGGGTGAGCGACTGGAGTGAACCAGGCAGAGGCTCATGGCCTTTTCTAAGGAGCTTGGTAAGTTCTACACATCCCCTCCACATCGACTGTCAGTGACAAGTGAGCACCAGTGTCCAGCCCCATGAAAGGAAGCACAGACCCCCACCTCTCAAGAGGAGAATAGCAAAGAAATTGCGAACGTTTAAAAACCCAATGCAAATACCTGTTTGAAAATCCCCAGCACAGAGATACCTCTCAAACACGAGATAAAAGAGCTGCCACTCTATGACCCAGGCCAAGGGTAAGACAAGTGTGGGTTTTACTTCTGCCTCAGGCACTGTGAGTTGACTGACAAGTAAACACAGACATTAAGGGAAATTAATCACAGGGTTATGGAGTAAAACGGTAACAAAAGCTAATATAGACCTGAAATGCTGCTCTACAAAGGAACCACTTCATTCACTCTGTTAACTTAAAAAAAAAAAAACAAACAACCACACAACATTTATACATTTGGAAAACAAGTAGAAACTTTTTCTCCACTTTATTTTACGTTCAGGGGCTTCATGTGTGGGTGTATTATATGGGTAAATCGTATCACTGAGTCTTCATATAAGACCTAATTAAACTAAAGAGCTTCTGGCACAGTAAGAGACTTGATTTCTTATAAAAGTTTGTAGCCCACAAGATGGCCATCCTGCAGGCTGGGAAGTGCATGTCCTACCAAGGCCAGGGCCTAGTACATGGAAGGAGGAGTTGGGGCAAGAGCTTTATGCTGGACAGGTTGGCTGAATAGAAACCTTCAACAGGTTACAGGAGGAGCTGTGAATATTCATGAGAGTGGTCCTGATGCATGCATACCAAACAAACAAATATGTAACACATGACCCATGTTCACTATTGGGTGGAGACTTAATATTTAAATGTATTACAGTTAGGCCCTATACCTCAAAGGGTCTTTTCAGGACACAAAGGCACACAGGTGTACAGCCTCTGTAAACTGGCCAGAACCCGTCCGTGGTGGGTGGTCTCTTCCCAGGAGAGTTACTGAAATCAGTCTCGTGTCCAGTCAGAGCTGTCATCATGGCTGGTGTAAAAGGGGTTAGGGCCCAGTCAGTCAGTCTGGCGCTGAGCTACAACTGTTAATAGTGCTTATTTAGCTGTTAGAGAAAAAGAAGCCCTGTAGCAGCCAGAACAGTTTCTTCCTTGTTTAGGGGTGTGTGACTCAACCCTTGCCTGGCATGGTTTTACGTGCTGTTTACACTTTGGTGCCTTACTGCCATAGAATCTGTTCTGTCAGTCTTATGACCTCGATTGGAACAGGCACGCTGGGCAGTTGTGTCTAAACATAAAAGGGGCATAACAAGGCATCACATTGCCCATCCGTCATGGCCTGATGCCTGGCACTGAGTAGGTGTGGAGGAAAGGCCTGGGGCAAGCTGGAGTGATGGGATGGTCTGCAGAGCCTCACCCTGGGAGCAGCTGCCTCAGTTCATGGCTCCACAGCCCAGCTGCACTCATCTACAAGCCAATGCCTCCATCTGGAAAACCTGACAGCCTATCCTATTCCTAGTGCCCTGAGTTTAAGCATCTCTCTGCCAAACCATCAAGAAAACCCTGGGCTCTGCCGATGCATGGACAGCCTAGTGCATACACGGGGCACTCAACAAATGCTAAGAACAGCTACCTCCCTGGTGTCCAATGAGGACAACAGTCACCATCACGGCAGTGCAGCCTGAGTCCCAGATTTAAATTCCTTCTCAAAATGTGGAGCAGGGGACCCAGTGTAGAGTGCAGGGCCTCTGCAGACACCTCTCCTCCTGGGCCCCAGCCAAGAGGGGTGGCCTGGAGGAGCAGCAGGAGGAAGAATGGACATGGGAGCCAACCCCGGCCTCAGAGGCACCACCAGCCCTGCACACACAAGCACAGCCCTCTCTTCCTTGAGGCTCTTCCTACAATACCTGGCCTGAGCCACCCACTGAAGAACACAGACATCCCTCTCCCCATTCTGTGCTGGAAAATGGAGGCCCAGCACTTGCCTCTCACACTCATGGTGGAACTGTGACCAGGACCCAAGTCTCCTGACACCCTTAAAACGACATGCAGCCCTCTGCTGTGGGTGGGGAAGGGGTCTGAGCACAGCTGAGGTTTGGGGGAAGGAGGTCTTCTGAGAATGTTCTCAGGGTTCCCAAGGATAGTGGTGACTCAATGCCCACAGGATAAATCAGATAATCCCACGCCCTCCTCAAAAGGGACCGGGGCTGAAGCTCTGACGGAGATGCCTCTGGATGAAGCTACTTCGATGCTTTGGCAGAGAGATGCTTAAACTCAGGGCACTAAAAATGGAACAGGCTGTTAGGTTTTCCAGATGAAGATAACAGGCAGAGGGTTCAAAGAGATGCCACTCCAATGAGATGCAGCTAGCCAGCAAGCACAGAAAAAGATGCCCAGCAGCACTGTCACCAGGGAAAGGCAAGCCAGAGCCATGGTGAGATGACACTGTGGACCCACTGGATGGTCAAAGTTAGACACACACCAGAGAATAACATGGGGCAGTGAGGACGTGATAAACACTGATCCCTGTGAACTGCTGCTGGGAATGGAACATGATTCAACCACTGTGGAAAACAATGTGGCAGCTCCTCAAAACACAAAGCAATTACCCAGCAATTTCACGCCTGAGGCCTAGGTATGTACCCAAGAGAAGTGAAAGCAGACACTCAGGTATTTGTAATGGGAATGTCCCTGACAGCACTTTTCATAATCGCCAAAGGGCGGAAGGCATGCAAGTCCGTCCCCAGATGAACGGGTGATGGAACACTATTCACCCCTCACAGGAAGGGGACCTGATGCATGCCACAGCACGGAGGAACCCAGAAGACCTTATGCTGAATGACAGCAGCCAAACAAAGGTCATGATGAAATGTGCAGAAGAGGCCAGGCCATAGAGACAGAACCCAGGGGCTGGGGAGCAGAGCAGGGAGCAACTGTTGAACGGGTATGGGGTTTCCTTGTGTGGTCATAGAAATGTCTTGGAACTACACGAGGCCATGCTTGTGCAATGCTGTGATGGTGCTGAATGTCACCAAATTACTCACTTAAAAATGGATAGTTTTATGTTATCTGAATTCCATCTTAATAATAAAAGTAAGCCGTAATGATTTGCCACCCTGTTTCCCTCTCCCTGTCCCCCAGCTGCTGGGCCCACCACCAGCCCCTGCTGTGCGGCCAGGACAAGGGCAGAAGAGTCAGTGGGCAGGAGTATGTGCAGACGCAGCCCCGAGTACCCCCAGCCCCTTGTCCTCTGTACTCCAAGCCTCCCTTGCAGTGAGAAGGGCCATGTGACAGGATCTCATGGAACACAAGTGACAGCGGCCCCTCCCAGGCCTCAAAGCTCCTCAAGCCTCAGGCTCCTCGAGGCTCTGTGCCCTCCTGCGCACACAGCCAGGTACATGGGCTGGAGGTGCTGCTGCCAATCCCAGAGCCTGGGGGACATGCCAGGCTGTGCCACAAGCAGGACACGAGTGGATGGCATTAAGCTCCTGAGACTGGGGGCATTCCTGTCACCAAGTACAGTCTCACTTGCCTTCGCAGGTACTGGTCGTCTGGAGATACCAGTGGTCTGGAGACTGGGGCAGTGGGCAAACAAGATTCGAGGTTTTCCTGGGTCACAACTTTTCAAGGTTCTGTGGGCATCCTGTGTGTGGCCTGCCAGAGGAGTCTCCTGCAGAGACGACCTGCAGGCTACCCACCGGTGCTGGGCCACACAGCCAGGTTGGCCCCTCACTATGGCAGAGCAACATGCCCATGTCACCAAGTGCCTATGAGCCCCACTTCCCCAGGTGAGGAGGGCCGGGCCCAAAGCCCCGCCTCAGCTCAGTGTCAGGCTGGTAGGGAACTTGGGCTTCCCAGGGTGCAATAGACAACCCAAAGGCAATGGTGGAGGAGCAGGAGGGGGAGCAGACCAGGAGGACACCCCTGGCCCACCCAGGACCAGCCCTCAGCTGCCAGGTCTGTGCTGGCTTTAGTGGCAATAGAAGTGTGAGGAGGAAACCCAGTGAGCCCTCTCCCTCCCTCACCCACCCCAGCTTATGCTGCACCCCCAGTTCGCTACCCTCAGGTGCTGGCACCTGGAGTACACACCTCCTGCAGCATCCCCCAGGTCATTAGTTAAAATTCTAGCAAATTACATTTTTTCTTTTTCTCTTTCAGGAACACAACGGTGAGAATTTTCCAGAGTCACAGAGACACAGGAGGGAAATGGAAGTGACTTGGATGGCCCTTGTCCTGCCTCCCCTGCCTCCTGCCCAGGGCCACACCAGCCCTCAGGTGCTTCTCTGGAAATCTGGGCTTCTACAAGATACAGATGTCAGCAGTCCAGGGCATGGAAGAGCCCAGGGCCAGGACTGGAAGCACCACTGCCAGCACTCGAATCTGGGAGGCAGCTCCAATGCCCTGGTACCTGGGCCTGCAGGGCCACAGACATCTCCCCTCAGCTGCCCCAGCTCCTCTGGTATCACTGGTGTCAAGGAGGAAACCCTGCACCCACTGGCCCACCAGGTGGGTGTACACCTGTCCAGATGCCCAGGTGACCTTTCTGTGGTTGTGACTGGGCTGCTGTAATTTGTGGAGCCGCCCATGAGGCAAAAGCCAAAAGAAATGTTTGCTCAGGGCTCACCCAGTCCCTACAGGACCTGGGTGCACCTGAACTGCCGCCGTCAAGGTCCTGCCTGAACTGTCTCCCTGCCCCATGCTCTCTCGGGGACAGGAGCTAGGCAGAATGGAACTGCAGGAATAAGGACACCTCGCTGCCTGCTCTCGCCCAACCCCTACATTGCCTGGAGTCTCAGAAGGGACAGCTCAGAAACCCACAGGTTTCACAGCCTGCAGGCTCAGGGGCAGAGGGGAGCAAGGTCCCTGAGGCCCCCAGGATCACACAGCTGTGAGACCAGAGGTCCGTGGAGGTCCAGGGATCATCTACTCAGAGACATCCACAGGCCTGGGCCTGACCCTAGAGCTCTGGGAGGGGAGACCAAGGCTGGGCGAAAAGGCACGAACCCAGGGGCTGCCAAGTGTCCTCAAGTCCGGGTCAGGAGAGGACCCATCCTCTAAGGTCCCCTGGGAGAATTGAAGCCTTCCTTAGGGGGCACAGCATCACCTCCCTCAATCCCAAGCCTGGCTGCCTTTCTGAAGGGGGAGCCAAGTGGGCTCTGGAAGGCCTGGAACCTTCTCACACCTCCCAGCCCCAAAAGGTACAGTTCCTGCATCACGGCCCCTAGGGGACCCCTGATCTCAAACTTCCCCGAGTCACACTGACCCGCAGCCTCCTGGGGGCCGAAGACCCCCACCCCATAGAGCACAGAAGATGGCCCTGGCAGGCCCAGGGGAAGACAGGCAGGGAGAAATGTCCCCACTGCTGTGGTCCCCTGCATCCACCGCCGGGGCGCACTCTCTGTTTGGCAGCCATTGCCTAGACCCTCGCACCTTGCCACACGTGTGTAGAAGAAATCATGACACACGGTCTTGACTGAGGCTTCTCCCTGCCATGTGACAGCTCCTGAAGTCCCCGCATCAGTCTTCCCACTGCGTCCCCAGCCCTAGCGCAGCCCGGCAGGAGCTGAGGCTCCCCAAGGAATGCTCCTGGGCTGCCCACAGCGGCTGTTAAGGATTCTCTGACGTCACTCACAGGGAAACCAATGCAGAGAGGAAAGGAAGTGGGGGGCACAGAGAGAGCACACCCGGGGTCAGGGACACAGCACCGGCACCAGAAGTGGCCTCCTCGCACCTGCAGAAGGGGGCTGCCACAATGGAAATGCAGCCACTTCCTCAAGATGGAGGATGTGAGGGCCTGGGCTGCGCTCCACTCCACCCTTGTTCGCGGCTTTTTCTCCCAGGCTGTGCTAGGGCATGGGAGGAGGACCCTGTCCTGGACCAAGAAACACAGCAGCACTTCGGCCCCCAAAACGGAGCCCCCGATCCTCCCCACTGTCCTCAGCACAGCAGCACCCTTGCCCTGACTCCCAGCTCCTGCGCCCTGCCCTTTTGCTAATTTGGGATTAAAATCATTATAAAATTGTTTAGCTGGTTTGTATCATTGTTAACTAAATGCTCCTACAGATAAGATATTGTGCACCTGTTTTGATTTGTCCTTTGACCTGAGGTCAATTTTCCTTAACTGTATTCATCAAATTTTATTTACTTTAGATAAAAGAGAATGTTTAGTTGCCATGTGCTCTATGGATTTGTGCTTTGTTAGAAATACAAATTCTGAGGCAAAACCTAAACCTACTTTATCAAAATCTGGATTTTAAATATTTCCAGCTGATTCACATGCACATTAATGATTGTTAAGTGGAGGAATTCTAGTCTTATAAGGGAAAAAGATTATACGGGTATACTGATTTGTCAAAAAGATTGTATGTCTCAATGCATATACATCTTACCTCACCAAAAAATTAGTAAAAGGAATAACAAAGTTGGGGGGGGGCAATGGGTTGAATTATAGATAAAACAAAAATGGCACGTGATGATAGTTCTTAAGGCTGGGTGTCAGTTCTACTCCACTATCTATTTTGTATATCTTTTAAATGCTCTGTAATAAAACACACACACACACACACACACACATCTTTCCAGAGTTAAATTTATATTGCAAAATTTACCTGACGTGGAGGTCTGTACATCCTTCATTTCTACTGCTTTATTAGAAGCAGAATGTTTCATTTCAATGGTAGGCTGCATGGGCTTTGAAACAAAATAATTAATGTATGATGTATATGTCATATAATATTTAGTTAATAATTCAAGAAGAAAATATAAAAGTTATTATCTTCAAATGAAGATATTTCCCAAGAGACTCTAAAAAGCAAATGAGACATATAATAAAATTATATGCAAATATGAAAAAACTAGCCATACATTCATGCAGAATTAATATTGGGCTAAATCCTCAGGGTCAACTTTAAAAATGATGACTTTTGGTCTGGAGATGCACTTTTTGTTATGGCAGCAACATGACAGAAATATACTGAAGAAAAAATGTAAATTTAGATTTCATAAAACATGCAGATAACATATCAAAAGGGAGATTAGGTTTCCAATGACTGCAACTAAAATAGAAAAGTATACATATGTCAACAGGAATCTGATAATAAAAAGAAAAATTATCTTTAACCAGAGAAGCAAATAATGATCCTGAGAAGATTAAATGTCGAAGTTGATAATGGAATGGAACAGCATGCCTTTTGTGCAACACATTAGAATAATTTATATCATTATACTACGAGTATTTATTGTATTCTTTAATTTCCCCTGTGATTTAGAAAGGACACAGTTGTAATGACAGTTCAGTTGAATGTACAATTCATTTCTCATCAAAGAAAGTGTTCTGAATTGATCAGCCTGGATATACATATAGAATAACAGTTAATTTAAGTTCATTTATTTCCATACCCACATGTGCTACTGGTATGCCTATGTTTCTTGTATCCTCCAGTTTAGCCATTTTTAAATTTCTTGATTCACTCATGTAAGAAGGTATATAAAAAGCAACAGAGATATATTTCTCCACATAGGAAAAAATTGTTACAGAATTTGTAGATATTAATAACCTTTTGAATTTCAAATTCAGTGCAATATTCCTTGAAAATAAAAATTTTAATATTCAAAGGATTAACTCTATAATTTGTTTCTAAAATTAGCTTTGTTTAGTATATCATGTTAGTATTTAAAGAATGTTTATGAAACAGCTATCTTATCTTATCAAAAAATCACCGAACAGCCAGTGCTTCTGTATTTAGATTAATCTCATTTAAGTAACATCAATGCAACATGTATTGTTTATTCCTGATAAGTTATGGAGGAAGAAATGAGTCAGTATGATTTAATACAATTTGAGCACTCCCTCTTGCCTTCAATAATGTCTGCAGTAGCAAAAATCTCATTATCTGTGTGATTATCAGTGTGAATACACTGAAGCCATCGGAAGTGAGTTTTCTCAAGTTCCCTCTTAATTTACTTCAAAATTACCAGGCTACCTTATTTCTTTCCTCCTTTCTACCACCCTCACAGGTCCCCTTTCTTTTCAAAAGTAATCCCTAGATCTGTGGTTTTGATTTCTTCCCTTCTATATTCTTTTTATGGATTATTCCCATGACAACTTTCCTCTTAATTTAGTGGTAGGATCTTACATCTATAATTTCTATTTCTTTATCTCTTTGATCCCTCCCCTCTGAATACAAATACATTCAGAAATGAATGCAAAATAATGCTTTCCATTGATCCTGTTATGTCTTGAACTGCTGCTAGTCAATGCCTCTTCTCCCAGATTTATCTAAAGGGAAGCTATACCTTTGCTACTCAGTGTGTGGACCAAGGACCAGCAGCATTGGCATCACCTGAAAACTTAAGAGATGGAGAATCCCAGACCTGCTGAATCAGAATGTGCTTTCTTAACAAGGTCCCCAGCTAATTGATTAAAATTTGAGAGAGATGCTCTGGTGTACACTGAATGTGCTTCCACATTCCTTTTACCTTTTTGGATTCTATCTTTGAGTTCTTCTCTAATATGTTCCCTAAGTTGAGACTACGTTACAAGTCATACTATTTCTAATGGACTCTTTATGTGGCAATAACTTCCTTGAATTCTCCATAACTAACACTATGCTCTTCTTTCCAATTCTCTTCTTTTGGCTTATATGATAGTATCCCATGAAATAACTTTTTTTTTTTGTTTTTTGAGACTGAGTCTTGCTCTGTCACCCAGGGTGGAGTACAGTGGCACAATCTTGGCTCACTGCAACCTCTGCCTCCTGGGTTCAAATGATTCTCATGCCTCAGCCTTCCAAGTACCTGGGATTACAGGTGCCTGCCACCATGCCCAGCTATTTTTTGTATTTTTAGTAAAAGAGACAGTGTTTCACCTTGTTGGCCAGGCTGGTCTCGAACTCCTGACCGCAAGTGATCTGCCTGCCTCAGCCTCCCAGTGCTGGGATTACAGGCATGAGCCATCGCACCCAGCCTAAATTAACAACATTTTATGACGTTAAATTATAGACATGTGTGGCTGACCATATATACTTATGTTCATCTATGGTAGATGCAGAGCTCTGCATGATCGGGAACCTGGATCCTTAATGCTGTCAAAATGGTGAGGAAGGCAGCAAAAGAAGAAAACTTTTGTGCCCCTTCCCTGACAAGTTTTGGTACTGGAAGCTCACCTTATATTGTTTCTGCCTTTTTAATACCCCACACTTTCTTTTTCTGAAAAATTATTTCATTTTACCACCTTCTATAATATACATTTGCTTCTTTTCCCTTCACTCTTTTCCCTTTACTCCCTGTACTCTCTGCCTGCCTCATTCAACATTTCCTCTTTTACTCCTTTTCTCTTTCTTCTTTCCTTACTTTCCTTAGGTTTTACAGCTTCTTGAAATGAAACTAATAATTCAGCTCCTTTATTAGTACTCTCAATTTGTTGCTGACATCTAATAAGATATATAACTTAACATTTCACCTCTCTTTTTTCTTACTATGCACTTAATAGGTGATTTTCTTCAGCTATTGGAATATATCAGTGATGATGTTTTAAAACAAATATTCTGTAAATGACTTTTTTAAATGAAATATGGTTTTTACCTCTTAGCTGTTCATTTAGTGTAATTTTTCCTTTCTGTTCTGCAGCCCCAGAAAATTCACCAACATACTTCTGTGAAAGATTCTCAGAGATACTCTGTTCAAATTAATATCAACAAAGAGTTACAATTAAAAGATAATACAAGTTCCACAAAAAATTTCTAATAACTTTCTTGAAACAATTGAATTTCCTATTTTAAAAGACTAAAAAATAAGACAAGCATATATTGAAAACTAAAACATTTCAATAGAGAACCTCATATATGCTCACTAGGTCAAGCTTATTTTTTATCTTTATATGGCTACTGACTCTGTAAACCAAGCATGGAAGGCCAAAGTAAACACATTCACAGTCACGTATTAGCTTACGTGCATATTTCAGCAAAAAAAAAAACAAAACAAAACCTTACTTCAAAATACCTCACTCTACTTTGCATTCCCCACCAAAAGTAAGAAGACATTTAAAAAACACAATACACTTACTATAATATTTACAGCATTAAACATTCAAAATTTTTCTAACTATAGAATTTTTAGTGTTAAGATAGCATGACAGGAAACTTCAGCATATGCCACGTTTAGTATAAACAGAACATTATAGAAGCTGCTTCATTTAGGCACACAAGGAGTTGGAAAAATCTAAATAGTTCTTGGTAAAAAATATTTACTGACAGAAAAAATGCTTGAATAAAATGACAAAGTAGTAGTAAACACTTCCTTAGATTGTGTTTAAATAAAAGGAAGCAAATAGTAGCAATAGTAAGCAACTCTTTCCCAAATAAGAAATCACCTCAAAAATATAGTAAGCCTTAATTTTGAGAAAGGAAGAGTAAGACCATTTATTTATGAATCATCAAAAATCCACCAGGCACTTATTTGCATATTTTCTTTCCTAAACATTATAATAAAAATGATTATAATGATGGTTACCCCACTTCCTGGTCATTCTATGATGTAAGAATAAAATAATGAACAGATATGATCCATTTTTCTCTCTGTCCAGAATGTCCTTTTCCTAGGCTTTCACATGGCTGGCTCTTTCTCACTTTTTAGTTGATAGATTACATTTCACACGCATAAAGATCTTCTCTGACTACAGAATTTCACTCCCACTCCCATCCTAACTACAAACTGCTTCAATAACATCTAACCTAAAATTCTGTTTTCCTTACAGAAAGCATGTATAGTAACTTACAAGTGTTAGCTGTTTGCTTGTTTTTCTCTTAGTACTATAGCATAAGCTCTCATCTTGAATATTCAGTGTCTAACTGCCTAGCACATAGTTGGTACTCAAAAACAGAAAGGTATTCAATCTCAAAAGATTTTAAAATCTCTTGGGAATATCTCAAGTGCTAAATCACTCTATTGCTGTATAATATCTCTAGCCATAGTCTGTTGAAACTTAAAATACCCCAAATTAGAAATCCACCTGTGCATTCTAACTTTCCCATTGCTTCTTGACACTGCTGCCAATTTACTGTCCTTCAGGTTCACACAAAACATCTCCAATATTTATTAAGTCACTGAATACCACTGGGACCATTTTATCTCACATTTGTACACACATTTGCTCATTACACGTACCTAAAGGGTACATTCTGGTATTGTTTTTATGAAGGCGGTAACTTATGTTCACATAGGTTAAATAATTTTTTTTACAAGAATCCACTGATACTAAGAAAAAGAACAAGGACAGTAAACATGTTTTGACCTCAACTTGGTGCTGGTAGCAAAATGCAGCAGCTGCTTCTATCTAAGAGCTCGAGCCTTTCCCACGTCTTTCCATGGGTGTCACCTTAGAATGTCATCATTTGCCACAAAGGTACCCAATGTGTTCTATTTTTAAAAAAGATTTCTACTTATTAAAACAACATTAAACCAAATTGTTGTTATTATAGCCCAAAGTATTTACTATTCTCCATGCTTTTCTTTCTCCTGAAATATTCCTTGCAGATCTATACTGGATAATCCAAATGTATTAATGCTTTTAATTCCCAGGCATTACCTGTTCAAGTTCCAAGTTGTGAAAAACTACAGTCCAAACTGTTTTTCTCTGAATCTCATTAGAACTTTTACACATCCAGATATACCATACAGTCATACATGTGGCCCTACACTGACCTGGAATAATTCTTTAGTTTTTAGGTAAACTTAACTTCATAACCCAAATTGATTCCTTCTGACTTTTAAGCCTTTTTTTTTTTTTCACTGTACTACTCTGCCTTTTTAAATGAACCCTGCAAATTAGAAGAATTCTACTATGAGGCGAGGAAGTACAGTCAAAGCAACCTCTTTTATGATTTAACATCACAAAATGGTTTTATTTTTTAAAATAACAACAAAAAAAAACAGAGAATACCTCAGAATCCAAAAGTGATTCTATATTGCCCTCTTGTCCTGATTCTGATGAGGACAGTGCATCTGTAAAATGTTATAAAATGTTATTCACAGATACATTCATAAGAGAACATTTATCACTCTGAATTTCAAATACATATGGAATGCTATATCCATTCATCAATATTTCAATAAAATAAAAGAGCAAAAAAGAAATTCAGAGGGTTGAAGTAGATTTATGAAAAAGAAGTTGGCCCTATGAAGAAAGGCATGAAAAAAATCTAGAAGAAATGGATTTTATATTTGAGTCTACATATTTAAGCAAGTTTTTTACAATAGCATTTAAACATTAAAAAATTATCAGAGATATTCAGTAAATTAAACTGTTACTATTTGTGTGCTGTCATGGAGTGCATTCAATAATATCAGTACCACTTTGTCTTTTTCCATTTGCTGGCTTAGCTGCTCCATCCTATTAAAAACAAAGCAAAAAAAAAAAAAAAACTTAAGAAAATGTATTTACTCACTCCCCCACTCAGTCAACCAGTTAAGACAATAAACATTCACTGTGTCTATCAAATCATAGGCAATATCCTGGGAAAAGCTGAAAATAGATATAAAAGACAGATTCTGCCTTATATTTAAGTGAAAGTAAAAATATATAAAAAACAAACAGAAAAGTCTAATTCACTAGCAATAAAAGAGAAGTGAATAAAGTACAGTAAGGGCACAAAAGGGACAACAGTCGGTTCTGCCTGAGAAGTTGAAAAACTACTGTGAAGATAGGCCCTATTTTGAAAGGGAGACAAAATACAGACTGAGGGTATGAAGGTTCCTAAACACGGTAGCATGAGCAAAAATAAACTAAAAGGCTTCTGCACAGCAAAAAAAAAATAATAATAATAATCAGCAGAGTAAACAGACAACCTACAGAGTGGGAGAAAATCTTCACAAACTACGAATCCAATGAAGGACTAATATCCAGCATCTACAAGGAACTCAAACAAAGCAGCAAGAAAAAAATCAAATAATCCCATCAAAAAGTGGGCAAAGGAGAGGAATACACATTTCTCCAAAGAAGATATACAAATGGCCAACAAACAAATGAAAAAATGCTCAACATCACTATCAGGAAAATGCAAATCAAAACCACAATGCGATGCTACCTTACTCCTGCAAGAATGGCCATAATTTAAAAATTAAAAAAAAAAAATAGATGTTGAAATCAATGTGGTGAAAAGAGAACATCTTTACACTTCTCCTGGTAATGTAAACTGATAGAATCACCATGGAAAACAGCATGGAGAGTCTTTACTGTACTAAAAGTAGATCTACCATTTTATCCAGCAATTCCACTACTGGGTATCTACCCAGAGAAAAAGAACTCATTATGTTAAAAAGACACTTGCACACACGTTTATAGCAGCACAACTCACAATTGCAAAGATACAGAACCAGCCCAAATACCCATCAATCAATAAGTAGATAAAGAAAATGTGGCACATATATACCATGGAATAATACTCATCCATAAAAAGGAATGAAATAATGGTATTCACAGTAACCTGGATGGAGTTGGAGACCATTATTTTAAGTGAAGTAACCCAGAAATGGAAAACCAAACATCCCTGTGTTCTCACTCAGAAGTGGGAGCTAAGCTATGAGGACTCAAAGCATAATAATAACACAATGGACTTTGAAACTCAGGAGAAAGTGGAGGGTGACAGATAAAAGACTACACTCTGGGTACAATGTACACCGCTTGGGTGATGGGTACACCAAAATATCAGAAATCACCACTAAATAATTAATTCATGTAACCAAACGATACCTGTTCCCCCAAAAATAATCGAAATAAAAACTGAAGGAATCTAGCATAAAAATAAAGTTGTGATTATCCAAGTTGATGATTTAAGAAAATGTGGTACATATACACACCATGAAATACTATGCAGCCATACAAAATTATGAGATTATGTATGTTCTTTACAGGAACATGAATGGAGTTAGAGGCCATCATCCTTAGCAAACTAACACAGGAGCAGAAAGTCAAATACCACATGTTCTTACTTGTAAGTCAGAGCTAAATAATGAGAGTAGATGGACACACAGAGGGGAACAGCTGACACTGGAATGTACTGTGGGTAGGAAGAAGGAAAGGATCAGGAAAAATAATTAATGATTATTAGGTTTAATATCTGGGTGATAATATGTAAAACAAGCCCCTGTGACACTAGTTTTCCTCTATATCTAACCTGCACATGTACCCTCTAAACTTAAAATAAAAGTTTCTAAAACAGAACAGTTTTCAAATACATCTATAATTATCAAGCAAGCCCCAAGACAAAATAATCAAGTACAGTATGATTCATGGAGAAACAGACATAAAAGAGACTTTTGTCTATAGTATCACCTAGATAATACTGTTCAGTATTTACAATCAGTGTTCTGTAAATATTGCTGTAATAAAGAGGTTAATTTTATACTATAAAATGATACATTAGTTAAACATGATCAGCTATCACTACCTGAGGAACATTATTACTACGGAGAGAGAAAAATTTTAAAAGAAATGTTCCATCGACTTTCCACTTGGACAAAGAATTAGTAATTGGAATTCTACAGAGTGACGTGTGGCTTGAAAAGATAGATTTGCTAGAACATGAGTTGGGGCTCAAAAAAGTTTAAATTTTTTAATCAAAAATTCTAAACTTAGAGTTGAAAGATACTAGAAAATATACTGTAACCATCTTTTCTATTGATTGCATATTTCTAGTTCATTTCCTTCTTATTTATGACATATTTTTACAACATAACACATCTGAATTTATACATCCTAAACATTAAAAGGCTATATCAGATTAAGCCATATTTTAGAAATGCAATAGATTTAATTATTGGGTAAGTTATGCATATTATGTTACCTGTAATACTCCACTATATAAAAATCCATTTGTCCATTTATGTATTTACATTCAAAATATTATAATAATTGTTACATGCAAGATGTTATTCTAGGTATTCCAGGATACAAACAAATATGTTTTCTAACCTCCAGTAGCTCATACTAATGCAGGAGTGTTTAAATGATTATTTAAATAGTTAAATACAAACACTTCTGAAATTTAAAATTTAAGAATATAATACAAGAATTTTGAGTTGATATTTTCACAAACTACAATACAAAAAACTGAAATTAAAGTCTTACATATGATTATTAAAGAGTCTCTGCTTCTAGAATTGTTATTTTGAGCAAAGTATTTTTATTCAATTAGATGAAGAATTTTGAGTATATTCTTAATGAAATTACTTAGAAAACACAACGGAATACCTTTGTAATACAGATTTTGAGACAGAAAATTTACATTTCTAAAATTCCACATTTTTTTAAATTAAAAAAAGGTCTAATTCTGTTAATCAGCCTGGTCTTTAACTCCTGGGCTCAAGAAATTCTCCCACGTCAGCCTCCTGAGTAGCTGCAGTTGCAGGCGTGTGCCACAATTCCCAACTAAATTTCCATAATTTCTAATATGATTTTATTCTAATGACATAACCAAGGATAGAAACAGAAAATAAAAAAATTCTCTTCTAAAAAGTGTATGGTACCAAAAAAAGGAGGTAAGCAAAATGGCAGAATAAAAGGCTCCATCAATTAATTCCCAACAAGGACACCAATGTAACAACTACCTACAAAAATGAAACACCTTTGTAAGAACTAAAAATCAGGTGAACACTGAAAGCACCTGGTTTTAACTTATTATGACTACAAGAGGCACTGAAGAGGCAGGAAAAACGGTCTTGAATCATCGATGCCAACACTCCCACATCCCCCAGTAGTGATAGCATGGTACAGAGAGAGAATCTGAGCACTTGGGAGAGGGTGAAGCAATTGTGAGACATTGCATTAAACTCAGTGTTGCCCTATTATAGCAAAAAGCAAAACTGGAATAAACTCAGCTGATGCCCACTCACAGAGAGAGCATTTAAACCAGCCCCAGCCAGAGGGGAATCACCCATCTCAGTAACCAGAACTTGAGTTCCCACAAGCCTTGTCACCATCCTGCTAAATTGTTCCGGGGCCCTACATAAACTCGAAAGGCAGTCTAGGCCACAAGGACTACAATTCCCAGGTGGATCCAAGTGCTGAACTGTGCTATAAGCCAGAGGACAATGGGGAGGGAGACAATGGGGAGGGGCATGTGACCTACTGAGACACCAGCCAGGGCAACTGCGAAAGTGCTGGTGCTACTCCTCCTCCAATCCCAGGCTGAACAGCTTGGGGCACCAAAACAGACACCTCCCTTCCGTTTGAGGAGTGGAAAGGAAACAGTGAGTAGACTTTGTCTTATATCTTAAATACCAGCTCAGCCACAACAGAACAGGGCACTGGTCAGAGTCATGAGTCCCCCC
The DNA here is from genome assembly GCF_028885655.2 of Pongo abelii. Lineage (NCBI taxonomy): Eukaryota > Metazoa > Chordata > Mammalia > Primates > Hominidae > Pongo > Pongo abelii. Next base: position 24,851,789 of record NC_071999.2, read on the forward strand.
TTACAGGCCTTAGTTCTGATATGATGTTTCTGGATGCTCCCTGGGCCACAGGGAACCCACTGACTTGAAGGGAAGAACCCATTCTTGGCAGTATTCGTCGCCTACTAACTGAAGAGCCCATGGACCCTGAATAACCAGCAGTGATACACAGGTATTATGTTGAGGTCTTGGGTGAAACACTGACATTTACTAGCTTCAGGTGAGACAGGATATTTCCAGCTGTAATGGCTAGAAGGAAAGACTCCTTCTGCTTGAGAAAGGCAGAGGGAAAAGTAAAGGGGTCTTTGACTTGCATCTTATGTACCAGCTGGACCACAAGGGCTAGAGCACCAAGCAGGCCCTTGGGGTCCCCAATTCTAGTCCTTGGCTCTTAGACAGCATTTCTGGACCATCCCTGGGCCAGACGGGAGCCCACTCCCCTGAAGGGTGCCAGGCCAGGCAACATTCACCACGAGCTAACTGAAGAGCCCTCAGGCCTTAACAGAACACCAGCAGTAGCCTGGCAGTACTCCCTATGAACTTGTGGTGGCACTAGCCACAAGGCGGGGCTCCTCTGCCATTGGATAAGAGAGGTAAGAGTGGGAAGAACTGCACCTTGTGGTGTGAGTCCCAGCTCAGCCACAGTACAATAGAACACCAAGTAAAATTCTGAGGTTTTTTACTCTAGTCCCTGACTCCCAGATAGCACTTCTGCAAAGATATGGAACCAACCTAAGTGCCCATTAACCAATGAGTGGATAAAGAAAATGTGGTATATAGATCCAATGGAATACTACTCATACATAAAAATGAAGGAAATAATGTCTTTTGCAGCAACTTGAATGGAGCTGGAGGCCATTATTCTAAGTAAAGTTAACTCAGGAAAACCAAATATTGTATGTTCTGTGGGAGCTAAGCTATGAGGATGCAAAGGCATAAGAATAATACAATGGCCTTTGGGGAGTTGGGGAGGAAGGGTGGGAAGGGGTTGGAAGATCAAAGACTACATATTGGGTACAGTGTACACTGCTCAGGTGACGGATGCACTAAAATCTCCAAAATCACCATGAAAGAACTTATCTATGTAACCAAAACCAACCTGTACCCCAAAAACTATTGAAATTAAAAAAAAAAAATTTAAGGAAAATGTCATTTGCAATAACAGGGATTAAACTAGAGATCATTATGTGAAGTCAAATAAACCAGACACAGAAAGACAAATACTGCCCACTTATCTATGGGTGCAAAAAATCAAAACAATTCAATATATTGAGATAGGCAGAATAAGGATGGTTACCAGAGGATGGGAAGTACAGTTGTAGAGTGTAGGGTTGGGGGATGGTTGATGTGCACCAAAAAACCAGAAAGTATAAGGCCCAGGATTTGCTAGCACAACAGGATGACTATAGTAAAAGACAACTTAATTGTACATTTTAAAATAGCTAAAAGAATATAAATGGATTATGTGAAGCACAAAGGATAAATGCTCAAGGTGATGAATACAGTTTATGCTGATGTGATTATTACACATTGCATGTCTGTATCAAAATATCTCAAGTAACTCATAAATATATATACCTACTATGTACTCACAAAAACTAAAATAAAAACATTTTGAAAGTATATGATACCAAAATAATGTGTCCAAGAAAAAAAGAAGTAATACGCTATCTACTGCACAGTTGCAGAAATAAAAAGCACCAGAGAGATTCCATGATTACTATAAGTAACTGTATCCATTAAAGATTTAGTTAATGGTAAGTTTTATAAGTCATGTTACCATAATTGATTGATTGACTGATTGATTGATTTTGAGACGGAGTATCACTCTGATGCCCAGGTTGGAGTGCAGTGGTGCCATCTTGGCTCACTGCAACCTCCACTTCCTGGATTCAAGTGATTCTCCTGCCTCAGCCTCCCAAGTAGCTGGGATTACAGGCACCTGCCACCACATCTAGCTAATTTTTGTATTTTTAGTAGAGACAGGGTTTCACCATGTTGGTCAGGCTGGTCTTGAACTCCTGACCTCAGGTATCTGCCTACCTCAGCCTCCCAAAGTGCAGGGATTACAGGCATGAGCCACTGCACCAGGCCTGTTTGCATGAATTAAAAGTCACAGTAAAAATACTTACCCAAATAAACCTTGGCCACATTTCGTATTTCTTCTATGGTTAGAAAGCTTAGCCTAATAATGTATTTAAAAGCCCATTATTTTCATCTCTACCCCCTCTTAGTATTTACCAATCCTTTTGCTTAAGAATCCAAACTCATTCCTTGTGACTTCCGAGCTCTGTTTTTGAACTGTACTACAATGGCTTCTTAAATGAATTCTGCAAATTAGCAGAATTGTACTATGCAGTAGCAATATACTTAGCCCATAATTGCTTTACTAGTTAGGGGCTGAAAACATTAGAAAATAATTCCTTATAAGCACAAACAGCAGTGAGAAAGCAAAGTCAAAGCAACTTCTTTTACGTTTTAACATCACTCAATGCTTATATTTTAAACTGATAACAACAAAAACAACAGACAATACCTCAGAATCCAAAAGTGATTCTATATCTCTGTCTTGTCCGGATTCTGACGTGGGTGTTGTATCTGTAAAACATTATGAACAAAGAGAGTTATGAGAACATTTACCACCTTGAATTTTAAATGCATATGCAAGGCTGTACACATTCATAAATATTTCAATAAAGTAAAAGTAAGAGCAAAATAGAAATTCAGAGGATTAAAGTAGATTTAGGAAGAAACTGGTAATATGAAGAAAGACAGCAAAAATATTTCAAAGAAATGAATATTGTATTTGAGTCTGACATACTTTAATGTATTTTTATAATAGTATGTAAGCATTAAAAAATTCCCGCAGATATTCACTAACTTATCACTTCTGTTGTTTTTGTCAACAAAAATTAAACTGTCATTATTTGTGTACTCTTGTGGGGCACTTTCAATAACATCAGTATCATTTTGTCTTTGTCCATTTGCTGGCTTAATTGCTCCATCCTATTAAAAACAACAACAACAACAACAACAAACTTCAGGAAACATTGTGTTTATTCACTCTACCACTCAATCATTCAACCAGTAAGACAACAAACATTCACTGTGTCTATCAAATCATAGGCAATATCCTGGGAGAAGCTGAATATGTATATACATGATAGATTCTGCCTTATAGTTGAGTGAGGGCAGAAATATATGAAAACAAGTAAAAACAGAAAAGTTACAATTCACTAGTTCTACAACTGAAGTGAACAAAGTACAGTAAGGGCACAAAAGAGATAACAGTTCTACCTGAGAAGTTCAGGAAATGCTGCAGAGATAGGGACTATTTTGAAAGAGAGAGAAAGTGTAGAGTGAGGACATTAGGGTTCCTATACAGGACAGCATGAGCAAAAAAAAAAAAAGAGGCATGAAATGGCATGGCAAATGAGGGCTACCAAAGTAATGATAAAACTGGAACACAGAGTGAATAAGATAAACAGATAAAATGGGAGAATCAGGCCAAAACATAAAAAATATGTATCCTATGTATCCTGCTACACTGTGAGCTTTCCCCAGGATGTAATAAGGATCCATGCAAAAGTAGATGAGTTACATCATAATAAAAATATGTTAGAAAGGTCACCTTGGCAGCAATGTAAAGTTACATGAACATGGTGACGGGGACAAAACTAGACAAGAGTATTTCAAAATTATGGGTCAGAGAGTGAATTACAATAATAAGATATAAAAATGGTAAGCTTGTGGAAAATATGAAGGTTGGTGAGTGACTGGACTGGTGATTTGAGGGAGGGCTGGAACCCGAAATTTCTCCTGCTTCGACGTTTCAGTGCTACTTACTAGGTGTTATTTATTAGGATAGGAAAACCAGATGACAGTAGGTCACAAGTCAAAAGGGTCAAAATCAGTAGAATTAAATCATGCAAGCCTATAGAGAACTCTGAAATTTTGAAAATGAAAATACAGAAAGTAAATTATGAGATTCAATTTTGCAATTATATATTTCAAAATTTTTTTCAAAAATATAAGATATACTTTTATTAATACATGCAAACATTTATTTCTGGAATATTGTGGTAACATGCACTTAAAATTGAGTGAAAATTTTTAATTTTAAAACATCAATTCAAAATGCTGCCAGAACATTCGTTTTTAAAAATTCTGAAGTTTGAAATTGTAGAGAGAAATGCTTCTGTGATTACAGAATTATGAGGCATTTTTCAGCACTACTATAATGTAAGAGAGAAATGTAAAGCCCTATTTTTAAAATTGTATAGCTTTCTTATTCCCCTGTAAACAACATACTAATAATTCTAATCTCCTATTTACACCATATAGAATGGTAGCTAAAAATTGGAGAAAGGATCTAGTATAAAAAATTAGGCTAAGATTATCCAAGCTGATGATTGAAGTTTTAAAATACATCTATAATTTTCAAGCAGGAACCAAGGAAATATCATCAAGTACAGGAAGGTACATGGAGAAATACAGATATATCATAGAGACCTCTGCTCATAGTATATCCCTAGCAATACTGATCAGTATTTACTCTAAAATTAGTGTTTTGTAAATATTGCTATAATAAAGAGTTTAATTTTATACTATAAAACGATATTTTAAATTAGTTAAACATGATTAGCTACCACTACCTGAAAGCTGGAACATTATTACTACTGAGAGAGAAAAATGGAAAAAGAAATGTTCCACTTGGACAAAGAATTAGTAATTGGAATTCTACAGAGTAATGTATGGCTTGAAAAGGTGGCTAGAACATCAGCTGGGGCTCAAAAAAGTTTAAATTTTTTAATCTAAAATTCTAATCTAAGCTTAGAGTTGAAAGATACTAGAAAATATACTGTAACCATCTTTTCTAGTGATGGCATATTTCTAATTCATTTCCTTCTTATTTATGGCATATGTTTACAATATAACACATCTGAATTTATGCATAGTATACATTAAAAGGAAATATAGGCCGGGCATAGCGGCTCATGCTTATAATCACAGCACATTGGGAGTCTAAGGCGGATAGATCACTTGAAGTCAGGAATTTGAAACCAGCCTGGACAGCATGGGGGGTGCACGCCTGTAATCCCACATACTTAGGAGGTGGAAGCAGGAAAATCACTTGAACTAAGGAGGTGGAGGTGCAGTGAGCCGAGATTGTGCCACCCTGCACTCCAGCCTGAGTGACACAGTGAGACTCCGTCTCAAAAAAAAAACAGGGGAAATACAAATATAAGCCATATTTTAGAAATGTAATAGATTTAATTATTAGTTATGTTATGTATATTATGTTACTTGTAACCCTCCATGTATAGAAGTCCATTTGTCCATGAATTTATTTACATTCCAAAATACTATAAGCTTGTTACAAGCAAGATGTTATTCTAGGTACTCCAGGAAACAAACAAATATGTTTCCTAACCTCCAGTAGCTCATACAAATGCAGGAATTTTTAAATGATTATTTAAATAGCTAAATACAAAAACTTCTGAAATTTAAAATTTAAGTATATAATACAAGGATTTGGAGTTGATATTTTCACAAACTACAATGCAAAAAACTGAAATTAAAGTCTTATTATATGGTTATTAAGAGTCTGCTTCTAGAACTGGTTGTTATATTGGGCAAAATATGTATACTTCATTTAGATGAAGAGTTTTAAGTGTACTCAATGAAATGACTTGGAAAACACAGTGGAATCTCTTTGTAATACAGATTTTGAGAAGAAAATGTACATTTCTAATTTTCCACAATTTTTTTTTAATTAGAGAAAAGGTCTTGCTATGTTGGCCAGCCTGGTCTTTAACTCCTGGGCTCAATAAATTCTCCCACCTCAACCTCAACCTCTCTAATAGCTGGGACTACAGGCATGTGCCACAATACTCAACCAAATTTCCACATTTTTTTTTTTTTGAGACAGAGTCTCACTCTGTCACCAGTCTGGGGTGCAGTGCCATGAGCTCAGTTCACTGCAACCTCCACCTCCTGGGTTCAAGTGATTCTCCTGCCTCAGCCTCTTGAGTAGCTGGGATTACAGACGTGCACCACCACACCTGGCTAGTTTTTGTATTTTTTGTAGACAGGGTTTCAACATGTTGGCCAGGCTGGTGTGATCTTGGCTCACCTCCTGGGCTCAAGCTATCCTCCCACCTCAGCCTCCCAAGTAGCTGGGAATACAGGTGTGTATGTCACCATGCCTGGCTATATTTTGCGAGCTGGGGTCTCATCATGTTGCCCAGGCTGGTCGCAAACTCCTGGTCTCAAGTGATCCACCTGCCTCAGCGACCCAAAGTGCTGGGATCATAGGCGTGAGCCACTGCGCCTGGCCAAATTTCTGTAATTTCTAATATTATTTTAGCCTAACTACTCAGTCAAGGATAGAAACAGAAAAAGTTCTCTCCTATCAAGTACATGATACCAAAATAGTAAGTGTCCAAGGAAAAAAGAAATGATATGCTGATATGCCATCTCCTGTATAGGTTTGACAATGAAAGGCATTGGGAGATTCCATGGTTACTTACTATAGGAAGTAATTTGATTCATTAAAGATTTCGTCAGCCATAAGTATCATAAAAGTATGTATGATTTAAAAGTCACAGTAAGAATACTTATCAGAGTAAACCTTGACCATGTGTCAAATTTCCTCTATGGTAAGAAAGCTTAGCCTAATATAATTTTCCTGCTACATTGTATTTTCCAGCCCATTCTTGTTTTACCCTCACCCTCTTAGTATTTAACAATCATTTGTTATTTAGCAAAGTAAAAAAAAAAATTTAATTCAACTACTCATATTTCTAAAAAAGGCTTTCTCTAACCAACTATTCATTACAAACATAAAACAATAAGTAGACCACTGCTAAATTTTAAGAGTAAATATAGAAACCTAGATTCAGAATGAGAAAATTAATTTCATTAGAGCATTTTTACCTTGATATCAGAATCAATGTCTTCATTATCTGATGTAGGCAATATATCATCAATAGTTTGTTTGCCAGAAAACCTTTGGAGCAAAAATATACATAAAAATTAGTGCATTCATTTCTTTAAAAATAATTTCCAAGTTCATATCTGGATGTCCCCTCCAAAAAAAAAAAATCAGGTGAGAGGTCAGCTATGTGTATATTAAATAATGTTTCTTAATACAATTAAAATTTAATCTGTTATAAAAGATTGTAGTTACCTCCTTCCACCTCTCCCAACATATCAAATATAGTCAATGAAGACACCTTCAGTTCCAGAACAAATCATGACAGCCAATATATTGGCAGAGCCTGAGAATAATAGGTCTTCACAAATTGCATGTCCTGGATGGAGGCTGAACTGAAAATCCAATTAATGGCTTACATAATTTTTGTTACCTGAACTGCAACAAATCTGATAACCTTAAAAAAGGCAGAAAGATACACTGTCTCAGCCAGGCACAGTAGTTCATGCCTGTAATCCCAGCAATTTGAGAGGCTGAGGTGGGTGGATTGCTTGAGCCCAGGAGTTAGAGACCAGCCTGGGCAACATGACGAGACCCCAGCCCTGAAAAAAAATAGCCAGGCATGGTGACACACATACCTGTAGTCCCAATTACTTGGGAAGCTGATGTGAGAGGACAGTTTGAGCCCAGGAGGTGGAGGTTGCAGTGAACCAAGATCACACCACTGTACTCCAGCCTGGGCAACAGAGTGAGACTCTGAGGAAGAAAGAAAGAAGAAAGAAAGTGAGGGAAAGAAGGAACAGAAAGGGAGGGGAGGGGAGGGAAGGGAAAGGAGGAAGGAAGGAAGGAAAAATGGAGGGAGGGAAGGAACAAAGAAAGAAAAAAAAGAAGAAAAAAAAGAAAAACTGTCTTTTCTCCATTATCTACCTCTGATTCAAAGATTAATCTGTGTCACTTGAAAGCGGCAGTCTTGGTTCTTCAGTGTGAAAACCAATTCAGAAGGCCTTATTGCTTCCCTTTACTCTAAAACAGTACAAGGAGTCTAAAAGCTAAATATACAAAAGTCAAAGGACAAATGTATGTTGTTATTAAAAATACTATTCCCAGAAGGATTAAAACAGTAAAAATTATAAAATCCAATTATTTTCCCTGTATAAGTCCTGCCCTATTCAGGTCCACATAAACTTAGCAAGCCCTTTAAAAAGTTTCAGAGGCTCTCAGATAAACGAGGAGAGAGATTGCTGGAAAAACACAGTCCTGGTAGTTGTACCTCTACTTCCCTTAAGGACTATCTAACTATCTTCCTTCCTATGGGCTCCCACTCGTAGATTCCTCTTCTGCAAGGCTCTGTGGCAACCTCCACCTTTAAATATTCAGCCAATGGAAGGACAAATTCCTGAAGGGGTGAGTTCCAATTACCAAAATCAGGAGCTCTCTATTTCCTGGAAAACAAGCTAAAGGGAATCTGTCATCTGCCCCAGCTTCGATGTGGTAACAACTACTCAACTGAAGCTCCATGACTGATTTGCCAGCCAATCCCACCCCTGCCCTAGCCTACATGGACATGGGAAGGATGTCAGTGGATTAGAAAAAGAGGCAGGTGAGAGGACACCTGCCCTGGGCCACAGATCTATGTAGTTCAGCAACCTCCAGGCCCCTGGGTACTGGAGGGGCTCTGAGACATCCTCTGCAAGTTGTGGTGAAACCTTGAAGTCTGTCACTTGCTCCAATTAAACAAACAAACAAAAAGGCAGCAACTTGTCCAGGACTCCTTTGAACCTATTTTAATATGCCTTTCTAGATAACTCCTAATATCCTGTATCTTTCATTCCTACAACTTATCTTTATCAAATTTGTCATAAACCCTAATATTCTGATCTCTTTTCTATAACCCTTATTCCTATCTAACTCAGTGTTGTTTCTCTTCAAACTAGGGCTTTCTCTACTAATTTCATTCTTACCCTCTATCATTAGGTTCACCAGTTAATTCCATCTTTTCCTCTTCCACTGTTTTCCCTAGTCCCACTTTCCCTTTCTATTATTAAAAAAACCCACCAACAGGATGATAAAAAAGGAAGAGCACTGAGCTTTCGGAGGAGTTCAGGAGTTCCAATCTTATTTCTGCCACTTCCTATAAACAAATAAGTAACTTTAACCTGTTTCAGTTTCAGATTCTCCATCTGAGCAACCAATTGACCAGGGTGTTAAACACAGATTGAAGTACTAGATGATATTTCAATTTCTCACTAAGATTTCTTAAAATCCTGAAATTCTATGTGCTTTTGATATGTCTCTAGAGAAAGGGGGAATGCTTAGCTGGAAGAAATGGAAAAAATAATAATAGAACAATAAAAAAACACCAAGAAAAGCAAAGAGGAAGGTTAAAAACTCAAGAAAAGGTTATAGAAAAATCATAGATTTTGAGAAAAAAGCTTCACGGAACTAGGCTGGGCAAACTAAAGAGAAAACTAAACTGGGAAGTCGGTAAGGAGAGAAATCAATTAGAAATCGCCTCTAACTAGATGTGAAACATACTTATCATAACATGGTCTATATGTAGATATCCTTCACTTACAAGAAAATAATTCCTCTTCAGGACTTGCCTGGTCTTGCTTATGTAAAACCCATGGTCCTGTGGCTATAGCTAAATGAGACCTGTCCTGAAACCTTTGAGGGTAAAAATAAGGCACTGGTTACCACTGAAATTGTTAAGTATATTAGGACAAACTCTTGAATTAAACAGGCTTCTAAGGAAAAGTGTGTAAGACAGAGTTAATATATAACTAGATTTGACTTTCTGAATTCATCTAATTTGTACTTGTACCTTGATCCCAGTGCTGCACAGGTATCTATCAATCTATGCTGAGGGACAGAGAAGGAATTTGGGAGCCCAGCAAGCTGTTGGTCAAATCATGGGTCAGCTGCTTGTTAATTATGGGATCGTGGCCAATTAACCTCTCTGAACCACGGTTGCCTAATTAGTAAACAGTAGGTTATAATAGCCTGGATATTTTGCAAAGCTGTTGTGATGACTATATGAGTTAAGCATATAATATGGTTTCTAACCCAGAGTACAACACTCAACAGATGTTAGTTTCTTTTCTCTGTATTCCCCTAGTTAACATATAATTTTTAAAAATCTGTGAATCCTACCTGATAGCAGAGTCTTCAGAACGCCCATCCACTATTTAAAAAAAAAGTAAAATCCATTTTAATCAACAATAGAAAAATGTAGAATATTGAAAATCTAAAAGGGCCTGGTTGCACCTGCTTGTAATCTCAGCTACTCAGGAGGATGAGGCTGAAAGATTGCTTGAGGAGCCCAGGAGTTTGAGACCAAAGTGGGCAATATAACAAGACTCTGCCGTCTTCATTTTTAAAAGTTATGCACACTTTGATGAATGCTTTAGACCTTGTTTTTTTAATGTTTTTTAAAGCATAAGATTAATGCTTTCTTACAAAGTATTCTTTTTCAGATTATATGGAGACTATACTAAAATTAATATTAATTACATTATTGATAGGCAATTAATAATTTAAGAATTCTTACTTTCCCTTCTTGGTATCTATCAAATTCAATAGAGAATGGGGTTTATGAAATGTGATACCTACAAGTGAACTGCTATGTTCAATAATCATAACCCTAACTGAACTCTATCAGATTGACTGCTATTATTAGCAAAATCTGTATCATAAGTGAACAGTATCAAACTTAAATAGCATGATTTCTGGACTAACAGACTAGGACTGGTTAGAACAGAGTATATAGCAACACCCCCTTAACCATAATATGTGTGAAAAAACAACATTCTTTCTCTGCTTTCACACCACAACAGTGATCATTAATAGAGAAAACTTATGTGACCAAATGTGTGGGGGACATTTCCCCACCAACAAGGAATCAAACAATTCTGCAACAGACACAGACTGGGTTTTCTGTAAGTCAATTTTGACACTATCTACCTGGACATAGTGTCAGATCCCACAGGTAGAGGGCTCACTACCCAAGGTTGCCCACTCCCCACACCCATCACAATTCTGGGCCTCCAGAACTCCTGACTGGCTATCTTCAAGTTAAGGTTACGGTTGATCCATGACCCCTCTTCTGGTTTAATTAATTTGCCAGAGTGGCTCACAGAACTTGAGAAGACATTTACTTACATTTCCTGGTTATTATAAAGGATATTACAAAGGATACAGATGAAGAGTTGCATAGGGCAAGGTAAAGAAAAGGCGTACAGAGTACCATACCCTCCAAGGGTTCACTACCCTCCAGGAACCTCCACATATTCAGCTATCTGGAAGCTCTCTGAACCCAGTCCTTTGGGTTTTTATGGAAGCTTCATTACATAGGCATGACTGGTCAGATAATTGGTCACTGGTGATCAACTTAACCTTCAGCCCCTCTCTCCTTCTAGGAAGCTGAAGGATTTGGAGGGTGACCTGGAAGTTCCAACTCTCTAATCATGTCTTGGTCTTTCTGGTGAGCAGTCCCCATCCTGAAGCTATTTAGGGGTTTCCAGCCATCAATCAATAATTAGCATATCAAAAGACGTAACTTTGGAAGTTTTAAGAATTTTAGGAGTTGTATGCCAAGAACTGGGGTTGAAGACCAAATACATATTTTACAGTATTATATCTGTGGTTTTGTTTTCTGTGGTTTTAGTTACCGAATGTAACCCATGGTCCAAAAACATGAAAATTCCAGAAATAATTTATAAGTTTTAAACTGCTTGCCATTCTGAGTAGCATGATGAAATCTCCAGCCATCTTGCTCCATCTCTCCCAGGACTTTTATCAGTCTTTGTCTAGGGTAACCATACTGTACGTGGTATCCACCAATTAGCCACTGACATGTTCTCCTCCTGACATCCAACCATCAACATCAACAAGGCTCACAGGAAGCAGATCATCCTCCTTCTGAATGCCAATAGTAGCCTAATTCTACATCACAATGCTTATGTCATTCACCTCACTTCATCTCATTACAGAGGCATTGTATCACCCCACATCATCACAAGAAGAAGCGTGAGTACAAGAAGATATTTTGAAGGACTACATTCACACAACTTTTATTGTAGTATATTGCCATAATTGTTCTATTTTATTATTGTTGTTGTTGTTAAGCTCATACTGTGTCTAATTTATAAACTAAGCTGTATCACAGATATGTATGTAGAGAAAAAGCACTGCATATATAGGGCTCAGTACTATCCACAGTTTCAGGCATTAACTGGGGGTCTTGGAATGTATCTCCCAGAGTTAAGACAGGGCAACTGTACTTATTTTGTTGGACACTACACAGCTGCTGCAGCTCTACACTTAAAAATGTTCAGTTTAAGAAAAAATTTCCTGTCACAAAAAAGCTAGGTCTATGGGCACTGTACTATGTTTTATGGTAAAACAAAGAAAAGAGACCAGAGACAAGGATTCTTGCAAAGACTTTTCAGGTGACAGTGGAGAAGAGCTCAAGAGAGCTCAATGTACTCACTGTCACTAATCCTCTTCTGGGAAAGATACCAATTAAGTTTACTTAGTTCTAGCTATTTTCTCTGTGCTATGTACGGAACAAACAAGGCTCAAATTCACCTGCCATTTTACTTCTCATGAAAAGAACCACTGGAAAGATCACTCTCCTAAGAGCATATCCATGCAGAACCATATCATTTATTCAGAGAAAAGTTTAAGGAGAAACACTGTGGAGGTGCGGGTAAGTTGCCAGGGAGTACAACCTCATATGAAAAAAATATATAAACAACTATCAACTCACTCAAGCTTTCAGAGTGTGCCAACAGCTGTCACTCTCTCTAGTGGAAGAAAAAACATTCTTTTTCACTTCATGTAAAGCAAAACATTGTGACTTGGCATTTCCTGGGAAATCCCAAGCTTGTGCCTGGCTTCCTCCAGACTTTACCACTAGACAGAGAATTTAGCTGTAGATTAGCCATGTTATAACAACATAGAATATTTTGAAACTCATCCCTCAAAAGAAGAGAATCAGTAAGTAACATATTTATTCACCTACAGTATTCACTACTTGGACTTATTTTCTATTGAAAGGTAAATATGAAAGACTTTGGGATTCCAGTTTCATAAAGTATAAACTCTAGAGATTGTCTTCTGTTGCTAGAGTCTATCACCAATCCTAGGGAAACAGAGATATGTGACCTTTTCTACAGATAATTCAAAATACTTGTTTTGAGGAAACTCAAAAAAATTAACAATAACACAAAGAGAAACTCAGAATCAAGCCGAAATTCTGAAATTGAAAAATGCAATTGACATACTATATAGAATGCATCAGAGTCTTTTAGTAAAATAATAAATCAAGTGGAAGAAAAAATTGTGAGCTTAAAGACAGGCTATTTGAGAATCCATAGAGGACACAAAAGAAGAAAAAGTACAGAATGGTGAGGCTCACGTACAGGATCTAGAAAATACCTCCAAAAGGGTAAATCTAAGAGTTATTGGCCTTAAAGGAGAGGCAGAGAAAGAGACAGGGATAGAAAGTTTATTTAAAGAGATAATAACAGGGAACTTTCCAAATGTAGAGAAAGATATCAATATCTAAGTACAAGAAAGTTATAGAACATCAAGCAGATTTAATCCAAACAAAACGACCTCATGACATTGAACAAACTCTCAAAGTCAAAAAGAAAGGATCCTAAAAGCAGCAAGACTTTTTTTAAAAAAAGCAAACAACATACAATAGAGCTCCAATACATCTGGCAGCAGACACTTCAGTGGAAATCTTACAGGCCAGGAGAGAGTGGCATGACATATTTAAAGTGCTGAAGGAAAAAAGAACTATTGCCCTAGAACAGTGTATCTGGTAAAAAAAAAAAAAAATCAATAACCTTCCAACATGAAGAAGAAATAAAGATGTTCCCAGATAAACAAAAGCTAAGGGATTTTATGAGTACCTGACCTACCATACAAGAAATGCTAAAAAGAGTAACTCTATCAGAAATAAAAGGAAATTAATGAGTAACAGATAATCATCTGAAGGTACAAAACTCACTTTTAATCATAAGAAAAACAAAAAATATTACAACACTGTAACTGTGGTATGTAAACTACTCTTATCCTAAGTAAAAAGACTAAACAATAAACCAATCAATAATAACAACTACAACTTTTCAAGACATAAATATATAACATAAATAACTGGTGCTGGGAAAACTGGATACCCATATGCAGAAAAATAAAACTAGACCCCTGTCTCTCACCAAATACAAAAATCAAAATGGAACAAAGACTTAACTTAAAAACCTCGAACTATGAAATTACTACAAGAAAACATTTGGGGAAATCTCCAGGACATTGGAGTGGGCAAAAATTTCTTGAGCAATACCCCACAAGCACAGGCAACAAAGCAAAAATGGATAAATGGGATCACATGAAGTTAAAAAGCTTCTGCACAGCAGAGAATACAATCAACAAAGTGAAGAGACAACCCAGAGAATGGGAAAAAATATCTGCAAACTGGCCATCTGACAAGCGATTAATAACCAAAATATATAAGGAGCTAAAACAATTCTATAGGAAAAAATCTAATAATCCAATCAAAAGATGGCAAAAGATTTGAATAGACATTTTTCAAAAGAAGGCATACAAATGGCTAACACGTATATGAAAAAGTACTCAACATGACTGATCATAAGAGAAATGCAAATCAAAACTATGATGAGGTATCATCTCACCCCATTTAAAGCTACTTATAACCAAAAGACAGGCAATAATAAATGTTGGTGAGGATGTGGAAAAAAGGGAGCCCTTGTAGATTGTCACTGGGAATTTAAATTAATATAACCACTATAGAGAACAGTTGGGAGGCACCACCAAAGCACTAAAAATTAAGCTAATATATGATCCAAGAAACCCACTGCCAGGTATGTACCCAAAAGAAAGAAAATGAGTATATCAAAGAGATATCTGCACTCCGGTTTGTTACAGGACTGTTTTCAATAGCTAAGATTTGGAAGCAACCTAAGTGTCCATCAACAGATGAATGGATAAAGAAGATGTGGTACATATACACAATGGAGTACCATCTAACCATAAAAAAATGAGATCCAGTCATTTGCAACAGCATGGATGGAATTGGAGATCATTATGTTAAGTGAAATAAGCCAGGCAGAGAATGACAAACACTGCATGTTCTTGCTTATTTGTGGGGATCTAAAAATCAAAACAATTGAACTCATGGACATAGAGAGTAGAAAGAAGGTTACCAGAGGATGGGAAGGGTAGTGGGGCGGGTGGGGTTAGTGGATAGGTGGGAATGGTTAATGAGTACCAAAAAATAGAAAAAAAAAAAAAAAAGACCAAGTATTTGGTAGCACAATAGGGTGACTATAGTCAACAATAACTCTTCATTTTAAAATAAAGAGTGTAACTGGGTTGTTTGCAACTCAATGGATAAATGTTTGAGGGAATGGATAGCCCATTCTTCATGATGTGCTTTTTCACATTGTATGCTTGTATCAAAACATCTCATGTACCCCATGAATAGATACACCTACTATGTACTCACAATATTAAAAATTTAAAAATATAAAGCTCACAATCAATTTTCTCCAACTTAAAGAGGGTTTCATTAATTTTTGTAATAATTGTGCATCAGGCTGGGTACAGTGGCACATGCCTGTAGTCCCAGCTAATCAGGAGGCTAAGACAGAAGCATTGCTTGAGTCCAGAAGTTCAAGGCTGCAGTACATTATAATCACACCTGTGAATAGCCACTACACTTCAGCCTGGGTAACATAGTGAGACCCTATCTCTTAAAAATAATTAATTAATTAATAAAATGATTGTGCATTATTCAGGTAACTGGGATAATTGTAGAAAAACACAGGGCCATCAGATACAGTATAATACCAAACTAGTGATAATAGAGTTTATTTTGTTTTTAATCTTAGTTTCATATAAAACTAAACAGGATTCACCTCTTAAAGGCAGTTCTTGACAAAACAAGTCAAAAAGTCCAAAAAAAATTGTGTCCAATATGTAGGATGAGTTATCCACTGCTCTCCCAAAATAGTGGATCTGATCATCAAGGAATAATACAACTTGTAACTTATTTGGAGGAAAGGGAGTTTTCATATGTAGATGATTAAAAGTGTGATAATCCATTCAACCACACAGTGTAATTAAATCAGAGATTACCGATTTCTGAAAAAATGTAACACCAGAAAAGCATTTCACATTTAAACAATGTCAAATAAAACAATTTCTATTTGACAATCTAAAAGACACTTAAAATCTTGGCAGGCCATCATCAATGACACTGTCATTGTAGCGCAGATATAAAGTTCATTTAGCCTTAGGACTGAAAGAATACCAGGTATACATTAGGATAGGTAACCAATTATTTTAAAAGGAAATAATACACATTTGTCAAACATACATATGTTAGAAATGTGTTTTAATAGTATTTTCCTTAGGGATGAAGTTCAAAAGGAAGTAGTAAAAGCAGAGATGTCACAAGAGGGCAAATGAAAAGGGAATTGCACTAACAAAAATAATCAGGTACTGACTTTTTTACTGATGTTATTAGAATACTGCAAAATACTGAGAACTACTGCATTCAGCATATTCCCTCATTTTTTTTCTCTGTGACATTAGTTTTCTGCAATAAAATATTTAAAATATCTCAGTTTTTCGAAACCGCTACTCTGCGAACTATTTCTGATCAAAACTTGAAATGCTCTATTATAATTCCATGTCAGAGGAAGGGTATGTGCATCTCATAGTGGCTTCCAGTTGTTGCTGCCAGATTTTTCTTTGAGAATGCACCCAGAAGAACTTATCAAGGACTTGAGCACAAAAAGATATTCCCATGAAAACCAGATAAGAAAGACTCCATTTTTCCTTATATGTGACCTTTAGGTTTTGAAAATTCTGAAAAATGTTGGCATGTGAACTCACCAGTCTAGACCAGTTTCCTCTCCTTGTGAAGGTAGCTGCTGCAGTTATAAAAACAGTTAAGTAGGATCTTGGTAGGTGCATTCTTCCATGTTGGAACTCCAGAAGTATCAATCATAAATAATAGACCTTGTGACTCTAAAATTGTTCTTTTGAAAAAAGTAGCATGAGAGAGCTTTCAAAAGTTTAATCTAATTTACTTTTTAGTTATTGTACTTGTCGGAATTGATACTCCCTCCTTGCAATTCTCATTTAAAAAAAAAATTTGCAACATCACTTTCTCTCCTTTTTTCTTTAGCCACTGCTAAGTCTTCTTTACTAACTCCTTTTCCTCTAGGAAATGTTCATATTCCCAGGGTTTTGTTACTGACCTCCTTCTCATTCTACATCTTTCCCACAGTGGACAAGCTCATTCAATTCTTCGACTTTGCCTAATAACTATGAAAAGATTATTCCACTCCTAAATCTCTGACCTCAGAGTTATCTCTAGCTATAAAAGCTGATTATACATTTACCTACTGAAAATATCCTATATGAATATTTCATTAAACTGAACATGCATAGAAAAAAAAAAAGAATCATTCCTGTTGACTTGCTGCTCTTTGCTCTTTATTCACCTGAAAATTTCCTACTTCTTACTCATGTCCAAGTTAAATGCTAGTGTACAACCTGGAAACCTGGTAATTATCTGAGATTTTTCTCTGCCCCCTAACTTTTTCCCTTCAATAATCACTAAGTTATATTAACTGTACCTCCTTTCTGTTTCTGTTTTATATTTCCACTGCCACTGGGAATATAAACATAAAAAAAAAACATGTTTACATTTTATGTTACTATTTCCTAAACATAAGCTTTTATAGAAAAAAACAATTAATTATATTTCTTACATTTAAAAAATTAAGCAAAACAAATGAAAAAGGCATAATACCAGTTTAAAAAACCAACATGTTACAATTAATAACTAAGTGGTATAATTTGGATCTGTGTCCACACCAAATCTCATGTCAAATTGTAATCTTCATTGTTGATGTTGGAGCCTGATGGGAGGTGATTGGATCGGGGGGCAGAGTTCTCATGAATGGGTTAGCACCATCCCCTTAGTGCTGTTCTCATGATAGTGAGTTATCATGAAATCTGATGGTTTAAAACTGTGTAACATCTCCCCTCTCTGTCTCTTCCTCCTCTTCTGGCCATGTGAAGATGCCTGATTCTGCTTTGCCTTCTGCCATGAGTAAAAGCTTTCTGAGGCCTCCCCAGAAGCAGATGCTGCCATCCTTCCTGTACAGCCTGCAGAACCATGAGCCAATTTAATTTCTTTTATTTATAAATTACCCAGTCTCAGATATTTCTACACAGCAATTTGAGAAGGAACTAATAAAGAAAACTGGTACCAAGGGTGGGGTATTTCTATAAAGATGCCTGAAAATGTGAAAGTGACTTTGGAACTGGGTTAAGGAGAAGAGGATGGAAGAGTGTGTAAGGCTCAGAAGAAGACAGATTAGGGAAAGTCTAGAGCTTCTTAGAGACTTGTTAAATTGTGACCAAAATGCTGACAGTGATTTGGACAATAAAGTCGAGGCTGAAGAGGTCTCAGATGGAGATGAAAAACTTATTGAGAACTGGAGCAAAGGTCACTTTTGTTGTGTGTTAGCAAAGAGCCTAACAGCATTATGCCCCTGCCCTAGAGATTTGTGCAACTTTGAACTTGAGAATGATGATATAATGTATCTGACAGAAGAAATTTCTAAGCAGCAAAGCATTCAAGTGTGGCCTGGCTGTTTCTAACAACCTATGTTCATATGAATGAGAAAAAAAAAAAAAACCTGAAAATGAGATATTTAAAATATATTTATTTAAAAGGGAAGCAGAGCATAAAAGTTTGGAAAATTTGCTGCCTGGCCATATGGTAGAAAAGCCCATTTTCAGGGGAGGAATTCAAGGAGGCTGAAGAAATTTGCATAAGAAAAAAAGAAACCAAGTGTGAATATCCAAGACAATGGGGAAAAGGCCTCAGAGGCATTTCAGAGACCTTTGCAGCAGCCCCTCCCATCACAGGCCCAGAGGCCTAGGATAAAAGAATGGTTTTATGGGCCAGGCCCAGGGCCTTGACACCCTGCACAGCCTCAGGAAAAGACTCCCTGTGTACTAGCCACTCCAGCTCTAGCCTTGGATCAAAGGGGTACAGGTATACCTTAGGCCACTGCTTTAGAGGATGCAAACCATATGCCTTGATGGCATCCACATCGTCTTAAGCCTGCAGGTGCACAGAGTGCAAGAGCTGAGGCTTAGAGCCTCCACCTAGATTTCAGAGGATGTATGGAAAAGCCTAATGTCTAGGCAGAAGCATGCTGCAGGGACAGAGCCTTCATAGAGAACTTTACTAGGGCAGTGCAAAGAGGAAATGCAGGGTTGGATCCCAACACAGAGTCCTCACTGGGGCACTGCCTAGTGGAGATATGAAAAAAAGGCCACTGTCCTCCAGAGCACAGAATGGTAAATCCCCAGAAGCTTGTACGATGCACCTGGAAAAGCTGCAGGCACTCAATGCCAGCCTATGAGAGCAGACATAGG
The DNA here is from genome assembly GCF_028885655.2 of Pongo abelii. Taxonomy (NCBI): domain Eukaryota; kingdom Metazoa; phylum Chordata; class Mammalia; order Primates; family Hominidae; genus Pongo; species Pongo abelii. The sequence goes on from NC_071999.2 coordinate 24,871,203, forward strand.
GACTGAACTCTGCAAAACCACAGAGACAGCACTGCTTAAGGTTTGGGGAGCCCACACCTTGTACCAGTGTGCCCTGGATGTGAGATAGGATGTCAAAGGAGATTTTTGTTTGAGCTTTAAGATTTAATAATGGCCCCATTGGATTTCAGACTTGTGTGGGGCTTGTATCCCCTCTATTTTGGCCAATTTCTCCCTTTTGGAACAGGAGTGTTTACGCAAGGCGTATGCCTCCATTGTATCTTGGAAGCAACTAACTTGTTTTTTATTTTATAGGCTCACAGGTGGAAAGGAGTTGCCTTGTTTCAGATGAGACTTTGGACTTTAGCAATAATGCTGGAATGAGTTAAGACTTGGGGGACTGCTGAGAAGGGATGATTGTATTTTGCAATGTGAGAAGGACATGAGATTTGGAGGGACCAGGGGAGGGGTGGAATAATATGGTTTAGAATTGTGTCCCCACCAAATCTCATGTCAAATTGTAATACTCAGTGTTGGAGGTGGGGCCTAGTGAAAGGTGACTGAATCATGGGGGCAGAGTTCTCATGAATTGGTTAGCACCATCCCCTTGGTGTTGTTCTCACGATAGTAAGTGAATGAGTTATCATGAGATCTGGTTGTTTAAAAGTGTACAGCACCTCCCCTCTCTCTTCCTCCTGCTACAGCCAGGTGAAGATGCCTGCTCCTGCTTTGCCATCCACCATGAGTCAAAGCTCCCTGAGGCCTACCCAGAAGCAGATGCTGCCATGCTTCCTGTACAGCCTGTGGAACCATGAGGCAATTAAACCTCTTTTCTTTATAAATTACCCAGTCTTGAGTATCTCTATATAGCAATGTGAGAATGGACTAATACACTAAGCTTCCTAAATTTATTTCACCATGGATGGGTAAAAACCTCATAATAGATTGATACTAGTCCAAGAATTGGTGACAAGGAAACTATAGCTCTAATTACTGCAAAAGCTTCCTTTGTCGCCCAGTCTCTTTTACGTAGTTACCTTCCATCTATCCTCTATATGAGAAGTTAGCAAACTACTGGCCCACAGGCCAAATCTGGTCTGCCTTATGCTTTTATAAATAAAGTTTTATTAGAGCACAGTTATGCTAATTTGCTAACATGTTATCTATGACTGCTTTCACACTACAATGGCAGGGTTAAGTAAATATGACAGAGACCACATGATCTAAAATATTTCCCACCTGGCCCTTTACAGTAAAAGCTTGCCAATCTCTGCTGTATACCATGAACAGAATGCCCTAATACTCAAATCAAATCTTGTGACTGCCCTGCTCAAAATTCTCCAATAAATCCATACAGCAAACATTGCTGGCTCCCTACTCAATATCCATTTCTTTTTCTTTCTTGCTGGAGAAACACAAGAGTATCTGGATATTTAGCATCCTAATACGCTTCCCCAGCTCCAAAAAGAGAAACAGTTATTCTAAGCTAATCACAGTAACTACATTTGCTTTCCCAGTGCCTGGTTAGGAAAAAACATGTGACGTGACCCAGCCCACAAAATGTTGCAAGAAGTCCACTGCATAATTCCGAGATTTCTCTCTGTTTCAAAGAAACATGTGAAGACAATCAGCCCTTCTAGCCTTTAGATATTGTATTGTGAGAACATGATTTTTGGAGCTGTTGCTAATTAGCCAATCATGAAAGGGGACATGAACAATACAAGGCCAACAGCACAGCTGAAAGAGGGACAAGTGGGATCTGATGGTATCACCTAACCACCAAAACAACACTGGTCCCTACTGTTTTAGCCACTGTTACTTATCTCATCTAGTGTTTTCAGCCCAAAGCATTCTACCTGGTAAATTGCCCATGGTCTACAGGATAAGATCTACTCATTTCTATAGTATAAAAAAGTCAGTCATAAACTTGCCTTAGCTAGGTATTCACTTTATTCCCAACCACTCACATCTCACACTTTTCACGGTTGCAAAAGTGAAGTGCTCATAAACCCTGCAAAGTTCACTTAAGCATCTTACCTTTTGCACTTGCTGCTCCTTTTGCCGCAACTTCATTAGATGTTCCTTCTGCCAAGCACACAATCTCATTAGATGTTCCTTCTGCCAAAAGTGCAATCTCATTAGACGTTAGTTTTGCCATACAATCTTGTTAGATATTCCTTCTTTAAACAACATTCTCTGCTTCTTTACCTATAAAAGTTCTTCTAACCCTGCATTCTTACCTTAAATCCTACCCACTTAAAGCTCTCATTTCTCACCACAAGAAGTGTCTGGCACATACTGAACAATAAATACATAATAAATGACAATTATAAGCTTCCAGAGGGAATCTTAGCACACAGTAAGCACTTAATAAAGTAGCAAATAATAAAGATGATAATAACAAGCTCTTGCCTGTAGTTTTTGTTTTTGTTTTGAAACAGTGTCTTGCTCTGTCACCCAGGCTGGAGAGCAGTGGCATAATCTCAGCTGATGGCAACCTCTGCCTCCCAGAATCAAACGATTCTTGTGTCTTAGCCTCCCAAGTAGCTGGGATTACAGGCATGGACCACCACGCCCAGCTAATTTTTGTATTTTCAGTAGAGATGGCATTTCACCATGTTGGCCAGGCTGGTCTCAAACTCCTGGCCTCAAGTGATCCGCCTGCCTCAGCCTCCCAAAGTGCTGGGATTACAGGTGTGAGCCACATGCCCAGCCCTGACTGTATTTTTAAATGTTTGTATTCTGTGACATTAGAAAAATGCTTCACATCTAAAAGACACTTGATAGTTATTTCTTAAGTGGACAGCTCAATAAATGAATAAAAACACTGTTTTTTGGAAATTCTGTTGAAAAAACACAAATTAAATAGAGACAGCTCTATTCTATTATGAGCACCTTAAACACCAAAACTATGTCTACCCCATCTTTGTCTTCTGCAACATGCAAAATCTAACTTACAGAAGTTCTTTGATAAATATGCAAGAAAATAAAGGTGTACTGATACTGTTCAGATTGTACAGTGTATTAGGTGTTACATGCAGATAGCAAAGTAGCATTTTTGTTATTGTGAAACATTTTTATACTTTTGTTATAATTTGTTGAGCCTATAGTTGGGCAATTTGAATATTGATTATGATAATCTTTTGCTAATGATATCAGTACCTTGTTCAAACAAAATTACTTTTATCGTGACAATTAACCAGCAGGTAGAAGAACACATCTTGTTCTAAGAAAGTTAATATATGGCATTCAATTTTAAATTAGGAGTAATGAAGTCAATAATGGTGTGACCTTGTTGCTAGAAGAATATGTAACATAGCCTATGCTTCTTAATAAGGAATTGCTTTTCTGACTTCTGGACTCAGCAGGTGTCTTTGAAAAATAATTTCCTATTGGTATTGGTGCACACTGGCTAAGTTTTGCAGTTCTTATTGCCATTTGTTTATGGTAAAAAAAAAAAAAGGTGTTGTTGGGTTTTCAATTTTAAAGATAGTTACTTTTTTAGTGACACAAAACACGGTGTCCCACAGTTTCAATAGCTTATCTAGTGAAGCTAGATACTAGATTGTGAACAGGCTTGAGTCAGGGGTTGAACGGTGAATTGTGGCTGAACAAAAACCTACTGTGGTGGAGAAGCTGAATGTCTGTAATTTAAACTGCAGGGGTCTACTTATACACAGATTTTCTTCCACTTCTGGCACCTCAGACAGCAAGATCAATACTGCTCTTTCTCCTTTTCCTCAGCTTACTCAACTTGAAAACTATGAGGATAAAGACTTACCACGATCCACTTCCACTTAATGAATAGGACATATTTTTTTTTCCATATGATTACCTTCATAACAGTTTACCTTCTCCAGTTTACTTTATCTTAAGAATACAGTATACAATATATATACCATACCGAATATGTCTTAACTGACTATGTTATCAGTAAGGTTTCTGGTCAACAGTAGACTATTAGTAGCTAAGTTTTGGGGAAAATAAAAAATCATACACAAATTTTCAACTCCATAAGGGATTGGCAACCCTAAATCCCACACTGTTCAAGGACCAACTATAATATTCAGTTACTAAATGCAAACCTCTTAGTTTACTAATTAAATATAATATTCAATATTTTTCCTAATATTTTTCCATACTTTTTTCAACTTGAGATTTTTTTTTTTTTTATTATACTTTAGGTTTCACGGTACATGTGTGCAATGTGCAGGTTAGTTACATATGTATACATGTGCCATGCTGGTGCGCTGCACCCACCAACTCGTCATCTAGCATTAGGTATATCTCCCAATGCTATCCCTCCGCCCTCCCCCCACCCCACAACAGTCCCCGAAGTGTGATGTTCCCCTTCCTGTGTCCATGTGTTCTCATTGTTCAATTCCCACCTATGAGTGAGAATATGCGGTGTTTGGTTTCTTGTTCTTGCAACAGTTTACTGAGAATGATGATTTCCAATTTCATCCATGTCCCTACAAAGGACGTGAACTCATCATTTTTTATGGCTGCATAGTATTCCATGGTGTATATGTGCCACATTTTCTTAATCCAGTCTATCATTGTTGGACATTTGGGTTGGTTCCAAGTCTTTGCTATTGTGAATAATGCCGCAATAAACATACGTGTGCATGTGTCTTTACAGCAGCATGATTTATAGTCCTTTGGGTATATACCCAGTAATGGGATGTCTGGGTCAAATGGAATTTCTAGTTCTAGATCCCTGAAGAATCGCCACACTGACTTCCACAAGGGTTGAACTAGTTTACAGTCCCACCAACAGTGTAAAAGTGTTCCTATTTCTCCACATCCTCTCCAGCACCTGTTGTTTCCTGACTTTTTAATGATTGCCATTCTAACTGGTGTGAGATGGTATCTCATTGTGATTTTGATTTGCATTTCTCTGATGGCCAGTGATGGTGAGCATTTTTTCATGTGTTTTTTGGCTGCATAAATGTCTTCTTTTGAGATGTGTCTGTTCACATCCTTCGCCCACTTTTTGCTGGGGTTGTTTGTTTTTTTCTTGTAAATTTGTTGGAGTTCATTGTAGATTCTGGATATTAGCCCTTTGTCAGATGAGTAGGTTGCGAAAATTTTCTCCCATTTTGTAGGTTGCCTGTTCACTCTGATGGTAGTTTCTTTTGCTGTGCAGAAGCTCTTGAGTTTAATTAGATCCCATTTGTCAATTTTGGCTTTTGTTGCCATTGCTTTTAGTGTTTTAGACATGAAGTCCTTGCCCGTGCCTATGTCCTGAATGGTAATGCCTAGGTTTTCTTCTAGGGTTTTTATGGTTTTAGGTCTAACATTTAAGTCTTTAATCCATCTTGAATTGATTTTTGTATAAGGTGTAAGGAAGGGATTCAGTTTCAGCTTTCTCCATATGGCTAGCCAGTTTTCCCAGCACCATTTATTAAATAGGGAATCCTTTCCCCATTTCTTGTTTTTCTCAGGTTTGTCAAAGATCAGATAGTTGTAGATATGTGGCGTTATATTTGATCGCATCAGCTCTTGAGGCTTCTGCATTCTTCACGTAGTTCTCGAGCCTTGGTTTTCAGCTCCATCAGTTCCTTTAAGCACTTCTCTGTATTGGTTATTCTAGTTATACATTCTTCTAAATTTTTTTCAAAGTTTTCAACTTCTTTGCCTTTGGTTTGAATATCCTCCCGTAGCTCGGAGTAATTTGATTGTCTGAAGCCTTCTTCTCTCAGCTCATCAAAGTCATTCTCCGTCCAGCTTTGTTCCGTTGCTGGTGAGGAACTGCGTTCTTTTGGAGGAGGAGAGGCACTCTGCTTAGTTTCCAGTTTTTCTGCTCTGTTTTTTCCCCATCTTTGTGGTTTTATCTACTTTTGGTCTTTGATGATGGTGATGTACAGATGGGTTTTTGGTGTGGATGTCCTTTCTGTTAGTTTTCCTTCTAACAGACAGGACCCTCAGCTGCAGGTCTGTTGGAGTACCCGGCCGGCCATGTGAGGTATCAGTCTGCCCCTGCTGGGGGGTGCCTCCCAGTTAGGCTGCTCGGGGGTCAGGGGTCAGGGACCCACTTGAGGAGGCAGTCTGCCCATTCTCAGATCTCCAGCTGTGTGCTGGGAGAACCACTGCTCTCCTAAAAGCTGTCAGACAGGGACATTTAAGTCTGCAGAGGTTACTGCTGTCTTTTTGTTTGTCTGTGCCCTGCCCCTAGAGGTGGAGCCTACAGAGGCAGGCAGGCCTCCTTGAGCTGTGGTGGGCTCCACCCAGTTCAAGCTTCCCGGCTGCTTTGTTTACCTAAGTGAGCCTGGGCAATGGCGGGCGCCGCTCCCCCAGCCTCGCTGCCGCCTGGCTGTTTGATCTCAGACTGCTGTGCTAGCAATCAGCGAGACTCCGTGGGCGTAGGACCCTCTGAGCCAGGTGCGGGCTATAATCTCCTGGGGCACCGTTTCCTAAGCCCGTGGGAAAAGCACAGTATTTGGGTGGGAGTGGCCCGATTTTCCAGGTGCCGTCTGTCACTCCTGGAAAGGGAACTCCCTGACCCCTTGCGCTTCCCGAGTGAGGCAGTGCCTCGCCCCTGCTTCGGCTGGCGCACAGTGTGCTCACCCACTGACCTGTGCCCACTGTCTGGCACTCCCTAGTGAGATGAACACGGTACCTCAGATAGAAATGCAGAAATCACCCGTCTTCTGCGTCGCTCACGCTGGGAGCTGTAGACCGGAGCTGTTCCTATTTGGCCATCTTGGCTCCTCCCCCGAATATTCAATTTTATAACAACTTCAATTTATAATATGACTATAAAGAAAATATACAACATCCTAAAAGTCTTTTTTTCTCATTTATACAGAGATATTATGCATAATTTTAAGAACCATAATTAAATTTTTTCAGACAATACTGTTTGCAATTATAAATTACCTACAATGAAGTTCTTAAATATTTCTGAAATCTACTGAGAAAAAATTAAGAATATGCAATTTACAAAGGAATTTCTTAAACTTCTCTTACTTTTTTATCTATGGTACAACCACCAAGAATAATTCACTATCAGAAGTCTTACCTAGATTGCTATTTTTAGAATTGTTTCTTGGTACATTTTTTTCCTTGTAGTCAGAAAGTTGTTGGCAAATTCTATGTATAAAAAATAAATAAAATTACTATTAATATTTTAATACCAATATAAAATATTTACCAAAGATATTAAATTATTCTAAAAAGTGAGGATTTTGTTGCCTTATTTCAGTAGGCAATTATAGAGATTTAATGAGATTAACATTTTTTAAATATGAAGCAATAAAATAATCTGTTCTTAAGCTTTATTGCTGAAACTATCTTGGAATTCCAAATAAAACCCAAGTGTATTTTTTCATAGGTTCTAATTATCATATATTGCAGTTTCCAGAAAATGTTTTTAAGTCCTAATTTTACAAAAAAAAAAGAGTCCTAATTTTGCTTATTAGTTGTCTTATTCTTTGTGGATTATAATTCAGGGACTCTCAATATCACGCTCTGCATAAGGGAGATTTGAGACTTTTTACCACCTGAGAAAAGACATTATAAGGATTAAAAGGAGCTGCAGGGTACAGATCTGGTAGCAAAGAAAAGAAACTCTGAATGTCAAAACCTGGCTTACACTACTATTCCTTCTCTACAAACTCAAACTCTGAATCAGCAGACCTTTGTTACAGTGATGCTTAATCTCCACATTCATTTCCAACTGACATGGAAGACAAAATGTATATGTAAAGGAGATGTATGTTGTCATTTTCTTATTTCTGAGGTACATATTCACAATATATTTCCACACAACATCTCACATGTTACTCAGCTTCATTCTTAAAGATCACCTTACATGAATATTTTTGTAGTGTAAATCACAAAGACTCACACTGTCTCCTCAGGGCTAGTCAGCAAATAGTCAAATGATCTTCCAGTGACTGTGCAAGATATGTAGCACTTTATAAATTTGTGTGTCATCCTTAGGCAGGGGCCATAGTAATTTTCTCTGTATTGTTCCAATTTTAGGATATGTGCTGCCAAAGCAAGCACAAAGCCCTACTTTTCTATATGGATAGTGATGAGTCACAGATGAGCCTTGGTTCTGATCAATCCAACTAACCTACTGAGATTTCAAGAATTCTACTGAATGGCTTCCTATGAGGTAGAATTTGGAAATATTTTTAAAACTTTAGGTAGAGATGCAAGCAGTTTGGGAGATTTTCAGTACTGTGGAAAACAATTGTCTTGAGGGGCCATCCACAAGTTCGTGCCCACTGCTCTGCATAAGGGTGATAATGAGACTTTTTACCACCCAAGAAAAGACATTATAAGGATTAAAAGGAGCTTCAGGGTACAGATCTGGTAGCAAAGAAGAAACTCTGATGTCTTTCTACAACATGATTTGAACCTCTCTGACAGTTTAGAACAACCCCAACTAATATTCACACTAAAGAAAAGGTCAAACAAGGACTTCAAAGGATAACATACCATGAAGGTCTTAGCTATGTGTAGGCTAAGATGTGGGTTCCACATAGGTTTTACATGTGGGGAGAAGGGTCACTGTGCTCACTGTTTGTGGTTAAAGCTAGAAAGCCCAGCTGCCAGAACAGGGTGCTGGTGCTTTGGGAACAATGGCGTAGGAACAATGGGAACACATAAGCTTAGGTATACGAACTAAAACAGTTGTAAATTTGAAATCTGTGAATGGAACACCATGAGGACTGAGGGTTCTGAATCCAGTAAGGGCATCCTGGTAGCAAAGGTCAATCATTAATAGACTGCAAGACCAGTTTCAATGGCATCAATGCAGCAACAGGTTCGACAGAAACAACAGAATGACCAGAATGTCCTTTTTCTCTCCTCCTTCTGACTTGTAAAAAGATTTTCTACCTTGGACTTAGGGAACCCCTTCAGTTCTCGAAAAAATCAAAGAGGAGGATATAGGAGGTAGTCCACAGAAGACAGTACAAGACTTTCTACTAAACTGTCCATTTCAAGACCCAAATAACTAATTAGAAAAATCAAAAATGTTACACTATTTGTATCCCTTGTACAAGGGTTACTCTTGGAATAAAATGGACAACATTGAGATTCCTAAAGATAAAGGTTAAAAGTCCTGAGATAAAGACTCCTGCATCAATTACCACTCCTATCTAGTCTAGCCTTTTGCTTGATTTCTGGCTGATGAAGTAGACTAAATCACTGCCTCTCCTGAACTGAACTAAGAAATATCATATGATGTATAAGATTTAATAGTTATAAGTATTTTAAACCTTAATATTTTAGTGTTAATAGCCTTTCAATGTAAACACTTACTTAATATAATGACTAGAAACAGCATAATCTTCTGCTGTCCGTCCACACATATCTTGAGAAAAGACATCAATATTTAGCTGAAGAAGAATGCTGACCATAATTTCTGATCCACAACGTACAGCAAGTATGAGGGCTGTTCTAAAATAACAGAGACATCAACTTCACTCTTAGGGACTCTAAATTTTAAAAGCTAATTTGGTATACCTTACCAATTTAATATCTTGCTTGTCCATGTAGAATTAAACATTTACATGTATTACAATACATAAGCATCAGAGGTGCAGAAGCATTTATCTTTGTAAATTACCACCAAGGCTACAAGAAAGGGACAAAAAGGAAGCCTCTTGTCCCAGTCAACTATTACATAATAGAAGTTGCTAAATAAAGTCCTTTGATGGGCAAGAAACCATGCTGTGGTCACTTATCTAAAGTAGGCAAAGTTTTAAGTAAAGATTTCTCCACTGCTTTCCTGGACTTACATGTTGTAACTAAAAATAAGCTAAGGGACCTATCAGTAAGAGCTGTCTGGAAGATGAAAGCAACAACATTAATAATTATGGTAATAATAGTAGTCACAGGATTTTCAGTTAATGATGATGGTAACCTAGCATGTGCTAGGAACCACATTAAGTGCTATATGTATAATCTTTCTTACTTCACACACAGCACCCATGAAGGATATATTATCCTCCTTTTCATACAGAACATATTTGGTGATAAGTAATGTTTCCAAGGTGATATGGTTTGGCTGTGTCCCCACCCAAATCTCACCTTGAATTGTAGTAATCCCCACGTGTCAAGGGCAGGACCAGGTGGAAATAATTAAATCATAGGGGCACTTTCCCCCATACTTTTCTCATGGTAGAGAGTTAAGTCTCATGAGATCTGATGGTTTTATAAATGGAAGTTCCCCTGCACAAACTCTCTTGCCTGCTGCCATGTAAGACTTTGCTCCTCATTCGCCTTCCACCATGATTGTGAGGCCTCCCTGGCCGTGCAGAATGGTGAGTAAATTAAACCTCTTTCCTTTATAAATTACCCAGTCTCGGGTATGTCTTTATTAGCAGCATGAAAACAGCAACGTCACACACCTAGCAAGTGGGAAAGCTAGGAATTAAACCCAGTCTTGTAAGAATCTAAAGCTTAGCTCTATTCTCTTTATCACCCACCTACAACTTTCCTTCGTTAAAGGAAAAGTGTATCCACTTAAAACTATCTTCACTCCCTCTGCCCACACAAACTAAAAATATAAACATCAAAATACACTAGAAATAAAAAAGAAAAAAAAAAAGATGAACCCACAGTATCTGGTAATAGCAATTAACTGTCATGTAGAAATCACCTGTCATCAATATTCTTCAAAGAATGCAACTTAGAGCAGAGTCCTCCAAAAGGCAAAATGATTTTCCACTCCTATTTATGTTTAATAGAGTATATTTAATGGAAAAGCATATAAGAAGCAGAAGTTAAAAGCCACTATAAAAGGGTTATGAATCTGTTCAATATTGAGTCAGAAAGTAAAAGTTTGCACTTCAGAAAACTAACAAAACTAATATGAAATCCCTTTAGCTAATATAAGTTCATATGACAAAAACATCACATCACAAATAATAAACATCAGTCAACATAATAAAAGAAGATGAGTCCTATATATGCTGTTCTTCACACTCCCCAGTCCAAATAATTGTCTTTCTACTTAACCGATAATTTGTGTTGGTATTTTTTACTATATCCCAATAAGTTGATCTTCTTATTTATTATTTCTGACTTGAGTGACTGTTACTACTCTAGAGCAATACAAGTTTAAAAACAACCACAACAACTAGTTGAGGACTAAGGTCTGATTTTTTTTCTTGCCCAAATTCCTATCTAAGGGGTCTGGTGAGTCATGCTCTACAAACCATAAATTCTCATCAGATGGGTTTTATTGAATCCTATATATCATGACTTACTTTCCAATCTCACTCTGGCATAACATTATGAGACAAGGAAAAAATCAAAGTATTTTATCCCCAAACACATTTCTTTGCCATAATTTGAAATGGCCCTGCAAAGCTGTCCTTTGTGGGGGAAAATCTGCATCTGTAAAGAATCTCTATTAACACAGCAAGATCTTTTTCTTCCAGGCCCTCCCAACTCTAAAGAGATTAACTAACAGTCTACCATCTTTTAAAGATCTGAATAGGAAACATTTGTCATCTATTGTCTCTAAGGGCAGCCACTGTAAGACGTCAAAAGAACCTTGGTCTCCACAATCTTTTATCTTAACCTGAACATTTCCCAGGTCTTTGGACAAACTCAACCAATTAACCAATTGTCAACCAGAAAATGTTTAAATTTACCTATATCCTGGAACCCCCTGCCCTTTGAATTGTTCTGCCTTTCTGGATCAAACCAATGTATTTCTTAAATGTATTTGATTGATGTCTCATGCCTCCCTAAAATGTATAAAACCAAGCTGTGCCTCCATCACCTTGGGCCCATGTTCTCAGGACCTCCTGAAGGCTGTGTCATGGTCACTAATATGTGGCTCAGAATAGATTTCTTCAAATAGTTTACAGTTTGACTCCCTTTGTCAACATAGTGTACCTTTTAAAGTTGTCAACAGCATTTAAATTTGCTTTCTTCTTTACTAAAAATTCCACCATTTGCTGTTTTTGTTCATGTACCGCAAGTAAAAATGGTGTAAGTCCACCCTGTGAAAGAGCAAAAACAAAAAAGACACTTGCACATTCATGTTTATATCAGCACAATTCGCAACTGTAAAAATATGAAACCAGCCCACATATCCATTAATCAACAAGCAGATATATGCACATACACACACCACGGATTGCTACTCAGCCACAAGAAGGAATGAAATAAAGGCATTCACACTGGATGGAATTTGAGACCATTATTCTAAGTGAAGTAACTAAGGAATGGAAAACCAAACATTATATGTTCTCACTCATAAGTAGGAGCTAAGCTATGAGGATACAAAGGCATAAGAATGATACAATGGACTTTTGGGATTTAAAAAGAGTGGGAGGGGGTTGAGGGATAAAAGACTACACACTGGGTACGGTGTATACTGCTCATGTGACGGTTGCACCAAAATCGCAGAAATCACCACTAAAGAACTTATTAATGTACAAAAATAAATACATAAAATAAAAATACCAATATTTAAAGTAAAATCTTAATTATTTATAAATATTTTTATTCAGGTTTTGCTTCCAAATATGGAAAACTGACCCTTACACAGGTCAATGTTAAAAGAAATGCCCATCAATCAACGAGTGGCTATAGAAACTGTGATATATATATATATATATGTATATATATATGTATATATGTATATATATGTATATATATATGTGTGTATATATATATATATACACACATATATATATAATGGAATACTACTCAGCCATAAAAAGGAATGAATTAATGGCATTTGCCACAACCTGGATGGGACTGGAGACTATTTTCTAAGTGAAGTAACTCAGGACAGGAAAATCAAACATCATATGTTCTCACTCATAATGGGAGCTAAGCTATGAGAATGCAATGGCATAAGAACGACACAATGGACTTTGGAGACTCAGGAGGGAAGGCTGGGAAGGGAGTGAGGGATAAAAGACCACAAATTGGGTTCAGTATGTACTGCTCAGGAGATGGGTGCACCAAAATCTCACACATCACCACTACTAAGAACTTACTCATGAACCAAATACCACCTGTTCCCCAAAAACTTATGGAAATTAAAAGTTTAAAAATAAATAAATAAATGCATTTCAAATATTTTGAAAACAAAACTAGTTGATCTATACCTTGTTTTCTGATTCAATATTTGCACCGTATGAAAGTAGTTTTTCTGTCATTGATTTATCCTCATTATAGATGGCATAATGTAGAGTAGTATTGCCATAGACATCTGGGATATTTGGATCAGTGCCATGTTCTAGCAAAATAGTTGCACATTCCTCTTTCTGACATTGGACAGCCTGTCAGTATTAGGCCAAGAAATAGATTGTAAATTCTAGGAAGTGAAAACAAACATTCCACAGGTTTCACCAACTAGTTATATTTAAATGAGATAAATTCATTTTTATTCTATATATTGAAATCAAATCCATGTCATGCTGAAATAGTTGGCTACTATATACCTTTATGAGAGCTGTCCTCTTTTCCCCATCCAAGACATGAAGTTGACAGCTTCTGTGCAGCAGGAGTTTTACCACTTCTGAATGGCCTTTGGCACAGGCCAAATGTAGAGCAGTCCTGAGAGTGGGAAGACTTTTTAGTCATAGTGCATTATCTAAAAACATACAATGATTCATTGTAAACGCTGAATAGCTTGCTATTCCTCTGCCTTCAAAAAAATATTTAATTTTCTTGTGAAAAAAGCACCATATCTATTAACTCTTACTACTCACTACATTAATAAAAGAGCAGCCAATTTGAACAGAAAGATTGTGGCCCTTGGATTCCATTCAACTTGGGCTGCAGTCCTACTTTAAGCTCTGTCACTTCCTAGCTATCACTTAGCAATTTTGTGCCTGAATTTCCTCATCAATAAAATGAGAATGAAAACAGTAGCTCTCTCATTGGAAACCACTGTGATGCTTAAATGAGACTCTATGCAAAGCATTTAGAACAGTTCCTAGCACAAGTAACAGCTCAATAATTATTAGATATTATAATTTTTGCTATTACTAAGGGAGGAGACCACTCCTCATATTGTCTTATGCCCAATTTCTGCCTCCAAAGAAAGAAGTAAAAACTAAAAGGCAGAAATGAAATCCACAGGCAGACAGCCCGGCGCTGTGCCCTGGGCCTGGTAGTTAAAGATTGACCCCTGACCTAACTGGTTATGTTATCTATAGATTCCAGACATTGTATGGAGAAGCACTGTAAAAATCCCTGTCCTATTCTGTTCCGATCTGATTACCAGTGCATGCAGCCCCCAGTCACGTACCCCCTGCTTGCTCAATCGATCACGACTCTCTTGTGGACCCCCTGAGAGTTGTGAGCCCTTAAAAGGGACAGGAATTGCTCACTCAGGGAGCTCGGCTCTTGAGACAGGAGTCTTGCCAATGCTCCCGGCTGAATAAACCCCTTCCTTCTTTAATTCGGTGTCTGAGGAGTTTTGTCTGTGGCTTGTCCTGCTACATTACTACCACTTAACAAAGACAGTTTAATTAAGTAAAGTAATACAATTATACCTACACTTTGAGGTATGTTTTAAAGACTAGAGCTGACATTGTATGTCAATAATTCTAACATGTTCATTTTCTCATATTTTAACATTTCTCACATTGGTATGCCACTTATAATTCATAATTTATTACAACTATAATTGGCAGTACTTAAATAATTCCCTTATTAATACATAAGAATAATGGGGCATCATACAATTCATGGTGCCTCACAGTAAGTATAATATTATATATACAATAAGTCTAGGACAGTTCTACCAAGATGACTGGCATTTAAATAAATTTCACTTCTAAAAAGTACTATAGAAAAAGAGGGCTGGGGTTAAAACAACAAATTTTTTAAACAAATTAATTCTTATTTTCAAAAATGTTTAAGCCAACAGAAACTCTGGATTCAAACGAATAGTTATGGCTCATTTAATTCAGTACTTAGATTTACAGAATGTATGTAAATCAGATATTTTCAATGACTGATATTAGGATTTAAATTTCCAAAATGGCAATTGAAGGTTCTCTTTTACTATTTTCTACCTTCAGAAATGCTTTTGTATGAAAGGAGGGAGGAAAAGCTTCCACTGGGATGAAGTCCTCATACTGCAATGTTCAGTCTCTCAGCTTGCTCAGCCTAGGCAGGTAAACACAAAGTTTCTAAGGATGGAAGGTCCTGAGAGTAGTAGAGCTTATGGTCCACAACCAATAAAATTAAGGAGCATGGACACAAAGGGTGAGGCTGGGGCAAAAGTTTAATAAGCCAAAGAATAAAGCTCTCTGCACTGGAGAGGGGAGTCTGAGTGGACTGCCAGGTTACAGTTGAATTCAAAAGCTTTCATAAAAGACTGCTCTCATCTCTATAACTGCTTGAGTAACTTTTCTTAACTATAAACTGTCTTCACAACTCACCCTCATCTGTGTAGGTGTGGGTATGTCTCTAAGCAAGCATAAAGCACTCTTTCTCTTGTTCGTACAACTGTGGGTTTGTTTTAGGTAAGCACCCCTCCTCCCTGTGCAAGTTCCCACCATGTATATGCCTGAAAAGGGGAGGAAACTTTTTCCTGGGACCTCGCTAATCACACAAAGAACAAAGGGCTTCTATACAGGACTTTGCCTGCCTTGCCTGCTTATCTGTGCAGATACACTGTAGGCTGTCGTTCTTCAGGCGGGCAGCTTCTGCAGTCTGAGTTTTTCTCTAAGCTGCTCTATTTTGCAGCTGTGCACTGTAGCTGTGACTTTTCAGGCAGGCAGCTTTCCTGAGGACCAGCCTTAATTGTTTATCTATTTCTTCCTTTTCTTCTCCCTCAATATGTCTGTATCTATTGGCACCTTCAATGGCTACATATTATTCCATCCTATGAGTGCACTGAAATTTGTTTATAAAATCCACTATATGAGTTCTTCTTAAAACATTGCTATTTTCAGCAGTACTAAGGAAAATGAATTAAATGTATCTAATAATTTCCTAAAGATACTTCAGTATCATGGAATTGTTGCATAAAGAGCATATATATTTTTAACGTAGCACTTACCACCAAATTGTCTATTTGAAAAGCCATCAGCAACTTAAACGCCTTTTACTCAGCCTTATAAGTACCACTGCTCTTCATCCTCACAACTTTGCAGATAAAAAACAGTATTTTATTCCTCTTTTAACTTAAATTCCTTCTCTTACTGGGAACACTAAATATGTGCATAGGTCAACTGTAGGGCTGTGTTTTCCGATGTGCGTAGGTCAACTGTAGAGCTGCAAACAAGTACTTTGCCCAATTTTAAGTTAGGCTTATTTCCTTGTTGATTTGAAATAATTCTCTGTAAAATGAAAATACATGGTTCATCTGGTATGTGTATATACATGTATGTTGTAAATACATTGCAAGTTTGTTGTGTTTTGTCAATTTTTTTCTTATATATGGGGTGTTTCAATTTCTATTTTGCTAAACCAACCTTCAAAATGCTTGCTTGTGAGTTCCTTAGGAAGGTCTTTGTCAACATAAAAGTGTATCTGTATAAACAGGCACTTGTGTTTTCTTCTGGTAGTTTTCTCATTTTGTATACTTAAAATTTTTAATCTATATTCCATCCAGAACCTATTTTTGTGACATATTTAGCTAGTTTTCTCCAAACAGCAGACACTCCATTTACAAATAAATAATCTTTTTCTACTAATATGAAATGTCACCATTATCAAGTGCTAAATTCTTTTATATATTGGGGTGTTTCTGAATTTTGCATTCTGTCTCATTCATGTACGTCTTCCAGCTGTTAGTAAACCATTTGTAGAAATTAAAAGCACATTTTGGTATCTACGAAGGCAAATTGGTTTTCATTGCATTACAAAAAATTTTAATGTGATCATAACAATAAAATACAGCATGTGTAATTTTTAAATGTTAAAACTTTGGTGTTTTTATTTGGGTTAGGTGACACTGATAAATGCAGAAAGAGCTCCCATCTTGAGAAAAATAATTCTTCCTATGCAAGAACACGAACCATCTTCCCACTTTAATGTTTCTAAGGTTCCTCAGTAAAGTATATATTTACATAGGGATACGTGGATATAAAATGGATATTGGATTTTATCCAAAGAATTTTTAGCCCAGAAGTTAATATATTATGGGGACTATTTCTCTCATTATACACTTTTCTATAATGTGAATAACATGTTTTAAACTGTGCACTTTAAAAATAAAATATCGGGCCGGGCACGATGGCTCACGCCTGTAATCCCAGCACTTTGGGAGGCCGAGCGGGGCGGATCATCTGAAGGTCAGGAGCGCGAGACCAGCCTGGCCAACACGGCGAAACCCCGTCTCTACTAAAAATAGGAAAAAGTTAGCCAGTCGTATTGGTGCGCGCCTGTAGTCCCAGCTACTTGGGAGGCTGACGCAGGAGAATCGTTTGAACCCGGGAGGCAGAAATCGCGCCACCGCACTCCAGCCTGGGTGACAAGAGCCAGATTCCGTCTCAAAAAATAAACAAAAAATAAAATATATAGACTTAATTTTGGAAGTTAAATCACTTTAAAGTTGTCTCTAAAGTGCATTATAGGGAAATCACGGCTGCGTGTGGTTTTCGTTTTGGGGGCTCATGAAGCTGCCTGGGCCCTGTGACTCCTCCACGGATTCCACATCCCAGGTGCTGCGGGGCCTGCGGGGGCGAGAAAGCTGGGCCGGTGACAGGAGGGCCACACCCCACCCCATCCCCCAGGGAAAGGGCTTCTCCCAGTTCCCCACCCTCCCAGCCCCCGCCCGGCCCGTTACCTCTTCTTCTTGTCTCTCTTGTCCAAGCCAGGGTTCCTGAGCATGAGAATGAGCTCCACTCTGGGAACTGTGCCCCTCCAGGCAGCTCTGTGGAGATCGCCAAGATCTTCCAGGCAGACGTCATACCCAGGCTCCAGGAAGGCGCCGTCATTGTGCTCGGCTCCACAGCCCACGCCGTCCTCGCTGCTCCTCCCGTAACAGGGGAAGCAGCGGCAGCACCATTTGCCCATCTTGCTCCCAAAGCCAGAGGTCTTCAAGGCAGATGCCGTCGGCTTCTTAGAAACCTCAGTCCCCACCTGCTTTTCACAGCCTCAGGAGCCTCCTAACGAATGGATCACCTCAGCCACCACCTCCAAGCAGGAAACGCAGTTTCCAAACTGTCCAAAGAGTAAGCGCCAAGCCAAGCCAGGGAGGCCAAGCCAGTGCCAGCCAAGCAACGCCACGCCAAGCGAGGAACGCCAAGCCCAGCAGTTACAAGCCAGTGGCGTGCACACCTCTGGGGGCCTCACTGCGCGTGGCAGCAACTTCCGGTGGTCAATGGCTCTCGGAGCCGGTCAACGGCAACGGAGCATGCCTTTGCAAGGCTCTAGCGTCACCAATGTCAGCGACAGCTTGTCACCGGCCCTGCGTTCTGCCAAACCTCGTGGGAGTTGGCCCAGCATTTGGGCCATGGAGAACGACAGGCAGCCCGTGGGAAAGCTGTCTTGTCGCAGGACGGGGCCAGAGCGGCTGCAACTTGAGAATGCTGAGGCCTCCTCTGGAGAAAGCCCCCAGACGCTCTGGCGGTGGCTCTGCGTGCCAGCGAGGCTGCAATTCCCGCGTTACTAGCGGGCAGGGCTCGCCCCAGGCAGCATCAGAGTCACGAGTGCGCAGCCCGCCTGGCCTGAGGGCCCCGCTCTTCCTTGGTCCCAGCCCAGACCACAGAGTCGTGGGCGCCGGGCACTCGGGGGCCACCAAGTCGGGGCTGGGCAGTTGGTTCCCGCCTGGTGCCACTGCCGCCCGGCCAACCACCTGGCTCGGCCACGGCCTGGGCTTCGGCCTGGGGTCTGTGCTTCGGGCGCGCGATAGGGGCGGGGATGCCGCCGTAGCTTCTCAGCTGGCAGGCGGTGAGCTCTGAGGAGAAGCACCTGCAGGAGGCGACAGGCAGAAGGCGTCCCGGTGTGGAGGTTCTGGGACCAGAACTCTACCAGAGCTGCGGGGCCAGACCTGGCTCCCCGCTGCGGGCGGTGCTGAGGCACAGGACCCGCAGCAGGGCCGCCACCCTCCTGCCATGCAGCCGCCGGAGGCTGCTTGACCCAGACTGTGGGTGCTTTGGTATAAAAGTGGAAAGTGGGGCGGGGCGCTGTGGCTCACGCTTGTAATCTCAACCCTTCCGGAGGCCGAGGCGGGAGGATCATTTCAGGTCGGGAGTTCAAGACCAGTCTGACCAACATGGTGAAACCCCGTTTCTACTAAAAATACAAAATAGCTGGGTGTGGTAGCAGACGCCTGTAGTCCCCAGCTACTCGGGAGTCTGAGGCAAAAGAGTCGCTTGAACCCGAGAGGCAGAGGTTGAAGTGAGACAAGATTGAGCCACTGCACTCCAGCCTGTGCGACACAGCGAGACTCCATCTTCTCTCTTTTTTTTTTTTTTTTTTTTTTGGAGACGCAGTCTCGCTCTGTCTCCCAGGATGGAGTGCAGTGGCGCGATCATGGCTGACTGCAACCTCCGCCTCCCGGGTTCAAGCGAATTCTCCTGCCTCAGCCTCTCGAGTAGCTGGGATTACAGGCTACAGGCGTGCACCAACACGCCCAGCTAATTCTGTATATTTAGTAGAGACGGGGTTTCACCATGTTAGCCAGGCTGATCTCAAACTCCCGACCTCAGGTGACCCGCCCGTTTCGGTCTCCCACAGTGCTGGGATTACAAGCGTGAGCCACTGCGCCTGGCCGCCATCTAAAAAAAAAAAAAAAAGGTGAAAAGTGGATTGCAGGGCCTGGGACACCCACGGGCTCTTGCTATCTGTAGGGTTAAGCCAAGTCTCCCCTTGCTTTATGAATGAATTTTGGAAAAAAAGAGAAAAAGAAAACACACTCTCTAAATCTCCTTGTCCCCCTGTTGATCGCTGCACATCCCTGGCCCCAGAAGGTCTCCATGGTTTCAAAGGTTGCCAAAAGACTAGGTAACAACGGAAAACAATGTGGAGGCGGAGAACTTAGTAACATCGCAGAAGCTATACAAACCAATGAGATTCGATAGGAATTATTAAACAAATGGCTCAGGAAAAAATCAACTAAGAAGACATGACTACCACAACACATACACCAAAATAAACTCCAAAAGAGATAGTAAAATAGCTGAGCAGGAATGCTTTAGGATGAATATCTAAGGACTCTGGAATTTCACAGCTTTGATTTCTTACTTATGCTATGTTCTCTGGCGCAGGAATATTGGTAAAGTCTCAGTAAAGAGAAAAATAAAATGAATGTCTACTCCTAATGTTATTTATTAAGCCTTAATATTGTTGTCTACTCTGTCACTGAAAAATATATCCGAAAAATGTATAGCATCTGTAACTTAAGCCACAAAAGTCTTGTTTTATAATAGTTTTATAGTCACAGTACTCAGGCCATATTTCAAATGAACTAAAGTTTGAAGACTGAAATTCTGCAGTGTGTACAACAAACACCCATAACATGAGTTTACCTATATAACAAACCTGCACATGTGCCTCTGAACTTAAAACTCAAGTTAAAAAAAAATTTTTTTAAAGAAATTCTGCAGTGCAGCTCTGTAACTTCACAAATAACAAGATAGTGGGGCTAAACCTCATGGCTAAGAGCACAGCCTGGGACTAAAGGTATATTGACTGAGACCAAAGGCTATTCTACCTCTTAAAAGATTTGTAATATTTCTGAATTTCACTGTTTTGATTTCTCATTTGTAAAACAGTGTTAATATAAACTAATTTCCAGGAAAAAGCACTTTAGACTAATAAAAGTGTTTAGTCCTTTAAATGAAACCATTATACAAATAAACATTTCAGAAGAAAATATAGATTAACATTTATGGATGAATGGTAGAAGATTTTTCAAAGAAAAAAACAACAGAAGTTACAAAAGACAATATTGATAAACTGACCATATAGGAAAACTTATTAACATACATAAATAATAAAACACTCATGTGTTTTTACAATAAAAGAACTGATACATGATCAAAGAATATAATCAGTTCACAAAGCAACCGTAAATACCACAAACTTTCTACTGTTATTTGATAAGGACAACACTTCAACTTCACCATCTTGCCTCAAGACATTTGCTCTTCAGTTCTGTGTCATAATTTAATTCACTGGGACCTTGACACTCTCACCACCTTACAGGGCATCAAATTTACCCATTATGTACATGAATTCATGTACTTAGGCACACAAGAAATAGAAGACAGTTTCAATTTCCTGGTAAAAAAATTTTTTTCCACTGTTTTATGATTCATGTCAAACTTAGACCAAATCAGTTTTACCCATTTTAAGATATATTTCCTCAAAGTTAAGCAGAAATTCAAAATATTGCATTGGTATCACATGTAACTTATTAAATATAATGTTAATAATATAACTGATTTTCACAGTGAACAAAAGTGGATAAAACAAAATTTATGATTAGGGATAGTCAGAAGCATAGCCTAGTAGTAACCTCTCACTTTTTAGAAATAAATGTTTTATAAAATCTTTTCAATAACGACATTCTTTTTGCCTTCTACATAATCCTCTAACAATTCTGTTTCTTTAAATTTTATGTGAGATAATTTTATGACATCTTAGGACACTAAAAACCATTTATATAAAAATCTTAAAATCAAACAGGAATGAAAAAGTATACAGAAAGTCTTATATGGAGCAGACTGACCAGCAAAGACATGCCCTCTGCCAACTTACCAAGCAGGGAAAAAAAATAAAAACTTTTAGTTACATGATATAACAACGAAAGTATATAAAATTAGCCATATAAATTTGAAAAAGTCCAGTTTCTTTGTGTGATAACAGTATAAAACATGTTATTTTTCCTCAAAATTTAAGATAAACTGGGAAACCCTGCAGTTCAGCCAGTGGCTGGTGCACTGTTGCAAAGCTACACTCCAGTCTTCTCACTTCTTGCATCCTAATTTCTTCCCAGGCACTCCTGTTAAGTTTGAGCCTCAACAAGAAACTCAAGGAGGTGACAATTAAAACAACACTGAAATATCTCTGCCTGCCTTACTTGCAAGATTAAAAGGACTGATACAATTTACTGTTGGTGAAGGCTACAGGCACTCTCTTGCTACCCACCCCTAAACCCTGACTCTGACCCTGACCTCATCCAAGGCTTCCCCACAAACCCTCAGGTACGTCCCATTTCTGCTAAATTTTATCTTCCAAACTTCTAACCCTTAATACTCTAAATACTAAACCAACCCATCCCCAATCCCATCCCCAATTTAAGACTAAATCACACTAGGACATGACATCACAAGAACAGAAAGGTATAGATCAATGTCTAGTATAATTATACAATTAATAATGCTCAAAAAAAAATTGTAATTGATACTAGCATATATTTAAAGAATTACACACCATGATCACTAAATACTTTCCTCAGAAAATCAAGCTGGTTTTGCATACTAAAGCCATCCCTGCAAATAAACATCAAATAAACAGAATGAAGAAACCCACATACTCATCTCCATAGATGCAAGAAGTCCTTTCAACACCATTTCATCGTAAAAACACCTGACAAACTAGGGACAGGAATTTTCTTAACCCAGCAATCAGCCTTTGTGCCAAACCCGTAGCTAGCACCATCTCTACTGTTAGGGCCCAATGCTTTACTCCTGAGATCAGGAACAGGGCACCAATGCTCATTTTCATCACTGTATTCAACACTGTACTGGAAATTCCATCCAGAACAATTAGGCGAAAAAAAGAAGTAAAGAGCATTTATACCTGCAAGGAAGCAGTAAAACTGTCCATTCACAGACCACACAATCTATCTTATGTACAGAAAATCATGAGGAACCCCCAAAATATTATTAAAACTAGTGAATAAATTCAGCAAAGTTATAGCACAAAATGTCAACACACAGTAATCTGTTGTGTTTCTAGACACTAGCAACGAACATGAGAATGTAATTATGAAAACAATTCCAGGCTGGAGGTGGTGGCTCATGCCTGTAATCCCAGCACTTTGAGAGGCTGAGGTTGGAGGCTTGCTTGAACCCAGGAGTTTGAGGCCAGTCTGGGCAACTCAAGGAAACTCTGTCTCTACAAACAATTTAAAAATTAGCTGAGAGTGGTGGTTCATGTCTGTAGTCCTAGTTACTCGGCAGACAGAGGAGGGAGGATTGCTTGAGCCTGGGAGGTTAAGGCTGCAGTAAGCCGTGTTCACACCACTGCACTCCAAACTGGGCAACAGAGTGAGTCCCTGCCTCAAGAAAGAAAAGAAAAGAAAAGAAAATCCACTTTTAAAAATCAACAGGCCAGACGTGGTGGCATACACCCATCATCTCAATGCTCTGAGAGGCCAAGAGCGGAGTATCACTTGAGGCCAGGAGTTTGAGGCCAGCCTGGGCAAGATAGCAAGACTCCACCTCTACAAAAAAATTTAAAAATTAGACAGGTGTGGTGGTGCATACCTGTAGTCCCAGCTACTTGGTAGGCTGAGGCAGGAGGATCACTTGAGCCCAGGAGTTAGAGGCTGCAGTGAGCTGTAAACGTGCCACCGTACTCCAGCCTGGGAGACAGAATGAGTCTCCCTGCCTCAAAAAAAAAAATCAGTATGGGTTTATTTCTGGACTCAACATTCAGTTCTATTTATCTATAAATGTGTCCTTATGCCAGCATCATTCTGTTTTTATTGCTGTTGCTTTGTAGTAAGATTTGAAATTTGGAAATGTGAGCCTCTGAGTTGGTCATTTTTTTGACATTATTTTGGCTATTCTGGATCCCTTGAAATTTCATATAAATGTTAGGATCAGCTTGTGGATTTCTGCCAAAAGGACTTTGGGATTTTAACAGGAATTGCAATAAATTTGTAGATGGCTTTGTGTAGTACTGCCATCTTAAAAATTATTAAGTCTTCTAGTTTATGAACATGAAGTGTCTTTCCATTTATTCATGCTTTCCTGAATTTATTTCAGCAATGTTTTGACATTTTCCATGTTCAAGGTTCAAGTCTTGTACCTTGGTTAAATTTATTCCTAAGAATATTAGTACTGCTGATTATTTTTTGAGAGAGCCTCACACTGTTGCCCAGGCTGGAATGCAGTGGCACGATCCTAGCTCTGCAGCCTCAATCTCCTGGGCTCAAAAGATCCACCCACCTCAGCCTCCAGAGTAACTGGAACTACACATGTGTGCCACCATGACCAGCTAATTGTTAAAAATATTTTTGTAGGGACAGTGTCTGGCTATGTTGCCCAAGCTTTCATTATACAATTTTTTAAAATTCTAAAATTTTTGCCATGAATTACTGTGATAGTTAAGTCTAGATGTCAACATAAATGGATTAAGGGATACACAGAGAGCTGTTAAAACACTATGTCTAGGTACGTCTGTGAGGGTTTTCAGAAGAGGTGTCATACTGGTGTGGCATATCATGACATATTGTAATACTGATATGACACCCGTAAGACTGATATGATGCCCACAATACTGATATGACATCCATAGACTGATATAACACCTGCAATACAGATGTGACACCCCAATACAAATGTGATACCATAATACAGATGTGACACTAACAAGACTGCTGTGACACCCATAAGACTGATGTGACATCCACAATACTGAGGTGACACCCACAATACAGATGACACCCGCAAGAGGACTATGACGCCCATAAGACTCATGTGATGCCCAAAATACAGATATGACACCCATAAGACTGATATGACACCCACAAGATTCATATGACACTCCTAAGACTCATATGACACCCATAATATTGATATGATGCCCATAAGACTGATCTGATGCCTGCGATACTGATGACACCTGTAAGACTGATATGACGCCTGCAATACTGATATGACACCCACAATACAGATATGACACCCGCAATACTGATATGACATCTACAATACAGATATGACACCTGCAATACTGATATGACACCCACAATACAGATATGACACCCGCAATACTGATACGACATCTACAATTCTGCTATGACACTTGCAAGACTGCTGTGACACCCCTAAGACTCATATGACACCTGTAATACTGACACCTCCAAGACTGACATGACACCTGCAATACTAGTATGGCAGCCACAATACTGATACAGCATCCAGATTCTCACCAGGACGCTTGGTACACAGCTTCCACTGACCTTGATTTGGGTCGGGCTTGGCTTCTGTTATGAAGTTTGATGTTGTCTCTGCTTTACAGACATGGTATTGATGTGGTTGTTTATAATTTACTTTCCAGTAATTTCATACTTCTGGGAATCTTGCAATAGCAGTGCAAAGTGCAACTTATCCCTTCTCTTAGATTACCAGCAGTTACTGCAACTCCATGCAAAATACTCCAATGTATTTTACCCAAACAAGGAAGCTCTCCCAGTTAACCACCACATGACTCCCAAATCAGGAAATAGAAGGTTTCTACCTGACAATCTAATCCACAGATTCATTTCAATTCACTACCTGCCCCCACTGGGAGAAAAACGTCTCCATTTGGATTCAGTTTTCTTTTTTCTGGAATGTTCTTGAGCTGTCCCTCAGTTTCACAACTTTGGCAAATTACTTCCAAACTGGGTCTGCCCCGTGTTTCCTCCTGAGCAGATGCAGATCCTGCATTCCTAGTGGAAACACCCCAGCCTGATGCTGTGCTCTCCTCAGTGCAACCCAGCAGGAGGAGCACAAATCCACCTGCCCACCACTGGTCATCTCAACTTGATAATGGAAAAATACTCATTTACAAACTGAAAGTTCATCATGTCTCTCTCTGATTTAACTTTTCCAATGGGATAATGGCATGACTGATTACTGAAATTTAGTAAGAATATACTGAGCTGGGTGTGGTGGCTCATGCCTGTAATCCCAGCACTTTGAGGGGTCTGAAGCCAGTCTGGGCAAAATGGCAGAATTCCATCTCTACAAAAAATACAAAAATTAGCCTGTCATGGTTGTGCATGCTAGCCCCAGCAAGTCACGAGACTGAGGTGGGACGATGGCTTGAGCCTGGGAGGTTACAGTGAGCCAAGATCGTGCCACTGCACTCCAGCCTGGGCAACAGAGTTCCAAACCTTGTCAAAAAACAAAAAACGAACAAACAAAAAAAACCCACTCTCCTTCTGACTCTCTTCAGGGAGCCAGCCAGAGAATTCTCTCTCGTGCTGCCTCCCTTATGTTTGAACCTCCCTTATGTTTGAAGCCCCTAAATAAAAGCTTTGTCTAGGAAACTTTCTCCAGACTCATGTCAATTTGTATTACAGGAGGGTCAAGAACTTGTGGTCAGTAACAATAGCACTGAGAGCTGGGTCCTGCAAAAGGTGTTTATTTAGCAGCAATTAATTTAAAATCATTAAAGACTGGGTTATGAAAAATTGTCAAATGTAACAATTCTCTCAATTGAAAACAAGATAAACTAAGAAGCATATTTTAAAAATATTGATGGAAACAAATTGCAAAAATACATAGGATTAAGAATTCTGCTGAAAACTAAAAAGAGAGAAATTGGGAGTCAAATAAGAGAAACTTTTTTGTGTGTGTGAGAGACTAGAGTTTTATTATTACTCAAATCAGTCTCCTTGAGCCCTTGGGGAGCAGAGTTTTTAAGGATAACTTGGTGGTTGGGGGGAAGCCAGTGAGCCAGGAGTGCTGATTGGTCAGAGATGAAATCATAGGGAATAAGAGCTGTCTTCTTGCATTCAGTCAGTTCCTGGGTGGTGGCCACAAGAAACAGATGAGTCAGTTTTTTGATCTGGTGGGGCCAGCTCGTCCATCAAGTGCAGCGTCTGCAAAACATCTCAAGCACTGCTCTTAGGAGTTTAGGGAGGGTCAGAATCTTGCAGCCTCCAGCTACATGACTCCTAAAGCAAAATTTTTAATCTTGTGGCTAATGTTAATCCTACAAAGGCAATCTAGTTTCCAGGCAAGAAAGAGGTCTGCTTCGGAAAAGGGCTGTTACCAACTTTGTTTAAACTATAAACTAAGTTTCTGCCAACATTAGTTCAGCCTACACCCAGGAATGAACAAGGAGGTTACAAGCGAGGTGGAGTCAGTTAGGTTAGATCTCTTTCACTGTCTCCATCATAATTTTGCAAAGGCAGTTTTCAATCCCTCCCTTTGGGTTTTAATCTTAAGGTGTAGGCTATGAAGATGGGAAAAGGCCGTCGATCACTCTGGCTTCTTCCTGCTGACAGGGGACACAGTGGGAATGGGAGTGAACCCCAAGGTGAGAGAGTGGAACCACTTTGCAACTGTCTGAGCGTACTCATACAGGCCTGGCTTTTCAGTAGGCTTACACAGAAAATGTGAATATCTAGCCCTGAAAGGTAAACACGAGCTTTGTGCCAAAATCATAGATGCTGTGGTCTTTTCTTTTGCTGAATTCAACATATTTTGACATTAATCGCTTTATAAAAACACATTTTGCACAAGCTCACAATAAAGTATTTCAAATGCTAAAAGCAAGATATGGCACACAAATAATTTATTATTTGCCGTGTTCTTTCACTGAATTCAACATGTATTGACTAAGAGCAGTTTTCAAAGACACATCCTGTCAAACCTCAGAAAACACAATTCTGAGCATAGTAGGCCCATAAAGAAAATGTATTTAGTCTTAAAAGGTAAATGCAAGCTTTGTTTCAAAAACCCAGATGGTGTCCTGTTTTCTTTCACTGAATTCAAGATGTTTTGACATTGATCACTTTTCAAAAGCGCATTTTGTACAGGCTTGGGGAAAAAAATTTTCGAAGACATGTTAGCGTTTCCAAGAAGATATGCATATGCAGCCCTAAAGGCTATAAGCAACACATGGCACACAAAGAATTACGACGTGCGGCTTTATTTCACTGAATTACACATGTATTAACTAAGAGCAGTTTTTAAAGACACATCTTGTCAAATCTCCAAAGACACAATTCGGAGCACAGTAGGCCCACACAGAAAACACAAGGCAGGGTTCTTGGTGCAATGATTTGTTTACTAAGTCAAAAGTTAATAATACTAGAAACTAGTATTGACGTCAAATTAACAATGACCAACTAGTGCAAGGCTACTAATCTTGCTTTCTGAACGTAATGCTAGAAATTCATAAACAAAACTGGTATTTGCTTTTTTTCCCTTATTTTCTAAGATGAGCTGCAGAGCTTAAAGATAGATATTAAATAAATTCCCCATACAAATAAGGGCTGGTCATTGCACATATTCAAACATTTGTTCACTTATTCAGCAAATACCTATTGAAGGTTTATTACATGCCAAACTCTATTTCTTCCAGTGATACGGAAGGAAAAATCAACATCCTTGCTCACATTCTAGTTGTAGATATATCCCCATGGGATGTGACTGACCTGCTGACGTTATTCTTCCAGGTGAGACTGAAAAGCCCTGCGTCCTTGAGCTCATGGACGATGTGCTCTATGAGGAGGTAGAGGAGCTCTGCCTGGTACTCGACACTCCACAGAGCAATTCTCCCTTTGGGGCTGTAGTTGGTGAACAAAAAGAAACTCAAGGATCCAAGATGATGCTGATAGTAAGAAGTCATTTTTTGTGCTTCAACTGTAAATTGGGAACTGAAATCCATCCAAATCCAGGTTTTAAGGGGTTCAGAAAAATCCCCCCACCTCCCCTGCTTTCTGACTAGGGTTTTTAAGCAATTGAGAAATAGGAAAAAGACAAAGCAAATGGGAAATAGAATAAATCATTAAAACTGATAAAGCTGATGTTGGAGAATATGGCTTATACCTGAATACTGAATCCCAAACATCCATACCCGCCCTCTCCTCTATACACACCTTGGGTACAGGGGTACCAACAGTTTCCTCCCTCCCCACCCACCTTCAGTGGCCTGTTCACATGTACTTTATGGCACATAGGGACAGCCGGGAGCACATGCTCTCTGGGGGCTGGTTAGGTCCCAGGAAGGAGCTGGGCAACACATGCCAGCTTTTCCTTCCACACACACCCTAATTTTGAGTGAGGTGACAGAAGCCAGGAGTGTAATAGTCGTTAAGCCCCTCCCACATGGAAACAAACACAGAAAAGGAGAGAAAAGGAGGAAAAGCATTCCCCTTACTAACAATTTCATTTGTCTGTGTTTTCCACAATTTTAGACACTGTTATTAAATTTGGAGAAACCAAATTTAACGTCACTGAACCCGAAGAACCTGTGAGAATCAGTGGTTATAATAATTCCAGTGAGTCACCAAGGAGACACTTCCAAGGTTTCCATCGTGAGTCCACACCAAGGATGGCTCGGCCACCTGTGGAGAAGGTGCGGGGCTCCCAGGGCGTGTCTCCCGATGGATCTTGCCAACTCTGTGTGCTAGTGCCAGTGCCCTTGAGGAAAAGAAGAGAAACATCCAACTGAAAAAAAATAGGCACACTCTTCGTTAGGGGGTATAAGTTTAAGGGGTACAAGTGCAATTTTGTTACATGGTTATACTGTGCAGTGGTGAAGTCTTATCTTTTAGTACATCCATCAATCAAATAATGTACACTGTACTCATTAAAAAATTTCTTAATACCCACCCCCTGCCACTCTCCCAGCCTCCCAAGTCTTCAGTGTTTATCATTCCACACTCGAAGTTCATGTGTACACATTATTTAGCTATTGCTTATAAGTGAGAACAAACAGGATTTGACTGTTTCTGAGACGTTTCAACTAAAATACAGACATATTCTTTTAAATTTATTTTCTTTAGTAAAATAAAAACAATGCAATTTATTTCCAAGAATTTTTTCTTTTTGACTTACAGGGTATATGTGTTAGGACTTAGAAAAATTTTGAGTAAATGTGCTAGATGACCTGTTTGGAGTTGACTTTCGGGTTGGTTTTATCTTCATTGTAGTTATCAGATTAAATAATTTCCTACATTTTTCTATGTCATTGCAATATGCATGATAACGGAGATAACAATCTATTTTAGTTTAGAGAACACCAGCAATCTAAATCTAAACCTAGGAAATGTTGTGGTAACAAAGGACAGTAAAAGTATGGCAAAATATTAACCGCAGAGACCATGAATTCTCTGGGATTTGGGAGCCACTTATAGATGTCTTTCATCCCTCTCTTTTTGCAAATGTTGGGCCATTTCACCATTTCCTTTTTTCTTTTTTTTCTTTCTTTTTTTTTTTTTTTGAGATATTCTTGCTCGGTTGGCCAGGCTAGAGTGCAGTGGTACAACCTCAGCTCACTGTAATCTCCGCGTCCTGGGTTCAAGCAATCTTCCCACCTCAGCCTCCCAAGAAGCTGGGACTACAGGCACGTGCCACCAGGCCCAGCTAATTTTTTGTATTTTTGCTAGAGACAGGATTTCACCATGTTGGCCAGGCTGGTCTGAAACTCCTGGCCTCAAGTGATCTACCCACCTTGGCCTCCCAAAGTGCTGGGATTATAGGCATGAGCCACCAAACTCAGCCTACCATTTACTTTTGTCAGTAATTAAAACAAGTCAATTTTTCTCTCACTTGCTGTCTCTGAATTACTTGCTTACAGAATAAACATAACTTTGTGTCCAAAATTACATTTATGTATTATTTGGAGTCTAATTATTCACTGTGTTTCTACTTTCCTACCTCTCACTATCAAGAGTCGCTAGTTCTTGACGATCTTAGCACTTCAGGCATTCACTTTTATCTAATTTACAAACAAAGCTGAGAAAACATGTGATAGGTATCACTGAATCAGTAATAAAGTTAGTGAGGCAATATAAAAAATAGCATCTTCTACAAAGGAGCTTGTATTTTCTTCCATATAATGGTTACAATTTGATGAACTACTCTAGATCTTCAAAGTTGTCCCCAGATTATTCTCTATGTAAAGCATAATATATATTTGAAATAAATCAGATATAATCCAAGAGAAGAGAAAACAAAACTGATTAGCTACTAAATTGTAAAATATGTCTTTCTATAATGAGCAGATTTTACATGAAACAAGAATCTTCTAAATATTGACAACATGGCCTTTAACAAAAAATGTTTTTCTTGGAAGTAAAATGATTCTTTTCGCAAAAACAACAAAATTATAGCTATGTAGTAAACTGAAAAATAAAGTCAGAAAAAACTTAAAATGTTAAATAAACCTGTTGGTCTCTTTTATCCCATAAATGTCAACATGCTTTTTATAATATTTATACTAAAAAATTTAAGAAATTTTTTTCTAAAACATTTTCTAATTTGTCCTTTTAAGGTTCATACTAAAGTCATTTCTTTGCAAAAAAAATAAATATATAAAAAAGTTGAACTTTTTTGCATGCTAAGAAAGTCTAAAGTGACAGGAAAAGATAAAATGTGAATGAGAAAACTTGACCACCATCCAGCAAGTATACTATGAGAAAACAATAACTAAAATATTTAAGATAAATGTTTGATTTTTTAAATTCTAAGAAATTTGGTTTGTATTACTCAAGGCATTACAAAACCTTGAATATTTACAGGTCTAAGACAAGCAATGAAAATGAGTGAAGCAAGGAAATATGAAAGAAAATGGAGTGACTGTAATGTCATTAAGCCAGCAAGCCCATTCCTTGCTGAGAAAAGCCTGTATTATCATAGCCTAGTGCCATAGACTACTGCTATGCAGGAAGGTGCAAAAGAACTAAAAAAAAAATCTGTATTTTTCTATGAAATTCCCAGATTTTTAAGTGTTAGTAACCAATTTTTCAATGTCACATCATACAGGTCAAATCAAACAAATGATTAGCTATTTTCTTCTACTGGAACAAGAACTGTAAGTTCTCTCAGGGTCCGAGAAGTCTGGGACTGATGGGCTCAACTAACATGCGAAGGCTAAGAGGAAAAACTGCTGCACCTGGAAACACAGAGAACGAATTTTGAAAAGAAAAAGAGAACATCTTGATAAAGAGAAAAAAATCCTCTTTGTACCTGATAATTTAAAAATTGAAGCAGAAAAAGGAAAATGCACTGGCAATTCATTTTCTTCTGCCAGACTCGAAAGGGTTCGTAATTTAGAATTATAATGATTGAAGTGCCCTGCATCAGAAAGCAGCACCTGTTGACTCTTCTAATTGGGATTATGCTTATGTTCTTTATATTTTCTCTTTTGAAACAGTATCTCAAAAGGTATAGTGAAACCAGCAAAATAGTTTATCCAAGGTTTACCAAATGATCAGCTGCTTAATTATGAGTTCAATAAAATCTGGTAATTTTCATGTTTTTAATAATTTTGAGATGAGTGGTTAAAAATAATTCTGATTTTTTTCAGGATCCTAGATTTAATTTTCACAGTGAGGCAATTCCTTTTTAGTGGGAAGGGACTGGGTGAAGGGAAAAAAATCACTAGGATTTTTCTAAAATAACTTGTCTAAGTTTCCAAGAAAACCAAAAAGAAGTCTTTTTGAAATATGATTTGGTATTGTATTAAAAAAACTCAACAATTATGTATCCAACAATTATGTATCCAGCTTTTCTACATATATACATAATGTAAATTCCATTCACACTCTATTATACCTATGATCACATTCATTTGTCTTGAGTCCTACTGGTTTAGAAATTCTGGGAAGTAAGAGTTTAATTTTTCTGATTATGTCCCAGCATTAGAACTACTGATTGTCCCTGAATGTCTAAGACCTGTAAACATTCAAGGTTTTGTAATGCCTTGAGTTATGCAAACCAAATTTCTTAGAATTAAAAAAACTAAACATTTATCTTAAATATTTAAGTTATTGTTTTCTCATTGTATACTTGCTGGATGGTGGTCAGGTTTTCTCATTCACATTTTATTTTCAAACTGTGGGCCAACAAATCAATATCTTATTAAAATTTTCTTTCAGATAAAATCAGCATTCGCAGCAACTTGGATGGAATTGGAGACCATTATTCTAAGTGAATTAACTCAGTAATGGAAAACAAAACATTGTATGTTCTCACTCATAAACAGTAGCTGAGCTATGAGGATGCAAAGGCATAACGATGATACAATAGACTCTGGAGAGTCAGGGGAAAGAGTGGGAGGGAGGTGAGGGATAAAAGACTACAAACTGGGCGCAGTGTATACTGCTCAGCTGATGGGTGTAACAGAACCTCAGAAATCACCAGTAAATAACTTATTCATGCAATCAAACACCACCTGTTCCCCAAAAAAACCTATGGAAATAAAAAAAAATAAAGTCTTGGAAAAAAAAAGAAAATATCAGAGCAAAATGAATAGAGTAAGGATAAGTGATGTTTGTTAAACATTCGATTTCATTTTACACACACACCCAAATATACTCGGCCACAGTGTAAAATCTATTTCTCACTGTAGGCCACAGTTAAAAAAAAAATTGACAGAAAACTTCACATATTCATAAGCAAATAATTTAAATTTGTGATTCTGTATTTGTAGAAATTGATTTTAAGGACAGAGAAACCCAGCATGTGGTTGAAATCCAAGTTATATTTGATGGGGTGAGACAGGCCTTCACTGTTCGCCTAAACCTGGCGAAAATATGATAGCAGAGATGCAGGCAAGTAATGCAATGTGTACGTAAAGTCATGGCCAGCACTTTGTCAGAGAAAATGCATAAAAGCAATCACTTAGTGCATAATAAAGCGAGGAGACTTTGTACAAGCCTTACATGAAAGAGACAGGCATAATCTTTTTCCCACCTAAATATATTTTGTTCTGATTAAATCACAGTCAAGAAATTCCTATTCTTTTCTTTGAAAAATCATGTTTGTCAAAATTCAAGGACTGAAGTCACTGAGCCCCAAACCAGTGCATCTCCCTTCCCCATGTCAGTCAGTAATGATTGGTTGACCTTAGGATTAACCATCAGAGAGAAAGCAGCACCTCAGAGTAAAGAGGGGACTATTAATTCAGCACCACAACTTGTAAAACATATATTCGAACCCACAAAGCAGTTTTCTCACCCTCCAAATCAAAACTTGTTTCTCCTAGCTTTATCAGAATTGAAGTCCACAGCCTCATGATCAAAATGTTGCAGTCCTAAATCCTGTCTATACTTTTAATTTATATTGTCTCATTAACCAGATTTTCCTTAAAATGAGCATGATTCCACAGAATTTTGACCTTTACACTAAAAATAATTTTTAAAACTACATGTCTTTGGCCAGGCGCAGTGGCTCACGCTTGTAATCCCAGCACTTTGGGAGGCTGAGGCGGGTGGATCACCTGAGGTCAGTAGTTCAAGACCAGCCTGGCCAACAGGACAAAACCCTGTCTCTACTAAAAATACAAAAAAAAAAAAAAAAAAAAGCCAGCAGGTGCGGTGGCCAGAGCCTCTAATAGCAGCTACTCTGGAGGCTAGAGGCAGGAGAATCGCTTGAACGGGGGCGGGGAAGGGGGCGGAGGTTGCAGTGAGCCAAGATCATGCCACTTCATTCCAACCTGGGCAAAAGAGCAAAACTCTATCTTAAAAAACAAAACAAAAAGCAAAACAAAAAAACCTGTATGTCTTTTTGGAACATATTAATCTCTCATTGCTTTGCTTAAATTTATCGTATTTTTTTTTATTTGTTTCATTATTAGTATGAGTTCAAGCTGGGAAATTTTTTCCCTTATATATTTTTTATCACTTTTTAAATCTTTACTGCTTGATGGTTTGTCTACTTCAGTGCCTTGCTTTTTATCAAAAGTTATTTAAAATTCAAGTATGGGCAGAAAATCTTTATCAAATGTAGTTTTATGTCTTGATCACATAAGATGAATCTTTTACTATTATTTTTATGGTGTAGCATCTGCAGTTCTTTTGCGTAAAAAGAATAAAGATTCATTAAAATTACTTCCAGTGATGAAAGCTTCTTTTAAGAATATACGTGTACAGGAGTTCGAGACAAGCCTGGCTAACATGGTGAAACCCTGTCTCTATTAAAAATTAGCCCGGCGTTGTGGTGCAGGCCTGTAATCCCAGCTACTCAGGAGACTGAGGCAGGAGAATCGCTTGAACCTGGGAGGCGGAGGTTGCAGTGAGCTGATACTGTGCTTGCCTGGGTGACAAGAGTGAAACTCCATCTCAAAAAAAAATGTATATACATGTAAAGATAGTTCAGGAAACTGATATGTAGTCAGATATTGGAAGGTTATTCGGGAGCCAGGGCAAGTTCACAGCAACGTGTTCTTGTCACCTTGCCCAGCAGCAGGTGTTCATAGAGTCCTCTTCTGTCTGGAACTCAACTTCTCCTCTGCCTGGTTTCAGGCGGTGCCCTCTGCCCTCGGCTGCTTTAAAGAGTTGCTTATTACTGGCATCTGCTTCATCAGGCTCACACTATCCCATGACCTCTGCGATCTTCCTTTTCTCAGAATGTCCTCCAGCTTTCCTCCCACTATCAACGAGTTGACTTCTTCATAAAACTTCCCTTCACAACCCCAAAACAGGTTTAGCTACTGTCATCACAATCAGAAAAAAATTAGAGCCCAAACAGCAAGTGGGCCCCTGGCCAACCTTTGGATTGACTGCCCTGGGCTCAGGTGCCCTCCCCTGGAACCAAAAGATGTGAACAAGGTGCCAGTGCGATGTGCAGCAGGCCACTTAGGGCGTGTTGCTCTCCAGGGGCTCTGAGTGTGACAAGTTTCATCATAATGAGGCCATGGGTTTGCCAGGCATGGTGAGTATTGTCCTGTATGGTAGAAGCATCAAAAGTCTAATGTTTCACTAGTCAGTGATAATTATCTTTTCCTTCTAGGTGACCAAAGCCGTTGTGTATATAGAAGAAATGAGCAGCACGACAGATGTCACTTTCTCTTCTGTCCCTCAGATTGTGTCCTTGTTGATGGATGACGATGCTTGCAAGCTAGGAATGGGTTTTATATTTTTTAATGTTTGGGGAAAAAAGACAAAACAATAGAAGACTATTTTTGACACATGAAGATGGTATGAAATTCAAATCCATTGCCCAGAATAAAGTTTTATTGCACACAGTTACGTTGATTCCTTCACATAATAGTGGCTTTCACTCTGAATGCTGAATGGCAGCCCTGAATAGTCAACAGAGACCTCAGGGCCCACAATCCTAAAATATTTACTATTTGGCCCTTTACAGAACAAATTTTCAATCCTTAGCTTGTACAATATAGTGGTGATAGTTTTCAACTTTTTTTTTTTTTTTTTGGCAGAATCTCGCTCTGTTACCCAGGTTGGAGTGCAGCGGTGTGATCTCAGCTCATTGCAACCTCCACCTCCTACGTTTAAAGTGATTATCGTGCCTCAGCCTCCCAAGTAGCTGGGATTACACGCATGCGCCATCATGTCAGGCTAAGTTTTGTATTTTTAGTAGAGACAAGGTTTCACCATGTTGACCAGGCTGGTCTCAAACACCTGACCTCAAGTGATCTGTCCGCCTCGGCCTCCCAAATTGCTGGGATTACAGGCGTGAGCCACCACATGTGACCAGTTTTCAACTTTTATGGTCTAGGACGTCTTAGAAATTACTGAAAAACTCAAAGACATTTTGTTTATGTAGGTGATATATATAAATATTTACTGGATTTTAAATTAAAATTGAGGAATTGTTAAATATTTATTCACTTATCTAAAAATAACAAAAATAAATACATTACATATTAACATGAAATACATCTTTTTTAAAAAAACTATGATATGAAACAAAAAATAGAGTGGCACGTTTATATTTTTGAAGGTATCGTTAACGTCTGACTTAATAAAAGATAACTGGATTCTCTGCTTCTGCATTCAATCAATTGCAATTTATCATATCTTGTAGCCTCTGAGGAACAGCACTTATGAGAGAATATGGGTGGCAAAGTCAAATAATAACCTAGTATCATTATGAAAATAGCTTTTACGTTATGGTTCACTTGAAAAATTCCTAGGGAATCCCAGGGTTCTTAGGCTACTTAGCATTTTGATCATCACTGCTGTGCAGTATTTTATGACAGTTGTTTTCTCAAGAGATAAAGACATTTTAAAGCGTTCAAAATTCTTGGCTACCTGAATGTTAACAATGATTTCGATTTATCATAGGCATGCTCCCTGTGATCTTCACTAGAGAGCTTTCCAACTTTGAGCTCACTCTCAGCTCTGATGGCACAAGACTTGGAAACCACAAACGCTCCAACCTCCTGCATTATACTGAAGTGAAGACCCATCATGATTTCTTGACTGATGCCACAAAAAATCCAGAAATAATTGGAGGGAAATATCATTACCAGTGCAGCTCACCTATCAGAGGTTCCCATACTTTGCGCTTCTACCAAAACCTGAACCTAGAGGCCTGTTTATGGGGAGTTTGTCAGCTACTATGACTTGTCAGAACTCCCTGCTGACTGTGGTGGCACCACTGGAATGGATGGACAGTTACAGACTTATAATATCTGAGTTTGGTCACTGCATAAGCCAGTTGGTTTGTTTTGTCACATAGTTGTACTAAACCTAACTCCAGTTTTCCATCTTGGCGGTGTAGGTCATTAGTGACAACAGGGGACCAGACAACTGGTATGGATGGTGTGAAAATCTATGTCTATTTCTGGAACAATGGGCCAGAATATATGTAGTCTTTGACAGTGGGTTAGAAACACTGTGTCTATGTCAAAAGGATGCTGTACAATTATTGTCTTACACTCCAAATCTACTTTGATATTATGAAAATCCAAATACTGACTTCTTTTCAAAGCATACACTATCATTTTTTTGTGTCTCGTATAGATGCCTGTGATGTTGTATCATGAACCACCTAAAGTGAGGTTTTACAATCCTGGGAGTCTAATTTTTCTCCCTGTTTTCTAACTCTCTTCTTCCGTTACCTTTTACAAAACTTCCTCTTCTTCTAGCCCCCTGTTTTGCTCTCCTTCCTTTTCTGTGTTTCTCCTGTTCCTCTCTGATTCATTTCTCTATCATTAACATAGTCAAAAGTATTTACATTAAAAGCTTATTGTTATTTCTACTCTACAAGTACTGATTCTTCATACTACACAGACATTTACTATTTACACATAAAATATACATACACACACACAATCCTCATCCCCACCCCATCATCAGCCCAAAGTTGTTAAAATGATACGGAAGCAAGATCTTCATCAGGGTTATAAAAAATAATCTAAAATATGTAGGGCATATTTTACTTATTTTAGTTTGCTTCTCAGAATGTAATCTTGACTATTTTCATGTTTTCCTTGCTAATCAATCTCTGACACACAGCAGAACTGGGAAGGTAATTCATATTCTCCATGTATAAAATAAAGTACTTTCTGAATAACTATTCTACTATAGTCACTATGCTGAGGCTAAGACCAAATTAGTAAAAATAATAGACATATCTTTGTCCACACAGACCACAGATTATTCTTGGGAAGCTTATGTTTGTTTATTTCTTTTGAAAATTGTATTAAAGATACTGAGAAGACATTTCTATTTGAAAAGACCGAATTCTGCATTCTCTTTTGAAATTGGTTATTAACATCAGCATCCATAGGTTCTCGCTGTTTGAGGGATTTATTCCTGATCTGAGGAGGGATCTTTGATCTGGATTTGCTTCTAGTCTGAAGACAGATCTTCAACGTTTTCTTTGTTCTAGGTGTTTTTGCCTGGGCTGAACTACAATTCTGTTGT
The DNA here is from genome assembly GCF_028885655.2 of Pongo abelii. Lineage (NCBI taxonomy): Eukaryota > Metazoa > Chordata > Mammalia > Primates > Hominidae > Pongo > Pongo abelii. Next base: position 24,909,631 of record NC_071999.2, read on the forward strand.
TCTTCATTGCCCTAGACTTGATGATGACGGGCATTTATTAACAGTGAGCTCAAAATCCACATATCTTTTTTCCATAAACATGGTGCCACCTATGCAAATAAATGTGATTTTGCAGTTGGTGCAAAATGAAGAGCTTGGGAGGTAAGAAATAGGGTTTCTCAAGGCTAGATTCTAGATGAGCAAAAGGGACACATGCTTCAATGCAAGGAGGTACTTTGTCAGTGAATGAGCATGTTCTTGAAAATATTAACTCCAGATTTTAAGTAAGACATATAAGAGAATATTCAATCAAAATTTTTGAAATGTGATCACTATTCTATTGATATGCTGATCTTTATTTATGTATTTTCTTGCCATTGGCTTTGGTTTTGGAAAACAAAATATTCCTATACCCACTGAAGTTTAACACATAGTTACTCTCATCCAGATCTTCCCATTGGATATTTTCCTTCACTTTTCCTACCCAACACATCATCTCCATTTTAATTTTTTTCTTTGTTTAGACTATTTTATATTTTATTTTTAACATTAAAATTTCTAATCAACCTGGAATATTTTTGTACATTGTGGCAGAAATGTTTATTAAATTTTCCAAAAATCCAACTGATTATTACATCATCTATTGAACAATGCATTCTTTTCCCATTAATTTGAAATACTGTCTTCACCTTATTTTAAAATTTTTATGTGCATAAGATTTTATTGTACTGATCTAGCTTTTTTTCTTTCAAACTTTTATTCTAGGTTCAGGGGGTACATGCGCAGGTTACATGGGTAAATTGCATGTTGCAGAAAGTTGGTGTACAGATTATTTTGTTACCCAGGTAATGAGTGTAGTACCCAATAGGTAGTTCTTAATCCTCACCCTCCTCCCATCCTCCACCCCCAAGAAGGCCCCAGAGTGTCTATTGTTTCCTTCTTTGTGTCCATGGGTACTCAGTGTTTTGCTACCACTTAAATGTGGGAATATGCAATATTTGGTTTTCTGTTCCTGCGTTAAACTGAACAGCTTCTGCACAGCAAAAGAAACTCTCAACAGTGTAAACAGACAATCTACACATGAGAAAAAATATCTGCAAGCAATACATCCAACAAAAGTCTAATATCCAGAATCTAGGAAACTTAAATCAACAAGCAAAAAAAAAAAAAATCCCATTTTTTAAAAAGGGCAAATGACATGAACAGACACTTCTCAAAAGAAGACATACACATGACCAAGAAGCATATGAAAAAATGTTCAACATCACTCATCATTAGAGAAATGCAAATCAAAACCACAATGAGATACTATCTCACAGCAGTCAGAATAGCAATTATTAAAAAGTCAGAAAATAACAGACACTGGCAAGGTTGCAGAGAAAAGGAAACACATATACACTGTTGATGGGAATGTAAGTTAGTTTAGCCACCGTGGAAACCAGTTTGGAGATTTTTCTGAGTACTTAAAATAGAGCTACCAGTTTAACCCAGCATTCCTATTACTGAGTATACCCAAAAGAATAGAGACTGTTCTACCAAAAAGACACATACACATGTATGTTCATTACAGCACTATTCACTATAGCGAAGTCATGAAATCAACCTAGAAGCCCATCAATGGTCGACTGGATAAAGAAAATGTAGTGTTAATACATATTAATACATATTAAAGAAAATGTAGTGTTAATACATACTGTGGAATAGTATGCAGCCATGAGAAGAACAAAATCATATCCTTTGCAGCAACAAGGATGGAGCTGGAGACAATTATCCTCAGTGAATTTTTTTTTATGTTAAAATCTTGAAAATCTGTTCTAATTATTAAGTCTATAATCTGTTTCCACCTAAAGTATTCCTTCATTTACCACCCTTGCCACATCTAAGTGTAATTTTTGAAATACACCTACAAAGTCCTTGGTGCTTTTCAAAATTTTTATCCCCATGTTGCCATTCTAACTGTTCATGTTTTTTTCAATTTTGGGAAGGGAAAATATGCTTAAAAACAAGAAATTATATTCATGTATCATATCAGCAGGAAAGACTCATCCAGTGGTAAGCTGTATAGGAATGAACACTGGTTATCCAAATTAAAGACTTGGGAATAGGAGAAGTTAGGAATTGAGCACGTGGCTTAAGCTTTATTAGGCTGAGATTAAGAGCTTTCTGAACAACAGTTTTTCACAGTTTAAATTTAGTGAAGAAACTAACCTGTGTTCAAAACTATGACCTTAGATCTTAAAAAAGGGAGAAATCTGTAAACATTGTTTATCCTAGTCTTTGAAACGTATTGAAGGCCTCCCAATTAATCTGCTACCTCTGTAGTTGGCATACTACGAAAAAGAACATCTCCATGCCTACAGGAGAGTAGCACAACACATAATTTGCAAGTAACATGAAACGGATTTTGACTGTGTCCTGTCACTGAATGAGTCTAGAATTCACATGTAGATAAATGAACGTGTGGAATGTATGTGTGCAAACCATTCATAACTTTTCACTCTCTAAGCAAACCAGAAATATCACACACTAAAGTATTCTTTTGTAAGCCATGATTTGAGAGATTTTACTCACAGCTCCATACTGACTCAAATTTTATGAACACACAAAAAGAAAGAAAGGAAAGGAAAGAAAGAAAAAGAAAGAAAGAAAGAAAGAAAAAAAGAAAGCAAGCTTGTATCAGAAAATAGAGTGGAAATTCTGATAGTGGCCAATCATTTCTATAAATATAAGCAAATTCACACTAAAGTTCAATTATGTCAATGGCATCTGTGTGGAAAAGCCTTTAGTCAATATTCTAATGTTAGGCAACTTCAAGAAAGAACTCACTCTGGAGATACATTTCATGAATTCCATTAATGTGGAAAATTCTATAATCACATTCTGGCCTTAGAAAGCACAAGATAATTCACACTGGAATGATACAGCATCCATGCCTTCTATGTGAGAAAGCCTTTAGTCATTCTTATTTTAGAGGCCATGAGAGAAATCTCACCAGGGTGAAACCACGTGAACAGCATCTATGTGGGAAAGTCTCCAGTCACAGTTCTGTTTTTAGAAACCGCACTGAAATTCACACCGGAGAAAACCATATGAATGTCAACAATATGGGAAAGCCTTTAGTCAGTGTGTTGCCTTTAGGCAACGTGAGAGAATTCACACAGGAGATAAACCATATGAACACCTTCCATGTGGGAAAACCTTCATCCAATATTCTCACCTCACACAACATGAGAAAACTCACACAGGAGAGAAACCGTATGAACATCTTCCATGTGGGAAAACCTTCATTAAATGTTCTCACCTTACATAACACGAGAAAACTCACGCAGGAGAGAAACCATATGAATTAAGCTATGTGGCAAAGGCTTCGGTGAAAGTTATGTCCTGGAATGACATGAGAGAATTCACACAGGAGAGCAGCCTTGTAGATGTCATCTATGTGGAAAATCCTTCAGTCACCATTCTTTCCTTAGATGACATGAGGGAACTCAACACGAAAGAGACAATTACAAATATCTTCAGAAAATATTCTGAATTTAGATGACATAGCATTAGAAATGTAATTAGTGTGGATGAAAATTCAGCCATAGTTTTAATAGTTAACTACAGTGGAAAACTACAACACTGAAGAAACACTGTCTACAGTCAGTACGGAAATTTTTTCAGTCATCCCTACTCCTGAGTTGACATAAACACATTCATCCATACTTGTAACTGTGTACCAAAGCCTTTATTAAGTGGTGATGTGGTTTGGATCTGTGTCCCCACCAAAATCTTATGTTAAATTGTAATCCCCAATGTTAGAGGAGGGACTCGATGGGAGGTGATTAGACCATGGGGGCAGATTTCCTCCTTGCTATTCCTGTGACAGTGAGTGAGTTCTCATGAGACCTGGTTGTTTTAAATGTGTAGCACCTCCCCGCCTAGCTCTCTCTCTCTTCCTCCTGTTCCAGGCATGTATGACGTGGCTCCTTCATCTTTGCCAGCTGCAATGATTGTAAGTTTCCTGAGGTCTCCCCAGCCATGCTTCCTGTACAGCCTGTGGAACCTTGAGCCAATTAAAACTTTACTTTTTATAAATTACCTAGTCTCACATGGTTCTTTACAGCAATGTGAGACTGGACTAACACAAGTGGTCTGATCATAAATGACATGAGAAAATGCAAACTGCAAATGTAATGAATGTTTAGCAACAAATCAAAACTGTAAACACTAGGGAACTCAGGAGGGAGAACCTTTAGTTCTATCATCAGTATGTGAGTGTCTTTATTTATAATTCATTTTTAAGCAACATGAGAAAAACTCCACTTGGTAGAACATCCAGGTCTAGAATCACTTGAAACAAACATTCAGCCAAGCACCAGCCTTGTTGTGCACAAGAAAACTTATTAAAGGAATAACTTGTTAAACAGGAAATGAGAGGAGAGTCTTTACTGGGAATGTGAAACCTCTTGATAAATATCAAATATTTCTTAGTTGAAGTTATTCGAAACATTATGAGAAATCATTTATTTTTAGAGCAACAGCAATGGCACATGTAAGCCTTCACCCTGGGAAAATCCCTCTCAGTGTCAAGACCTAAGGCAAGTCTTCAGGTATCATTTACTTTCTAGTCAATGTTAATGTTCTAACACTAAAGAGATATCAGTCATACCGTAACTATGCAGAACCTCCTACTAGATTTCACATCAGAGAACTGACACTAGTGATGAACCACAAACCTGGGAAGGAGGCTGCTATTTTCTCTTGGAAAATAGAATCAGTGTTGGTGCAGGTGACAGAACTAAAAGGCACCATGTACCACGAGGTCCTGGGTCAGCCATCTGGCCTTGGGCCAGAGGCACTGTGATCTATAGACCTGGCCTTTTGGTCTCCAACCCAAGCTGAAAAGTCTATGACATCACTAGAAAATACAGCCACTTTTCTTCTCTGCTTAAAAGCTCAGAGAGGTTGCAATTAGGATGTGAGTGAAAAGCCACTTGTTGTTACTGAATCTGTTAGGCTCAGGAGACCTTATTTGTCCCAAAACACCCCCAAAATGTCCCCTGCTTTCTCCTACAGTTGGAGCTAGACCACATTGAAATAATGAGAAAACAAATGACTCAGCAATCAGGATTCCAATGAACTTCTGATTCCTCACAGTAGATCAGTGGAACAAATCTTTTTGGGGTCTTGGAGTTTTAGAATTGCTGCTCTCCAGAAACGGTGTAGCACTGTCACTCTCGAGTACTCTACACATACAGACACAAGTAAAGACATAACTAAAACTATAACTACACACATGAACATAGCTGTGTAGTTTTAAATATGTAAAGGAATATATAACATTAACTTACACATATACAAATAGGTAAAAATTTACTTAAAATATGTATATATGAACTTGCAGTGCTGTTTGCCAGTCTAGAGCAGTTTTATTCAGGCAGGTGAGAAGAAAGCATACTGGTAGATAGACACACATTAATGTATGCATATTATATGTATTCATAAATAAAACATATTATACATATATGATTACATGTATGCATATATATCTGTAATATCTATAAATAAAAATATATATGTAGAAAATATCTATAAATAATATCTATAAATAAAGAACAGACATATTCACACATTGCCTTCTGTCATTATGGAGTGGTTCACATACAGACACAAGTAAAGGCATAGCTGAAAATACAGACATACATGTGACTAAAGCTGCACATTTAAAAATACATAAAAATACATAACATGCAAATTTATACAGAAAGGTATTTATGAAAAATATTAAAATTTACATATTAATGTACATGAACTTGCAGCATTGTATGCCAGGCTCTGGTAGTCTTTCAGCAGGCATATGCAAGACAAAAAACATACATGTGTGTGTATATATACACGTGTGTGTGCATGTGTATATATACACACACAATGTATACACACTGTGTGTATTTATAAAGTAATTATACATTATTAGAAATGGTTAAATAATGTATCACATCAATGTATACACAGTGTGTATATTTACACACATCAATGTATACACATTGGGTATATTTATAAGTAAAAAAGTAAATATTATACATTATTAGAAATGCATAGTTAAATAATATATATGGTGATACCCACAAATAAAAATATATATTCATAAAAGGAACTCAAACCCAAAAAGACATACAAACACACAGACACATGCACACACACATAGACACAGATGTCCTTACATTTATATCAGGAACCCTTCAGTCCTTTTGCAAGTTATTGATAGTGAAGGGAACCAAATGTTTCAAAGAGGTTTCTCCCTGCCTTTTTCATGGGACCCTCAGTTGACTCCAAACACCTGGCCAATGATCATTAACCACAGCCAGCCCAAGTGCCTTTAGCCACCAGGAGGAATACCTGCCCACTTCTCCTAAGCCTATCAGTGAGTACACGTGGTCACGACTTGCACATCAGAGGTGAGCACGCCCACTAGTGTCCCATATTGAGTGAGTGGTGGAGAAGCTTTCCACGGAGAGAAAGAATGGCTATATTAGCTCTCAGGATGCATTGGGGATGGCATCTCAGGATGCAAGTGGAGTGCGGGTAGCATTAGGTAATACTGGAATGAAGGGAAAACCAGGACAGGGTTGAAGTGCACTGACTACCACTGTGGGCCTTTGAGGGCCAGGAAAATGGCCCCAGGCTCTGAAGGCTAGACAGTCTGGAGTAAACCTGTTATGGCCAGTTCAAGCAGGATGTAGAGAAGCCCACAGGCAGGCCTGAAGAAACACCTGGAGAATGTTGTGCCTGTGGTCACTCTCGTAAGTTGAAGAAGCATAGAAAAAAAGAGTCCTGGCTTGAAAAACTCTTCTAAAACTTTCTATACTATGAAGTAGGTGGCAGATACAGGAACTAAGTCTGGATCTAAGTGCTGGATCTAACAACCTCACGTGCATGGATAAGGTGTGTTCAACAAGGATCGAGCTTGTAGGAAGCTTGCTTTCTCTTGTTGAATGTGAGTGAGGCAGAGAGAGATACTAATGAATATACATTACATATACTCAAAAAAGAAGATACATAAGATTGCATATATGAATATATAAAAGAATGTGTAGGTGGCTGAGGAAAGACTGGGTATCACAGCCTCTTATGTATGCAACATCAAGTGTTGTTTTGGAGGAAAGGTGAAACTTACAGTAAATCAGCATTTCTACATAAAGAGTAACACATCAGCTAGACATCTTGCAAGCATTCCTACACTCAGGGTTAGTCAGGAGTCACATGACGGAGTAGCATCTAAAATAGAGTCATTCTTGTCTCCACACTCTATCCCTTTAATCTAGCTCTTACAATCTCACACACCCACCTTCCAAGAGGGTCCCTGAGCCCTTGTGGGGAGCGCAAGTTAATAAGGGGAGCATAAGTTAGTTACTGCTGCATTAACTTATTTTTACTTGTAAGCCAAGGCCACAGCAGTGGTGCAGGCAACAGCAGCTGATGATACCAAGACAAACCAGAGGTGCTGGAAAAAAGGTAACAAACTGCAAAGCCAGCAGGAATCTTTTCCCAAGCTGTAGGAAGAGGTTTAGTTCTCCTTTTGTAGGGCAGAGCGGCAATAGGAACAGAAGACTATGGATGTTTAGTAGGAACTTGGCAGGGCAATTCTCCCCCATCCAGTAGAATGACTGGGTAAGCTTCATCTCCTGTTAGTTAAGAAATAGGCAGTCCATGGATTATGGGCTGTGGGGTGCATACCAAACATGTTACCCAAGGATCAAGGGTACCAATATCATCTGTAAGGGGACAGGGACAGCAAAGGATCATGTCAAACAGCCTACCCTTTGGAAGGGGCTGTGTTCCAGTGCACTGGTATGTGGAGCATTTGGCCCAGTCTCTAACAGGATCAATGAAGACCACTGTAGTTGGCTGTGGAATGCCTCTCTCTGACAAGAAATGCCCTATCCAAACTGGGGGAAGTTGCCAGGCCAACCCCCATTCAAGCCCACTGGCCAGAGGCTGATGTAGCCACTTGCCACTATCTCAGAGAGGCAGCAGTGTCATTTATGTGTCCTGCTGTATGTGGGATTCAGCAGGGACACAGGCTAAAGCAATCTAAGCAGGTTACTATTGCCACTGCATCCGCATAGTGGAGGGGCAGTCCTGCTCCCTTTGCTATTTGCCAGCCCACTTGTGCACTGTAATGCCCACTACATTGATGCACCCAATAAGCTAGCTCAGATGACTGTCAGAGAGCTAATGTTCTCATTTTTGCTAGGGCATCTACCTCTATGCTACCAGGAGGTGCATCTGACTGGTGCGCTAAAACACGACACACATTTAGTCTCACAGTGGGTTACTGTAGCCTCTCCCAAATGTCTTTACACATGGCAGCCCCTCTGAAGGGTTTCTAAAGCACACACAAAATCATCTTGGGCCCACTGGGCAAGCCAAGCTAAAAGACTCTTAAATACTTCCTGTCTATACAAAGAACTACGGACCATGGCCCAAAAGTACCAATGACCCATGCAGTTTGGAGTTCTGTCCATTGACCGCTTTGTTGAATTCCCATCTCAAACCAGTCTGTCTACAGTTGTACAGCTGCTATCGTCCATACACAATGGTTACTGGGGCGTGACCCAGCTCAGTACCAGACGTTTTCAGGAATGGAGGCCATGACTTCATATACTGTTGGAGGCATCCCATGTGAGGGATCCACAGCTGCGGCAGCACTGGCCCCATAGTGTACTGGCCCTAAGATAGCATGGAGAGACACTATGCTGTTGCCAGCATGCATGCCATTTTTGTAAAGCGTTGGCTTGAGCAGTAGGTGACGCAGGCCTGACAAATAACCCTTCTGTTCAAGAAGTCCTGTTCTCATTGTTCTACCTGCTGCAAGGCCTTATATACCCCCAGGACGTGTTGTTCAATTGCAGAATAGCAGGTTTACGCACCCTTTTGTAGTTCTTACCAGAATCCTAGGGAACTGCTTTTTCCTGCTGGACTTGCCAGAGGGCCCAGCTGGTATCCTCAGGGAATATGGCCACACCGAAGACATCGGTATTCTGGGAAGGGAGAAACTTAAGGCTTGTGCCTGAGCTCCTATTTTAGCCTTTGCAAATGCTTCCTCTTGTTCTTTATCCCAGCACCAACTAGACCCTTTCTTTATAAGTCAATGTAGGGGATGCAAACATTGAGCCAAATCTGAAATAAAAGCCCACCAACACCCCAAAAGACCTATGAAATTTTGTAATCATTTAATTGTTTTAGGCTGAAAAATTGTTGCATTTTGTTTATAATTGTGCCTGGGATCAGGTGTGTTTTCTTTTTTTTTTTTTATTAAGTATTTATTGATCATTCTTGCGTGTTTCTCGGAGAGGGGGATATGGCAGGGTCATAGGATAATAGTGCAGAGAAGGTCAGGAGATAAACACACGAACAAAGGTCTCTGGTTTTCCTAGGCAGAGGTCCCTGCGGCCTTCTGCAGTGTTTGTGTCCCTGGGTACTTGAGATTAGGGAGTGGTGATGACTCTTAAAGAGCATGCTGCCTTCAAGCATCTGTTTAACAAAGCACATCTTGCACCGCCCTTAATCCATTTAACCCTGAGTTGACACAGCACATGTTTCAGAGAGCAGGGGGCTGGGGGGAAGGCCATAGATCAACAGCATCCCAAGGCAGAAGAATTTCTCCTAGTCAGAACAAAATGGAGTCTCCTATGACCACCTCTTTCTACACAGACACAGCAACAATCTGATCTCTCCTTCCTTTCCCCACACTTCCCCCCCTTCTTTTCAACAAAACCACCATCGTCCTCATGGCCTGCTCCCGATGGTCGCTGTCTCTTCGGAGCTGTTGGGTACACCTCCCAGACAGGGTGGCCGGGCAGAGGCGCTCCTCACCTCCCAGACAGGGCGGCCGGGCAGAGGCGCTCCTCACCTCCCAGACAGGGCAGCCGGGCAGAGGCGTTCCTCACCTTCCAGACGGGGAGGCCGGGCAGAGGCACTCCTCACCTCCCAGACGGGGCGGCCGGGCAGAGGCGCTCCTCACCTCCCAGACGGGGCGGCCGGGCAGAGGCGCTCCTCACTTCTTCCCAGACGGGGCGGCTGGGCAGAGGCGCTCCTCACCTCCCAGACAGGGCGGCCGGGCAGAGGCGCTCCTCACTTCCCAAACGCGGTGGTGGCCAGGCAGAGGCGCTCCTCACTTCCCAGACGGGGTGGTGGCCAGGCAGAGGCGCTCCTCATCTCCCAGACGGGGCGGCCGGGCAGAGGCGCTCCTCACTTCCCAGACGGGGCAGTCGGGCAGAGGCGCTCCTCACTGTCCAGATGGGGCAGCCGGGTAGAGGCGCACCTTACTTCCCAGACGGGGCGGCCGGGCAGAGGCACTCCTCACTTTCCAGATGGGGCAGCCAGGCAGAGGCGCTCCTCACTTCCTCCCAGATGGGGTGGCGACCGGGCAGAGGCGCTCCTCACCTCCCAGACAGGGCGGCCGGGCAGAGACGCTCCTCACCTCCCAGACAGGGCGGCCGGGCAGAGGCGCTCCTCATCTCCCAGACGGGGCGGCCGGCCGAGGTGCTCCTCATCTCCCAGACGGGGCAGCCGGGCAGAGGTGCTCCTCACTTCCTCCCAGATGGGGTGGCGGCCGGGCAGAGGCACTCCTCACCTCCCAGACAGGGCGGCCGGGCAGAGGCGCTCCTCACTTCCCAGACGTTGGGCGGCCAGGCAGAGGAGCTTCTCATCTCCCAGACGGGGTGGCCGTGCAGAGGTGCTCCTCACCTCCCAGACGGGGCAACCGGGCAGAGGCGCGCCTCACCTCCCAGACGGTGCAACCGGGCAGAGGCGCTCCTCACCTCCCATACGGGGCGACCGGGCAGAGGTGCTCTTCACATCCCAGACCATGGGCGGCCGGGGCAGAGACGCTCCTCACTTCCTATATGGGATAGCGGCCAGGCAGAGGCGCTCCTCACTTCCCAGACAGGGCGACTGGGCAGAGGGGCTCCTCACATCCCAGACGATGGGCAGCCAAGCAGATACGCTCCTCACTTCCTAGACAGGGTGGCGGCAGGGCAGAGGCTGTAATCTTAGCACTTTAGGAAGCCAAGGCAGGCGGCTGGGAGGTGGAGGTTGTAGCAAGCCGAGATCACACCACTGCACTCCAGCCTGAGCAACATTGAGCATTGAGTGAGTGAGACTCCGTCTGCAATCCCAGCACCTCGGGAGGCAGAGGTGGGCAAATCACTCGAGGCCAGGAGCTGGAGACCAGCCCGGTCAACAGGGCGAAACCCCGTCTCCACCAAAAATACAAAAACCAGTCAGGCGTGGCGGCGCGCGCCTGCAATCCCAGGCACTCGGCAGGCCGAGGCAGGAGAATCACAGGAGCCCGAGGCAGGGAGGTTGCAGCAAGCCGAGATCACGGCAGTACAGTCCAGCTTTGGCAACAAAGGGAGACCGAAAAAAGGAGAGGGAGACCGAAAAAAGGAGAGGGAGACCGAAAAAAGGAGAGGGAGACCGAAGAAAGGGGAGAGGGAGGGGGAGGGGGAGGGGGAGATCAGGTGTGTTTTCACCTGATGAAGTAACATCTAGGAACGTTACAGCCAGTCCTGGGCCTCGTATCTTTTGTGGATTGATTGGGGACCTGCCAGTTAAAAAAATGTTAGGTCCAAACCCCTAACACACAAAAATCGGCAAAGTGTGCAGGTTAAATCACTGCCCAGGTAGCATCAGTCAGCATGGAATCCTCTGATAGATGCGCCACCAATCAACAAGGTACACAAAAGAAGAAAGATTTGAATACCTCTCCTGCTCACCTCAAGATAAAGATACAGGGAGGGAGATGGGACAGATGTCTTAACATTGAACAAAAAATCTATGGGGTCTTTTGTTTTTGTTCTTATTTTTGTCATGTAAAGAATGTATCTATGTATTAAGGATGTTTTTGCTGTGATTAAAAATAGTTATATTTTTAAAAAGAGTGTCATTTCTTTAAGGTATACACTTGTAGTTACAAATTAAAGTATATGATGTAAAAGTTTGTTTTAGAATAATCTATCGAAGTGGGAGGGGGTGAGTACATATGAAACAAAATTGATGAAGCTGGTAATGGCTGAAGGTAGGAAATGAGTTTATTAACTCCTTTATTTTGTGTATGCTTAAAATTTTCCATGATAAAAATGTTTTAATTTAGCTACGTAACTATGGAGGAAGGAGTATGTCTTCAAAAACAACCCTTCCACTAATAGAGTGGCTACTAATAGTACTAATGGTACTCTACTAATAGATCACCAATTTTTTTACTGTATTTATCACCTTGTTTCAGACTCATCTGTTTCTGTGTTCATCATTCATTTTAGGCAAGGTTTCTCCATCTCAGCCCTATGGACATTTGGAGTCAGATCATTCTTTGCTAGGGGGTTGTTCTGTGCACAGCAGAATGTTTAGCAGCATCTCTGGACTCCACCTACCAGATGCCAGGACCACACTTCTTCCTTAACCCCTATTTGTGACAATCAAAAACATCTACAGACATTGCCAAAGGCCCAATGGTAGGGGGGCACTCAAAATCACTTAGACCTGAGCTGTCAAATTAGACCAAATGCCTCAAGGAGCATTTTCAATTTTGCGTTCCTGTTAACAGAAACAAGGATTGGTACAAAGTAAGTGTTGATTAAAATTCAAATGAATTATTAGGTTGGATACCTTACCAGGAACTATAGGTAAATGAAGGTATAAAGGAAAACAAACATAAAGAAAGCAAGCTGGGTGACAGTTCAGTTTGGTGACAAAGGCATCTAGTTTATTCTTAAGGAATTGTATGTTTTAAAAAATCTAACCAATGTGGTTTGTTATAAGTAGAATTAACTATAATTTTTAAGTTATGTTAAACATTTATATATATTTTTATTTTGTTAAACACAAATATTACATATTTATATTTCGTTAATAATGAAATTATATGTGTAGTCTTTTTTGAGACAAGGTCTTGCTCTGTCTCCCAAGCTGACGTGCAGAGATGGGACCATAGCTCACTGCAGCCCCCAATTCCTGGGCTCAAGTGATCATCTTGCATCAACCTCGCAAATAGCTGGGACTACAGGCACCACCATGCCTGGATAATTTCTTTCTCTAAGTTTGCAGAGATGGAGGTCTTATTAAGTTGCCCAGATTGTTATTGAACACCTGGCCTCAAGCTATCCTCCTGCCTTGGCCTCCCAAAGCCCTAATATTTTATATAAAATGTGTATATTACTGTATTTGGCTTGAATGTTGTTACTTTCAATTATCCAAACTTGAATTAAGTCCGACTGCCTGACAGATGACATTAACATATCATAGTATTTACTTATCCAGCAATCTCAACCCTCTCAATTCATTCTGGCTGTTCTAACAAAATACCATAAACTGGTGGCTTGTAAACAACAGAAATTTCTCATAGTTCTGGAGTCCGGGAAGTCCAAGATCAAGGTGTCAGCAAACTTACTGGCTGGGAAAGAGTCCTCCTTCTGGTTGATAGAGGCTGCGTTTTCACCATGTCTCAACATAGAAGGGGCCAGAGAACTCTATTAACCGTAATTTTAAAATTAAATGTTAAATTTATATATATATATATAATGGGATTGAAGCCTTTCTACAAGAGCACTAATCCCATTCCTGAAGGCTCCACCCTCATAACCTAATCACCATCCAAAGGACCTACCTCCCATCATCATACTAGCAGTTAGGATTCAACACATGAGCTTCTATGGGACATAAGCATTGAGTCTCCACATTCTAATACAGAATGGAAAGCATATCATAAGCAAACAAAAACTTTACACGCCAGAATTAGTAATACAAAGAGCACACTTTTTTTTTCTTCCAGAAACATCCAATATGCCCTCACTCAGAAACAAGTTTCTCTTACTTTACATAAATAGATACAAATTTAAATGTGTACAGATACACACACAAATCTAACAAGGTTAGCTATTTCTTTCTTATTAGAAAATCAAATAAGAGAGGGAACAGAAACAAATGCACAAAAAGCAGCAAGAAGTAATACTTGGTACTCAAAACACCAAGAAACAGAAAAAAAGCAATTTAAGTACTCAACAAAAATAGCATCCACAGCAACAATAAAAACCCGGTGTGCTGTATAGTCATGACAGTTATTGAACATATCTTCCTATCTTTTGAATAACAGAACACATTCTAGTCAATGACCATTATTTTGTTAGAACAGAACAGAAGGCCCCCGGTGAGTGTCTGTGGAACAAATGTCAGTGACAATGGCAACTCTGAGTCCACAAGAAGTAGTGAGACTAGACTGTCCAGTTCATTACCATTAACAAAGGCATGGGAGCAGCAGAACTATTTAGAAATACCCCGCCCCAAAAAAGTTTTAAAGAAGAGTTTTCTTCTTAAGGTGATGGTAAACTTTATGTGAAAACCTCCTTTTCTAGGAATGCTGTCAAAATGAAATATTATTGGGATTTATTCTAGAAATGTGAAGTTAGTTAATATTTAGAAATCAATCAGTGTGGCCGGGCATGGTGGCCCATGCTTGTAAATCCCAGCACTTTGGGAGGCCGAGGCAGGTGGATCACCTGAGGTCAGGAATTCAAGACCAGCCTCCCCAATATGGTGAAACCCCGGTTCAACTAAAACTACAAAAAATAGCCAGGGGTGGTGAGGGGTTACACCTGTAGTCCCAGCTACTCAGACGGCTGAGGCAGGAGAATTGCTTGAACCTGGAAGGCAGAGGCTGCAGTTAGCTGAGATCTCACCATCGCACTCCAGCCTCGGCTACAGAGCGAGACTATGTCTCAAAAAATAAAATAAAATAAAATAAAAATAAAAATCAATGAATGCAATTCATCATATTAATAAAAGAGAAGAACCCTATGGTCTTCTAGATAATACTGAAAAAGTATTTTATATAATTTGAGATCAGATCATAAATTAGCAAAAACTCAGCAAACTGGGAATGGATAAAGTATATTTACAAAGCAATCTAGAAAATCATCACGTTGTTTAATTGTGAAATGTTGAATGCTTTCCCTGTCAATTAGGGAATAAGAAAAGGGAATCCATGATCACCTTTTTCTCTCTCTTTTTTTAAACAGGGTCTTGCTCTGATGCCCTGGCTAGAGTGCAGCGGTGTGATCACAACTCACTGCAACCTCCACCTCCCGGAGGTGATAGCCTGCAAACATTCACGAAATAACAAAAGACTAGATATAAAAATTCTACTAGGAGGTATTTTTAAATTCTTAAATTGATCCTATAATGGCTATACTTACTCTGATTACAAATATATATCGATAACTGATCCTTAAAATTACAAATAAGCACCAAACAGATTGTGTTGCTTTTCTGCCTTTTAGGGTGGGTAGAGCAGCAAGCTTTCCTGAGAGTACAAGGCAGCCTTTAATTGAAGGTGCTAGGTTCAAGGCACCATCTACTATCATTTGGGATCACAGGAACGTGGGTATACAAATGGAATCAAGGTCCAGAAAACGTGCCTGGGTCCAAAAAAGGGGAGGCTCTTTTCAAGTCAAAGACAAAGGAAAAAGTAGCATCATCTCTGACAGCTGATCCTGAGTATCCAGCTACAGCATCACAACAACTTGTGAGATTAGTTCCTAAAAGAGTAGACTTGTCCCAATACAGTCTGTTAAAGTTCTTAGTAACCAGAGAAGCAACAAGTAACACTAAACTGATATTTTATTAAAGTGACAGCTATAGAAACAAATATCTAAATGTTTTAATATATGTTTTACCTGTCATATAAATCACTCTAATTGTCACAAGCCTGATTCAATTAGCTAATCATAATTTCTAACTTTATATACCCAAATTCAGCTCATCTTGACACAGGTTCTTGGATCACATGCTTAGCGTTCCAATAATGGAACACTAGGCATAAGTGTGTTAACGGAAACATGAAAGCATAGCTATTCCAGTAACTATGCAACTAATTTTTTTCCTTATTTCTACAACAGTAACGCACTGATTATTTAAAAAATACAACACACTGACAAGCAGTTTATTTATTTTTATTTATTATTATTATTTTTTGAGATGGAGTCTCAGTCACCCAGGCTGGAGTGCAGTGGCGCGATCTCGGCTCACTGCAAGCTCCGCCTCCCGGGTTCACACCATTCTCCTGCCTCAGCCTCCCAAATAGCTGGGACTACAGGCACCCGCCACTGCACCCGGCTAATTTTTTTGTATTTTTAGTAGAGATGAGGTTTCACCATGTTGGCCGGGATGGTCTCGATCTCCTGACCTCGTGATTCGCCCATCTCCACCTCCCAAAGTGCTGGGATTACAGGCGTGAGCCATGGCGCCTGGCCCAAGTAGTTTATTTTTAACTCAGCTTTGGTTTGTTGGTTGGTAAAGCCATTGCTTGGGATTAAAAAAAAACAGGAGGAGGAGAATGAGAAAAATGAAACACAAGCAGCAGCATACAAAAATGAAAAGGAAGAAGATGATGAGAAGAAAAAAAGAGACTGGAAGAAAGGAAAAAGAACAGGTGTGGGAATTACAAGGCCTATTATGATACCTTTTTTCCCCTACCCAATTCATGAAATTTGAAAAACTCCAAGGCTATCACAACAAAAAAACAAGCAAAAAGATACACAGTCACCCCCTAAATTTTGTTAAGAACGAGACAATGCTGCCACTCACACCTGGCTCCGGTGCCAGCAGGAGGAGGACGCCCTTCAGAGACTTCAGAAGGGGAAGGACTCCTCCTTGCCCTGGCTGCGCCTTCACAGCTGTTACCAAGGCCCGCGGGACAGCATCCACAGCTTCCTACTCACCCCAGGCTGCCAGGCCCTGCAGTGCTCCTGGTCCCCCTTCCCTCCTACTCCCCGTTCCCGACCCCCAGACTTGTTGCTGCTGCCACCACTAGCACCAAAGCCATCCACCTCTGCTGTTGCCCTCAATGCACTGGCCCACCCTATAAGGCTCCTACCATCTGGCTTCCACAGGCACCCTCCCACCACTTCAGTTGAGCTGTAGTCTCCGTGGCCACCACCAACTGCAGCAAGGCGAGCCGCAGAGCCACGCCATCTGCAGGCTCCAGCCTCCAGTATACCACATACGGGCTCCTCCTCCTCATCCTCTAGCCACGCACGGAGCAGCTGTGCAGACAAAGCCAGAAAAACCTAGAACCAGATGCATGAGGTGGTAAAGTTAGAGCCTCACCTTGTCATGCTGGCCACTGGGTGGCCGAGGTCGGGTGCAGTGAAGGCACTCACACCCACCCTCCAAAGTTCAGCCTCTCCTTTTGGCCCAAGCTGGCCAGGAACTGGGGCTTGGGGTGGGGACTGAAAACACCAGAGTGCCCGGCTCCCCACTCCACAGGAACCCCTGGGCACCAGGGCTGCCCTGCTTGGGGAGCAGGAGCAGCAGAAACTCAGACCCAGCCAGCCCTCCCCACCCAAGTGCCCATTCCCGGCGTCTCCACCTGCAGGGCCCTGTCCCCCCCGTGGTGTCCACCACTCCATGCCCAAGGATCTCAGGTGGTCTCTGCAACACAGAGTGAAAGTGCTCGGCCTGAAACCACAGGCGGGTGTGGGGGCCCTCCTGCTGTGTTCAGGATTCCCAATGAAACGCTGTGTGCCCCCTTAATCACGAAACTCCTCTAAAGTCTGGAGTCCAGGAAGAGGAGAACCGCCCCTTCTTTGGAAGCCATTGCTATTCACTGCCACCTCTGCTACCTGCTGCCACCAGCAGCGCAGCCCCTGATAGCACACCTGACCCCTCCCTGCCACCGGCGTTGCAGCACCAGGTAGCGGCCTCAAACCGCCCCCTCCACGGCACAGGCAGTGCAGCCCTGGACAACACCTCCAACTTCCTCCCTGCAACGGCCCAAATAGCGGCCCCAACCAGCCGCGCACTGCCAGGAGTGCAGCCCCTAACAGCGCATCCCCCCACCTCCACAGGCAGTCCAGTATCCAACAGCACCCCCAAACCGCCCCCCGCACTGCCAGTATTGTAGCCCCAGATAGCTCACCCAACCCATCCCCCTGTTACAGGCAGTGCACAATAGCGGACACAATCTGCCTTCCTTCAAGCCCCCCCCATACCCCCCACCACTGCCAGCAGTGTAGTCCCTGATACTGCAGCCAACCTGCCCCAACACCTGCAATGCAACCCCAGACAGCGCCCCAAACCAGCCCTCCTGTGCTGTGGGCAGTGCAGTCCCACCAGCACACCCAACCCGAACTCCATGGCTGCCCGGATAATGCACCTACCCTGCCGCGTTTCTACCACTCTGGCCGAGCTGCTTTTGTTGCTACTACCTACCACAACGAAGAAAGCCACAGTGCTACAGGCTGCAGCCTCCAGCGAGCGGTAGGTGATTCCTTCTTTGCATTTTCTAAGCCGGGAATGGAACACTTTGTCCGGCAGACCCAGAAGAGCCTGGAAAGACATGAGGCCTCCTCAGCGTACTTTACATACGTAAGTTAGCGGAATGTGGTTCCTGGACTCCATGTTCGGATTGAGTGAGAAAAAAACCTCTAGACCTACTCTGATTGGACTTTATTTTCATGCTCTGATTGGTTGTCCTAAGACTTGCTCTCATCCAATCAGAATATGATAATAAAGTCCAATAAGAGTAGGCCTAGAAATTTTCTCTGATCCAATCAGAACATGTAGTCCAGAAACCTCATTTGCATAACCCCACTATATAAATGATGCTGAACTCAGGCCATGGCAGTTTCTTGTGGGTCTTCCCGAGTAGCTGCTGCAGTGTTTCCGGCTTAGAGGACTGTGAGACAGGGGAGCTTGCCACACGCTGGAGGCTGGAGCCTGCCCCACTGCGGCTCGCCTCCGTGTGGTTGGTGGCGTGGCAGTGGCGGTGACGGCAATGGAGACGGAGACTGCAGCATGGCTGGAGTGGTAGGAGTGGGCAAAATAGTTTTGGGGTAGATGGAGGAGTGAAGAGGGTGTTCAGTGCCAAAGGGAAAAGAGGATGGCGAGGCGAGCAGGAGAAGGCATTGCAAAAAGATGGTGGGGAAAAAAGTGGGTAGATGGAGGCAGAAAAACAGGGTGACAAACAGGAGGAAGAGAAGGTTTTGCAAAAAGACGGTGGGGAAAAGGCAGTGGGTAAAAAGTTTTGGGGTAGTGGAGGAGGAAAAGTGGGTGGCAAGTGGGAGGAGGAAACGGAGGATGGTGGGGGGGGACAGGAGGGAGAGAAGGTTTGCAAAAAGACGGTGGGGAAAAACGGTGGCAAGAAAAGAAAAATGGTGAGGAAAAGATTATGGGTAGATGGAGGGGGAAAACGAGGGTGGCAAGTGGGAGGAGAAAAGTGAGTGCTGAAAGGGAGAGGGGGGAAGAGGGTGGTGAGCAGGAGAAAGAGAAGGTTTTGTGAAATGACGGTGGGGAGAAAAAACAATGGGAAAAAACTTTTTGGGTAGATGGAGAGGGGAAATGGGTGGTGAGCGGGAGAGTTGAGAAGGCTTTGCAAAAAAGACAGTGGGGAAAAATGGTAGGGAAAAATTTTGAGGTAGATGAAGAAAAGGGTGGTGACAGGGAGGGAGCCAAAGGCGGTTGGGAGAAGAAGGTGGGGAAATAATGGTGGGGGACAAAGGTTTTGGGTAGATCATTTTCTGATTTTTAAATCAGATTATATGTATTTTTGCTTTTGAGTAGTTTGCGTTCTTCATCTATTTTGTGTATTAACCCACTGCCTGATGCGCAGTTTACAAGTACTTTGTTCCATTCTCTAGACTGGTTTCTTCATTCTGCTGGTTGCTTTCTCGGCTTTGCAGAGGCTTTTAAGTTTAATGCAATTTCATTTGTCCATTTTTGCTTTTGCTGCTTGTGTTTTTGATGTCTATTTAAAAATTCCTTGTCCTAACCAATTTCATGAAGCATTTATTTTTTCTTTTTTAGTACTTTCATAGTTTAAGAGCCTACATTGAAATCTTTATTTTGAGTTGATTTTTGTATATGGTAAGATAGCGGTCTAGATTTATTCTTGTACATGTGGGTGTTGGGTTTTCCTAGCACAGTTTATTGAAGAGATTGTTCTTCCTGAATGTGTGTTCCTGGTGCCTTGGTTAAAAATGAGTTGACTGTAAATGTGTGAATTTATTTGTGAGTTCTCTATTCTGTTTCATTTGTCTGTGTCTGTCATTCATCTGTCTGTCTGTCTCTCCCCCACCCTTTTTTTTTTTTTTTTTTGCCAGTACCATGCTATTTTGGTTACTATAGATTTGTAGTATATTTTGAAATCAGGTAGTGTGATGCCTCCAGCTTTTTTCTTTTTATTCAAAATTCTTTTATTTGTCTGAGGTATTTTGCATTTCCATGTGAATTTTAGGGTTTTTTTTTCTGTTTCTGTGATAATGTCTTTTGTAATTTAACATGGAATGGATTGATTCTGTAGATCACATTAGGTGATATAGATATTCTAACAATATTCTTCTAGTGCATGGACATGGGATATCTTTCCATTGTGTCTGCTTTAATATCTTTCATCTATGTTTTATAGTTTTCATTGTTGGATCTTTTGTCTTTTTGGTTGTTTGTCCCTAGGTATCATTTTTTTGTAATGAAATAGCTTTCTTGATTTCTTCCATAGGTGTTTCACTATAAGTGCATGGGTGTGCTACTCATTTTTGTATATTGATATTGTATCTTGCAACTTTACTAAATTTATTATTTCTAGTATGTTTTTTGGTGGAATTTTTAGGGTTCTTCATATACGATCATGCCACCTGCAAACAGACAATTTGACTTCTTTTTTTTCCAATTTGGATGCCTTTATTGCATTCTCCTAATTGCTGTAGCTAGGACTTCCACTACTATGATGAATAAAAGTGGTAGAATTAATCACAGTTGTTCCAGCTCTTAGAGGAAGAGCTTTTAACTTTTCTGCATTGATTATGATGTTAGCTGTGCATTTATCATATATGGTCTTTATTATATTAGGCTGAGATACGTTTCTTCTGTGCTCATTTTTCTGAGGTTTTATCATAAAGGAATGTTGAATTTTATTTTTTTTAGCATCTACTGAAATGCTTATATGGTTTTTCTGTTTTTGTTGTTGTTATTGTTTGTTTGTTTTTGAAATGGAGTCTCACTCTGTTGCCCAGGCTTGAGTGCGGTGGTGCTATCTCAGCTCATTGCAACCTCCACCCCCAGCCCCCCAACCTCAGGTTCAAGTGATTCTCCTGCCTCAGCCTCCCAAGTTGCTGGGATTACACTGCCACCATGGTGGCCCGCCTACTTTTTGTGTTTTTAGTGGAGGCAGGGTTTTACCACGTTGACTGGGTGGGTTTCAAACTCCTGACATCTGGCGATCCACCTGCCTTCACCTCCCAAAGTGCTGGGATTACAGGCATGAGTGGCCTGCCTGACCTTTTTTTTTAGACTTGCTCTGTAACCCACACTGAAAGGAAGCGTCAAAATCATAGCTCACTGAAGCCTCTAGTTCCTTGTCTCAAGTGATCCTCCCATCTCAGCCTTCTGAGTCGATAGAAAATGTATCAAATATTTTGGAATCTAAAAAACATATGCACAACTTCTATGAAAAATTTCTTAAACTTTAAGAGTTAATAAGATAGACTGTTAAAATGCTAATAGTTTTGGGGAAACTTAATATTATGCTTTCTGTCTCTATACATTCAGTGCAATTCCAATCAAAATCCTTGCTTTTGTAAAGCTTAGCATTTTGACTATAAAAGGTATATGAAGTTCTTTCCTCCTTTCTCTTCCTGAACATTTCAGCTCACAAGTATGAGGACAAAACAGGGAATTGTATTGACCCAGAGTTAGGGATTGTGGCCTGAATCAAATGCAAAGGGCCTAAGTGGCAGAGTGTCACCCTGCACAGTGCTGGAAGACAGTTGAGAGCATTCCTAGGAGCAAGGTGGACAAAAGAAATGAGGTATCAAAGACTGAACAATATCAGGAGCCACTCACAGATGGATGGAACATGGATCTTCAGCATCTTAGGGAGGTAAGGATAAGTCATCTGCCTAAGAGGGCAGCCTGGCACAGGGTGTTTGAGGAAGAATGGGGTGAAGATGGCATCCATTTGGAAGGAAAAGTGGTGGAGGCAACCAATGAAAGGTGCAAGAGTCCTAAGCATGAGTGAAGAGTGCACCTGCACACGAGAGATTGGTTACAGGGGATTAAGTTAACAACTAAGTACAGCAAGTCCTGGAATAATGTCATTTCGTTATAACATTGATGAGAAAAATATATATATATATACTGACCAAACCTACTGTGTGTATGGAGTTCACACGTTTTCCCCATGTCTGCTTGGGTTTTCTCCAGGTACTCTGGTTTCCTCCCACATCCCAAAGCTGGGCACATTAGGTTAACTAACATGTCTGAATGGTCCCAGTCTGAGTGAGTGTGGGTGTGTGCGAGTGCACCATGCAATAGCATGTCCAGAGTTGGTTCCCACCTGGGACCCTGAACCACTAGATAGGTTCCAGTCATCTGCCACCCTGAATTGGAATAAGCACGTTGGACAAGGAACAAATGAATGAATGCAAATTACTGTAAAATAAAAATTTGTAAAGTCCACGATAATCATACACGTTACAATACACAACGATTTGGTACAAAAGTGCTCCACGAACCTGCCATATTTGTGATTGGTTTAACTGCGTATAGGTAGGAGATGATTCCCAAAAATTGCACTTTGCTACATTCATTTCTTGATTTAACCCACCACCACTACAATCGCCATCACTCACTGATTCACCAAAAATTGGATAAATGATATCTATTATCCTTCCTTAAATGTATGGGGAGCTAACATTTATTTTAATGTTTAATATTACAAGGGTTTTTGGTCTGTATTGACATGTTTGATGATGTTTTTTGGCCAGAAATATGTCATAGGAACAGATCTCTTGTTTATATCAGTTAGCCTACAGTAAAACTGGTTTCGTTTCACATCTTTCACTTAGTCAGTTTCTAAGACCTATTGATCATGTTAAGTGAGGACTTACTATATACTAAGGATGAAGGGAGCCAGGTTGTGTCAGAAAAGGGAATTACAAATATAGTTGACCCTTGAACAACGTGGTTTGAACTGCATGAGTCTACTTACAAGCAGCTTTTTAGTTCAATAAATAGACTGAATTTTTTTTTTGGAGATTTGTGACAATTTCAGACAGCTTATAGATGAACTGCATAGCCTAGAAATAAACAAATTAAGAAAAAGTTATGTCATGAATGCATAATATATATGTAGATACTCATCTATTTCATCATTACCACCATAAGATATATATAATCTATTATAAACAATCACGATTTATTAAAATTTACCCACACGCAGTATGTGGCACCATTCACAGCCAAGAGAAATGTAAACAAGTGTAAATATGCAGCATTAAATCATAACTGCACAAAATTAACTATAGGGTACACTGTACTACTGGAATGATTTCATAGCCACCTGTGGTACTGCAGTGAGCAGAACTGTTGCAGGTATTCCCTTAAAATGCTTTGTGATGCTGATCATCTCCATATAAATGGCTCATCTATCCAAGAAATTGTGTTTCACAGGAAAGAGTGATGATTTATGGTTCTTGGATATTTTTCATTGTTTTTAATGCAATACTGTGGAGTCAAATAACACCACAGGACCCATATAGAGTGCCACCTTTGATGCTGGAAGTGCTCCCAAGAAGTAGAGAAGTCATGACATTGTATTAAAAAGCCTGAAATTGTCAAAATAGAACATTTCTTAAAAGAAAAATAAGTTCTTAAAAAATTAACAAATTATAAACCATTGGAGAAAATAACCCTTGAATCCATATTGATACAAGTAAATGAATAAATTGAAGGTCTTATGTGGAAGAGAGATATTTACATAGTCTCAAATTATCTCCCCACAAGATATTAATTAACAGGACAAATCAAAATTGTAGGGCACATGGTAAGATGCAGTGAGACGATTACAGGATCACTTCTGTGATACACTTGACAAAAAATGTAAAATCTCTTTGTACCCCAGAGCTCAGCATGATGCAATATACTCATGTAACAAAGCTGCACCTGTGCTCCCTGGAACTAAAAGTTGAATTTTTTACAAAGTATAATCTAAATCTCTTCACAATGAAACATCAGAAAAACTGAATTGTTGAACATTCTACATTACTGGACTTTACTTTTTGAAAGAGTCAAGGTCATAGGTCAAGGGAAAACTGAGGAACTGCTCCAGACAAAGTCTAAGAGACACAAGAAGTAAATGCAATCCATGGGTCTGAAGGCATTATGTAATTTTTCTTAAAATTTGTGCATATTCTCATGATGCTTTTCAAACTTGATCTTGATTTAGGTGTAACTCATCAGTAGATCCTGCAGAAGAGGATAGATTGCATATGGAGGACTCAGATTCAAATTCAGCAGCACCTGGAAAGAAAATGAAAGAATGATGTTCTTTACCTAAGATATTTCATAGTTAACTAAGTGTAGGTCAGTTAGAAAAACAAAGTTGAGAAATTTATCTGTGTTAATAGGAAAAATATGTATGTATGACCACAATACTAAATTACTATTTAATGTTAAATATAATCTGCCCATAGGTGCACATTGAATTCACTCTCACTGTGGTTAAGTACCAGAGCTTCTAATTTTCTCACCCTTCATTCCTGTATTCAGCAACCATGTGACAATAAGCACTGGAATTACAGGATGAAGATGATCAGTTCACTCCTCAAAAATTACATGGTACAACCTGAAAAAACAAATAGGCAATTTCCTTACAGAATCATAGATAACATGACAGGTATACAACACGACACTATTGGAACACACAGAAGGGACACCTATCCCAGTTTTGTGTCAATATTGCAATATTGCAGGCTTTTTGGTGGAGGCACTATGTAGGTTGATACCTGAAGGACAAAGAAAAAGTATGACACAGAGGGCAGAAGCAAGTGTAAAGAGATGAGAAAGAGCACTGTGGAAATCTATGTAGTCTAGTTTGGCTGGATGCTAGAGCACAAGGGTAGAGTAGGGTATGCGGCAAGAGACAAGGCTGAATAAGGACAAGAACCAAATTGATGTAAATGTTTTCACTGCATGCCAAGCAACTTAGAGCATTTCCTGAGCGCCAAAGTAAACCAATGACAAAGTAAATAATTGGAGATTTAGAATGTCATCTGTCAAGTAACTGTTTTTGAACTGTAATTGCTTGGCTAAGTATTACTAGATGACTCCGGTCTTTTGGCCTTAAATTACTACGATAGGTTTAAGAAGTTGATGACGACTTTGTGTCCTGAATTCAGTTTCAGCGTGCTGGCTGACAGTTTCATAGGGATAGCAGAAATGAAAACTATGTAGAGCCAGAACAAAAGAGATCCTTAGACTTTTTGAGACCTTATTAAAGCTATGGAACATGATAAATTAATGAGGTGTAAGTATACTCTTGATTATGAGTATTTATGTGTTCCTATCTTTCATTAAATGTGTATAAGAAAAAATACTGTATCATTTATGAACTAGAAAATGGAGAGGAAAGCCATTTGCTATTTATAGTTTATTTCAGAAATCAAATAATCTAAATTTAATAAATTTTGGCAACGTACCTCTACTTCTCTAGTTAAATTTTCTGTCAACCCTTGCTACATCTGAAATAAGCCAAATATTTATAATGCTTAAGTTAAACAAGAGAAATTATCATGGAAATGATATATCACTTACAAAATGTGGTCTCTCCTACTTGTAGAAACAAGACCTAACTTGAGGATTGCCTAAATAGAAAAATTAACTACATAAATAAAATAAAATGCCTACTAATTTTAAGTTTAGATAAAAGAGAATATACATGTGTAGTGCTGTTGACAGACTAATCTTGGTCTATTGAATATACATCTTTCAGAAGAGTGAGGTTTTCTTTTACAGTTACAAAGGTTAAGCAATTCGAGTCACGGTTTGCAACAAATGCATTATTTTCTAATTCTTAGCAAAACTCTGCCCTTTATAAGCGTTCAATCAGTTTTTTCATTTTAGTAGATTTTGCCTTAAAATAAACTTTCCATTCTCCTCCTCTATAAAATTAAAATTTTAGATACATTCCACGTTATTAACTTTTCAGGATAGAATCTTAAATATGTACCTGAAGAAAGTGGTACTTGTCATAATATGTGAAAATTCCACTGGTAAAATATTAAGTAAACATATTATTCTATCTGTATTACAACTAATGTTTTTATTCATATGGAAACCAAGATTTTGGAAATTTTACTTGAAAAAAGAGTATAGATTAGAACCAGTTTACAAACTTGGTTTCTTTGTTTTATGCCTCCTAGAATTAGAAACAATGAAACAATATATACTTCTATAATTGTATATGGCTTTTTTATGCTTTTCAGAAATTAGAACCAATTTTGAAACATCTAGCTAACTAAAGTTATCTACTTAATTATGAAATTGTGGGGATACTTCAAATTATATTGCAAGTGTCTCCCATCTAGTGCAAAAGGTATTCCCTCACTGAATTCTCAGAAAAGAAACTGAAATTGCTTACTAAACATAACACTTTTTGGTGATAATGACAATATGATATACAATGCCTTTACAAATTTTTGACTAATAGTTTTCCCAATATTTTGAGAGACAGTTTTCCATAATCTGTCTGTGATCGTAACATTATAGACAGGCCTTATAAAATTAATGACATGACAATAGCATTACAAGAAAGATTTTATAAAATAATAATACCAGATAAAGGGAGAATGTTATATTACCATTAATGAACACTATGTAAAATGTACATTTTTACACACCTTGAATTAAGAAACTATAATGTAATGTTATCATTTCCCCAAAAGTTTACTTCCTATATGTAATAGATTGTATTATTCTTTTATTTACTTCCTATATGTAATAGATTATATTAACTTATTTATATCCTATTCACAAATACTTTGATAATACATAAATTTTATTAGATAAAAATGAAATACCTTTCTCAACAGATTGCTTGTTTTTATACAGAAGAAATCTTAACTTTCTAGGTAAAGAATGTTTTTTGTAAAACAAATTTAAGTAGAGGACTTTTTTTTTTCTCATTTGGTAGACATAGTTGCCTCTGTTCCAACCCTGGAGTGGCTGCCTCCTACATACATTTTCTTTTAGCTTTTCACTGACCCTTGAACACTTTACCATTTGCTGAGGGCAACTGCCTTTGGGTAAGAGACACCAGGTCAGACATGAAAGCTCAGAGGGTAAAGAAACAGACTCAGAACATGGGAACAAGGTGCTCTGAGAGGGGCAAGATCTCTGGAAAAGGATCTTGAGTGTGGATGACTCCAGTTTTGTCCTGGCTTTTGGGAGGCTGGGCTGGTTTTAACCATATTCACAAGGGGGAAATGAAAACTATTAAATGGCTTTTTAAAATTCCCTTTTATTTTATTCTTATTTTCCCATTAAATCACACATTTTCCTCACATTTCTCTTAATATAAATTCAGAACTTTTATCCCCAGAATTTTTATTGAGTGACTTAATACAGTACCTGGCACAGACTATGGAAGGAGGAGAGAAAAATGTTTTGGTGACATTAATCATTGTCCTGTTTGGTTAGAAAAGGGTGCCATTAATGGCTATTGAAGTATGGAGAATAATAGCTTAGGAGAAATTGAATATTGCCAGAGAAAACAGAAAAGCTTCACAAACAGCTAATTTTTATTTTATGCATACTACAAAATCAAAAGTTCCTTTAGTTCTGTATGGATTAAAATAATTAAATACTTAAAATAAAAATGCTCCTGCTTTCTCCATGGCCTGTGTATTCATCAAACTGGCCTGAAAAAGTGAATGCAGCAATATGTTCCAACCTCTAATCACAAGACTAATTTAACATCAGACTGAGAATGTTTGTTAAAGATGTTACTAAGCTCAAAACATTTGATCAAAATAGAAGCATAGGTCATTGTAAAATAATACTTACTCATTTAACCAAAGTGATAGAAAGACTTTAAAGGCAATACAGAAGGTTACAAGTTTATTTCCAACTTGAGATTTCAGATGGTGGAGGTAGCTTGAAGTCCAATATTAATAAGGAAAGTACATCTGCAACTTCGTTTATACCTTTTCACTTAAAAAAATTAAATATAACAAAGCCAGGAAATTATGCAGGCAGAGGGTTCCAAAAGGTCTCCAGATACCTGTGAGAGCCCAGCCCCAGCGGGTGTCAGATTCTTGACACCATCACTAGAAAGAATTCAGGGACAAATCAGAATGAAGTGAAAGCCTTGAGAAGCTTTTATTGCAAAGCAAAAGTACTTAATACAGTTAGGAGAAAAGGGCAGGTGTGTCTGTGAGAATGAGTCATGCACAACAGATTTCGTGCTTCTATTTTTATGGGTGTTTAATTAAAGGGTGGAATCATCATTAGGTATTCTGAAAAAGGAGGGGATTTCGGGGACTTCTGGTTACCACCCCCTTTCTCCCTTATTTGGGTTTCCCCAAAAGAGTCATGGACATGCCACCTTGACTGGGATTTTGACCATTTTCTCTTAGTTTGGGTTTTCTGTTGTTTGGTGGTTTCTTTGCCTAGTTCTTGTTTTAGCTGTTGTTTGGGGTTTTCCATCCTCATTTGACTACCCAGTGCTATTCCTGTCTCATTCCCCCTTCAGAGATTTCCATCCCTTATTTTTAAGGGTTGATGAGGGAAGAGTCAGTCACCTGTATTTTCTTCCTGCTGATTCAAGGGTGTTGGCCCTGTCTACAAAGAGAATGGAAATCTCTGGCTGCCCAAACTAAGGATCCCAAGTCTGGATCAGCAGGAGAGTCTGATTCGGAGACCAGAAGTGGCTGGAATCCTTGCATGACCATCATCTTTATATGGAACTGCTGTAACCTAGAAGATATAACCTTTATAAGCAAGTTTAATATGCATGTGCTAAATATTAAAAATAATAACATCACCATTAACAGGTGTAAATGTGATAAAAAATCAGATAATAGAAAGTAGAGCAGACTTAACAGCATTCATATGGAATTAGCTGAAGGGTTTTCCTTTCCAAAGGTGTGAAGCCATTTTGCTAGGTCAATTCCAAGGAAGGAGGGGAAAGGTATAGCGAGGTGTCTCTGATCCCCCATGTCACTTCCCATCATGGCCTGAACTAGTTTTTCAGGATTTGAAAAAATTCCCTTTGGCCAAGAGAGGAAGGTCCATTCTTTTGGGAGCTTAGGATATTTATTTATTTATTTATTTATTTATTTATTTATTTTTAGTTTATATTACTCCCTTATTGTCAAGATATGCCAGAATCAGTATCGAAGGCCAAGCTTTTATTTTGTCCCATGTCAGTGCCAGGTTGTATGCCTACTTGCTCAGGGTCCATAATATCCCTTGGTGGGACCTCTGTGGCCAAGGAATTTAAAATCGGAAGACTGATTGCTAATTAAATGTTCTAGACCAGATTGGAATAGAGGTAAGTGGGCAGGCACTCATTAACCATGAAACCCATTAGCAACAGAAGAGCCAAAAACCAAAAGCCAAAAGGCCAGGTTACAAAACTGACTGATCTATAAATTCTGTGCAGTGAGCTCTGTAATCTTGGCTTGTAGCAATTAGCTATGTAAAACACAAGCATTTCATTCAGCTGTTGAGGCATATGTGTACCCTTCCTTGATATGCAGGGTCTAAACTAAGTTTATTCCTAAAAACCAGCCCTTACTAGCTCATGTGATAGTCTCTGGGCCTGGAGGGACTAGTTTCAAATTCTGAAGGTAAAACAAAACATAAGAGGTTAATAACATTTTAAACAAAAATGTCATAAACTCTGTTTGATTTTGAGAATGATAGGAAAGTTGACAAATGGCCAAACATTTACATTATTTAGGATAAAGGCATAATACACATTATTTCAGATAAAGGTAAAAATGTTAAATGAACCTTAATGTTTTTGAATACAGGCTTGTCCCCGCATCCCATGAAAGCAGTTTACATTGATTGCTGCCTTTGCCTGGGTCTAAAGGTGGGTTTTTGGTTAACTTGAGTTTGGTGTCAGATACTGGCAGGAGGCACTGCCTTCTCCAGGTGAGATCAAGGTACCCAGGAGTCAAAACCCTGTAATATAATAGCACAAGGATTAGTTAATAGCACCTGATAAGGGCCCTTTTCAAGGGGCTGGAGGCGGGGATACTGGAGAGTCCATGGTCTGACTGGAAGCTGTAAAAAGATTGTACAACCTTGCAGTGATTAATCTTTGTAGCTTTAATAAACCCCAACCATAAGACTATGTCAGAATCGTAATTTAAGATTTAGACTGAGAATGTTTGTTAAAGATGTCACTAAGCTCAAAACATTTGATCAAAATAGAAGCATAGGTCATTGTAAAATAATACTTACTCATTTAACCAAAGTGATAGAAAGACTTTAAAGGCAATACAGAAGGTTAAAGGATATGAAAGCCTGAACACTTTCAAATATCAGGGTTTCTTCAGCAATCAAAAACCTATTAAAACAGCATAGGAATTACCTTCATAAAATGTAAAACCTTGGTTTTTTAAAGCCAGCTACCAAGAAGGCCAAAAAGAAAAACCCCTTCTGCAGTATGACTGCTCTTCCTTATGGGAAGCCCATTTAGATAACCTGGAAGTCAAACTTGATGAAAAAATTGGTTAAATTTAATCAGACACAAGAAGAGTGTGTTCAAGGATATGAGTATAGTGAGGGGAATACACGACTTGTAGGAACAACATAAGAAGTTTTCTGATTACATTGAAAATTTAGACATACCAAGAAAAGCCAAGAGTACAGAATCAAACTACATGAGAGAAAAACATTGCTTAGCTAGACCTTCAATATTTTGGCATCTGTCCATAACATAAACAGGTGGAAAAAAATTAAGGAGCTGACAAAAGACACTGAAGGACAGAGTTATTATCTCAAGCCTTCTCAAAAAGAGAAAAAGCTGAAAGCAATGAGATGGAATAAACATTGACAAACTGAGAAGTTTTTTAAAAGAAGCAGGTTATAAAACTAAAGTAAAATTTCTTATATTTTCATTATAATCAAATCAATACCTTAATAAAACTTTGTTTTAACACAGGAGACCAAGTTTTTAAAGACTATTATAAATAATTCCCTTTTAATTATAACCAATTTAGTCACATATTAAATTCCTTTCATAAATTCCCCTTTGCAAGCTTTATCACAACTTAGACCATCTACAACATGCTTGGGCTTTCTGACTTGTCCTAATCTTCTCTCTTTTCTAAATAATCACTTAAAACTTTAGGACAAAATTTTACCATACAAGATCCTTGCTCATATGAATTTATTCTTTTATTTACCAAAACTACATCTTCATTTTCATAACGTCCTTCATATCTTTCTCTCTCCTATTTAAGGGTTCCTTTCTACCTTGTTTCATAAGTAACCATTTTCAAGTTCATAATTTGAATTAATCTTTAGATATCTTCTGAATTAGGCCAGATTCTTCTTTTTTCAATAAGTCTAGGTCATGGAAGGCTTTTGGCCTCCAATGCTGCCCAGAGAGATGCCAAATTAACCAGCAGCAACAGCAATAAAAAATCAAGGCCAGAATAAAAATCATAGGTGTGAACTTTAGGTAGGCAAGCATCGGGTGGCCTGCATCAGTAGTGAGGTATAAACAGTGAATATACAGGCAGCAAAGGGGACAAGACGGATCAAGAAGTAGATGCTGGCAAGTATCCCTCTGAGACTCAAATAGTTTATCAGTCAGGGCAAGATTGCAACCCTGGAATTCTAAAGGTTAAAAAACCCCATGCAACAGGGTGGCAGGTGAAGTGGAGGATCACACAACTCCAGGCTCCTTAGCAGAAATAGCCCAATGGATCCAACAACTCTGGGAAGTGGAACACCAAAAGTACCAGAAAAATATAAATAAACTTGTGCATCCCCATGTCTTCTGGGGCTCAGAAGCCTATGCTCCAGAGAAGACAACAAAGGGAAGGAAAAGGATAACAAAAGGCATTCACCATCTGTGAATCTGAAAACTATAAAAGCAAGAAATCCCACTGATGTGGCCAAAATGGTCAACTAGAAGCAGCAAAGTAAGTGCCTAATCTGGGAATTAAACTAATCTGAAGTATTCAGAAGCCCACTCTGGCTGCTTGTCTGAGCCATATCTTCCTATTAGTCATTTAATAAAGCAGCTATGTTGATGTTCATATGCCTGACTCCTATGTTCTGAACTCAAAAAGGAAAGAAGAGCATTATTTATTGCCTACCTCCCATAGCCCCAACAAGAAAGGTGACTACCCAGCACTAATTGAAATGTTTTCTTCTTCCTTGATTTTGTAATCTTGCTGTACATTCAACACAACCCCCACTTTAAACAGGTGAAGAGCTGGAAGATTTTAGAAAAAAGTTATATAGTGAAATCAATAACAATAGCAAAGCACAACAAATACAAAGTTCACTCATTCAACAAGAACTTAATGACAGGCTGATGTTAAATTAGTCTTGTGATTAGAGGTTGGAACATATTGCTGCATTCACTTTTTCAGGCCAGTTTGATGAATACACAGGACACACACACACATTTCCATAATTAATATGCCTTCAGTAAGTATTGATGTTTCAATATTAAAATTTGATATCATTCTCTATTTTAAGGAGCACTCAAATGTTATAAAAATAAGTATGTTCTCAAATGCAATAAAATCAAATGTGTGCCCATTTAAACCACTGCAATTCAAAGACAAATTGTAAATAGGTTAGTGTATGAAGGAAACTACACTTGTTAGCTTCTAAGTATTAGACACATGCATTTTGTCACAAAGAAAATAACTGGGGAATCATTCATTGATGGAGGAGCTGAAGCACTAAGTATAGAGTCACACGTATATTTAAAGATGTAGTAAAAAAAAAAAAAACACTAAATAAGAGAAAAATTCTTAGAAGAATTTAAGAGAGTACCTGAAATTTCCAAATATAAAATGACTACTGGGCATTTGGCTAAGTGGATAAAGGGAAAACAGGAAGAATTATATAGAGTCTGAAAATGAAATAATAAACTTAAGTTTATAAAACTGTCTTTGCTCTCTGAGTAATTAGCATAAGTATTAAGATTGACTAGAGTTAAAAGTCATAGACAAGCATTGCCTTAGTGATGCAAACAGGACCATTTTATTTGGGAAAAAATTGCAATTCAACATTCTGATGAGACATAGTGTTCTATCATGTAAAAGCAAAATCTTAGAAACATTGTTTTAACTTTGATGTGTCTGTATAATCACATTTAGAAAAAGAATTGCTAAACTAAATGAACATTTGAGAAATAGAAAAATTACTTAAATTAATAATTAGAAATCTTTTGAAAGTGTCAGTAATTACCAAAAGTTCAAAACCAATCAATGTAAAAATGAGTCTTCCTGTATCAAGCATTTTTAAAAAGGATTTACCCGGTGACTACTGTGTGCCATGCACTGTGTTAGGCATACAAATACTAAACAGCTTTTGAATATTAAAAAAGTTTAACCATCCACAGGCAGCAAGTGGTCAGAAGAACTAAAATTAAACTTTAGATAAATCTTCTCTTTTGTAAAATTGGATTTTTTTTAAGATTTAAGTTATTAGAAAATATTTCGATATGCAGAAGAATCCAAGTGATGTATCTGTTCAGGTTAATGTTGATTTTTGTATTTTATAATAATATCGAATAAAGAACCAATAAAACTATAACATTACTTCTGATATATACGACAAAGCATCTAAGAACTAAACTAGAATGAAAACTGAAAGCAAAAATTAGCAAAACACATAATAATCTATTATTACTATAATAATGTTAAGTGGCAAGGCTAAACTTCACGTGGGGAGAGATGCAAGAAATGCTAAGTTATAAACATAGAAAAACTTGCTTCAAGAACCAGTACAACTGAAATAACATACTAGAAAAATAATTTATTATAATCATTTTCCTTAAAGTTAAAAAATGCTGCATAAAGGTAGAGTTTCACGGTAGGAATGGTCCAAAATGTTAAAACCTTGCAAATAAATGAGATAGATAAACAAATTCAGTATTAATGCTATTTTTAACATTTATGTTAGAATTCAATTTTAAAATTTTAACAGTTATCTTTGTAGAATCATAGCTAAAAAGGTCTAAACATCTTCTTGTTTTGTAATCACCCTCTAAAAACCCACTCTTTTCTATTATTTTAGATAGTATGTTATCACCTCTCACAGTCTTATTTGATGTTTTCCTAGTGAAAATAATTAAATTCCTAGCAACTCTAAAAGTCACCTACGTTCTGTAACTCTAAGAATTTTGTAAGCAACAACTATATAAGAAACCTTTGAAGGCATTCTACAGGGATTATAGATAGATATCTTTGTATCTTGATAAAACAGTGCATTTTAATGTCTTTTATTAAGTCTAACGTGATTTGGAAAACTAATGCCCCACAAAGAAACCACGTATTCCTTGGAACTAATACATTAAGTTTTAAATAAACTATTTTGAACTTATCTATAAATGCTAAAAATACCCCTTTCTGTCAAAAAAATAAAAGAAAATATTTCCTAAAAAATCTTCCTTTGCATGGCATCTGCATTTGCGCATTTTTTTTTCTTTTCTTTTCTTTTTGTTTTGAGGTGGAGTCTCGCTCTGTCACCCAGGCTGGAGTGCAGTGGCATGATCTTGGCTCACTGCAACCTCCGCCTCCTGGGTTCAAGTAATTTTCCTGCCTCAGCCTCCCAAATAGCTGGGATTACAGGCACGTGCCACCACATCTGGCTAATTTTTGTATTTTAGTAGAGACGGGGTTTCACCATGCTGGCCAGGCTAGTCTTGATCTCCTGACCTCAGTGATCCACCTGCTTTGGCCTCCCCAAGTGCTGGGAAGGCATGAGCTACCGCACCTGGCCTTGCATTTACACATTTTTCATCATCTTGTAAAACGATACGTTACCTGATTTTTCTGGTAAGAACTAGTGAGAACATTTTATATTTGCAACATGCTTAACAATTTACAGAAGTATTTAACATTTATTTTCTTTTTGTATCCAGTAGTACAATTTTATGACTCTGAAGCACTTAGACTCAAATGATATCTCTTTTTTTTTCAGAAAAATAAAACTAAGCTAACAAAATATCAGCTAGCTAGGATCTTACAATTTTGGTATTAAAGCAATCATTTAATATGTACTCATTTAAGCTATTTAGTTAGGAATGTTGTTTAGGAAACCTTAGATTTTCTCTTCTATGATTTGTTAGCACATGAAGCCAGACAAGGAAACCAGGTTGAGGTCTCACTTAACACAGGCATGCACTACTTTTCTCTGCATTAAGGAGATTATGAAATCACCATCAAAACTATAAGCCAATGTGCATTGATTGAAATGGACATTTTAATAACGATGATACATGAAGAAAACTAGTTGCTATTTATTTTTGTTCAAACAAATCTTTTATGGCTTTTGAAGATTTTTTTAGACAGGGTCTCACTGTGTTGCTCAGGCTGGAGTGCAGTAGCTATTCGCAGATGGGGTTATGTCACACTACACCCTTGAACTCTTGGGCTCAAGTGATCTTGCCTCCCCAGCCTCCCAAGTAGCTGGGCTACAGGTGCACACCACTGCCCCCAGTTTTTAGAATTTTCCTGCCAGGTGTAGTGGCTCACACCTGTAATCTGAGTACTTTGGGAGGCAGTGGATAACTGCCAGTGGATAACTTGAGCCCAGAAGTTCAGGACCAGCCTAGGCAACATGGTGAAACCCTGTCTTTAAAAAAATACAAAAAATGAGCTAGGCATGGTGGCACACACCTGTAGTCCCAGCTACTTGGCAGGCTGAGGTGGGAGGATCACCTGAGCCCAGGAAGTCCAGGCTGTAGTGAGCCGTGATTACGCCACTGCACTCCAGGCTGGGTGACAGAGTAAGACCCTGTATCCAAAAATAAATAAATGTCCCCCTAGTCAAAAAATGGTCAAACATTAGACAAATATCTTAAACTGGGTCAAGCATAGTTGAGCTATATTTCTTTTACTTACCAACTCTGCAATTGAGACAGTTTGTTGTTATTAGATTCATCTTGAGATCCCCAGAAATTGATTCTTAATATGAGTGAAATCACATGACTGGATTAGAAGGTTTCTGTTAAATCTCCAGGGGAGATGGGGACCCTGTGTGGCTTTATGGAATTCTGGGTAGAAATAATTTAATTGATTCTGTTTGGTTGTAATTGCTATTTAAAGACTCTTGATAATTTTGCTGTCTTAGTCATCAATCACTCAAGGGATGGCAAGACAGAAAGACATAAGGGAACTTGTTTTTAAAATTCAAATCATTGCTTAATTCAACTATTTAAAAACTGTTGTGTAATAGCCTAGTAATAGATATATTTTACAAAAATTGAAACTAAAATGCTGTGGGTAATAATCACAATTAAGAATGTACTGTTAGGTAAGGAAATGACAAAACTTAAAAATAATCTGTTTAGTGCTATATGTTTAGTTAACTCATAAAAATATTTATTTTGGATTTCTTTAAATAATAGACATCTGTGTGTGGTTAAGTGTTTGGAGGTCAACCATTCTAACTTATGATTAGGGGTGGAAAACTGAAGCTGGCACTGGAAAACATTAAAAATGTGTTATGAACCAAAGTAAAATCAATTAGAAAGTAAGCCAAAGCATCTCAAAGTCTTATCTTTAGTTATTAAGCAATAATATTCCATTTCTAAAATTTAACTTTAATGCAGCTTTTAAGGAAATTAAAAGTGTGTCAGTTACAATAAATGTTACATTTACTGAATAAAGTTAACAAATGTGTATCTCTTGAAAATGAGAGCTCCAGGGACTGAAAAAAACTATGAAACTTCTATTTCCTTTCTTTATCAATACAAGTTATTATAACTTTTACTTACTATGCCTAAGTCAATGAAACAACTCAGTATTTCACCAAATTAAAAACAAGAATTATATCATAAATATGAAATGCACAGGAAAAGGTAATATAACCTTGAATAAGTAGTTCTTCACGCCATTATTTGAAGTCGTTAGGCTTGAGGTAGGGGTGACTAAGTTTTCTCTTGGAGTAAGTTTTCTGTAAAGACCTACTATTATTAAGATTTCCAGGTCAGGCGTGGTGGCTCATGCCTGTAATCCCAGTACTTTTTGGGAAGCTGAGGCGGCTGGATTGCTTGAGCTCAGGAGTTCAAGACCAGTCTGGGCTTCATGGTGAAATCCCGTCCCTATCAAACATACAAAAACTAGCTGGGCATGGTGGCACTACACCCATGGTCCCCACTACTCAGGAGGCTGAAGTGGGAAAATCGCTGGAGTCCGGGAAGTCAAGGCTGCAGTGAGCCAAGAATGAGCCACTGCACTCCAGCCTGGGCAACAGAGCGAGACCCTTTCTAAAAAAAAACTCCAAAATCCTTGTGTTTCCAACACAAGATGACTGTAGGACTAACTCAGTAGGATGAGTGCTGAATACAGCTCTGGTCCACTCTTTCTGTACCTTCTCTACCAGATGTGTGGTACTGGCCTCTGCTTGCCTCTCATGAGTTCTGTGAAGATTGCAAAAGATAAATGCTTACTATTTCATTTTTCCCTAAATGAGTCCTTGCATATTTTAAAAAGCTCCTACAAGTGTAAATAAAATTTTTCATTAAACAGTGTTTTAACACCAAAAATATGTCAGAGCTTGCCTACTGTATGCAATTATACTTTTAAATTTGTTCTAAAGAAGTACATCTATTTCTAGGAGAATTTCTAAGAGACAAGCAATTCCAGCAAAGTAGGGAGGAAAGAAAAATAGCTGGTTTTGATGACTTGCTGAAATCACAATATTTTGGCTATAGTGGGTTAAAAAAAATGTTATAAAATTGATGTTATCTAGTTCTTTTTACTTTTTATAATGTGACTCTTCGAACATTTAAAGTTATATATGTGGCTTCTGTTTGCTGTTCAAATTATTTTTTTACTGGTCTAGACCTTTTTTTGTTTTAACCACATACCCACCTAGGTGTTCCACTTGCGTCTCCATCTCAGAAAATCTCAAGCCAGTTTCTCTCTTTCTCCAAATACACTTTTTTCATATCTTATTTTCTCAAGGCAGAAGCCAAAACCATTGCTCCCACCCCCAAATGCCTACTGAGTACTATTGATTTTGTCTCCACAATCTCTTGATTCCAGTAGTTTCCCTCCAGACCTACTGTCCTGTCCTAGATGAGGCGTTCACTCTTTCTTCCTGGATTATTGCACCATCCTCCTATATGAAATCCTCGAATTTAGTCTCACTCTCTCAAACCAGAGTAGCTGTTTTCTAAAGGAAATCTTATTTCCTCATCTTCCTGCTTGAAATGTCTCAGTTCCTTCCCGTCTAGCTTAGTGTGACACAATTGTGCCCCAATCTGGCTCTGGTCTACTTGCCCAGTTTTACTTAACTCTCTCTCCATATCAGGTGCCCTAAATTCTAGCCATACCAATGGCTTTCAGTGCTCTGAATGCGTCCCTCCATGCCTGGGTACTTTAGCCATGCTTTTCCCCAGTCAGACATTGTAGGCTGGGCACCTTCCAAGGCAAATCTTAGGCCCCACTTCAATGGCCATGACTCGGGCTCCTCCAGAAGACATGCCGATTACTCTCAGATTCCCCATACTCCGTGCATCTCATACATCTCTATTCAGGGCAACACCATGCTGAATTAGAATTGCCAATGTTAAAAGATTGTTTCACAGTCACTGTTTCAGAAGCATTCGACACTCTTAAAAGTGACTGATACTGAGCAGCTCTTGACTGGATAAATCCCTCAATCTTTTCTCCCGACCCCATCAACTTGCCTATGTTTTTCTCTTGCCTGAGTCTTAACAGATAACACTTGCTGCTTTCTGGAATGGCTCTGCTGATAAGATTCTTGGGGATGCCATTTAGAAATATTTGTATTTAAAGAGTATGTGGTATGATGAATATGTTAATTTACTTGACTACAATAACCATTTCACTATGTATAAATACGTCAATATATCATGTTTTACTTCTTAAATATATATATGATTAATAAACTAAAACTTTTTTAAAAGCCAGAAATAATTGTGTTTAGATAACCAATTCAGAGATTTTAAAAATTAGCCCTCAAAGACATTTTTTAGTATTTTCTTTTAGCACCCTTGTACAAATCACTCATTTCCTGGGAAAAATTAAGCATTTGACATTGAGGAATAA
Organism: Pongo abelii; assembly: GCF_028885655.2. Lineage (NCBI taxonomy): Eukaryota > Metazoa > Chordata > Mammalia > Primates > Hominidae > Pongo > Pongo abelii. Next base: position 24,948,711 of record NC_071999.2, read on the forward strand.
TTCAGAGCAACAATTCCAGGGAAGAATGAGAGAGCTGAGCTGGTGGTAAAAAAGAACTAAAGCCAACTTCAAAGGCAGAGGCGGGGCCTGCCCTCTGTCTTGCGCACATCCACCTCAGGCTGAGCAAGGTGTTATTTTTAACTACTTTGTGAATTACAATTCCCCTCATGCCTATGTTAATCATTCCCCATTTCACAAGGATGCCCTTGTGAAATGGCAAAACTGTACAGGATAGTTTGTCTCAAGGCGCCCTCTAGTGATAATACCAGAGATCACAATCAAAGAAAGTTAATTTACCGAGTGTCAGAATGTGCCAAGAGTAATAGTACTTGACTTTTTAAAAAATAAAACTGCCTTTATTTACAGATTGCATTATTTGAATAACTAGAAAGTCCAATCGACAAGAACAATACAAACTTCTGAAACTACTGAGTTTAGCAAGGTCTCAAAATACAAGGTTAATCTACAAAAGTCTTATTTCTTTCCTGTATATCAATAAAGAGGAATTAGAATTTGAAATGTTAAAAAATACAATATGCAATAGTATCAACAAATAATGAAGTATTTATAATTGTACATGTAACAAAATATGTACAGGAAATATATGTGAAAAACTACAAAACACTGATGAAAGGAATCAAAGAATATTTAAATACATGGAGAGAGAGTAGATGTTCATATATTGGAAGATAACATTTTTTAATAATTTCAGCTTGTGTTTTAGATTCAAGGAGTCCACATGCAGGTTTGTTACATGGCTGTATTGCATGATGCTAAGATTTGCATTGTGATTGATTCCACCACCCAGGTACTAAGCATAGCACCCAAGAGTTAGTTTTTCACACATTGCCTCCTCCTTTCCCTCTGCCATTTAGTAGTCCCCAGTGTTTATTGGTGACTAGTATACTGTGAGCTACTTAGGAAGCAGTGGAACAAGACCCGGGAACTCTGTGCCTGGCATCTGCCCACTGCCACTCGGAGCCATTTCCTGTCCGGCCCTGCTCCATACTCCAGGCTCCCTTCACCTCTGTCTTTTAGTAGATTTGGTCAATGGGCGGTGCTGACCCAAGGTTGAAGAGTTGGATGAAAGGACACACGAGGCCCTCCTCTCCCTCTCTCTGTTCCAGTGGCACCTCCAGCTGCAGCTGGGTCTCCTCGGTGGCTGTGGGCTCCCACCTGAAAGCCCCTTTCTCTGTGGTCCCAGATGAGGCTGAGAGTCTCAATATGATTAGAGCATGCTCCGCACTGACTCTCCAGGCCCAGCCCTGGGGTAGAGAAGTGTCCTCACCACCATACAGAGTAACCCCTACAACCAGCTCTCTGCATTAAATTCCCTCTGCTTGAAAGATCTAGAGAGACTTCCGGTTTCCAGGTCAGAGCCTGACTGATACAATCCCTATGGAAAAAAATAATAAAATCTTATTTAAAGACACAAAACAGACACATTTTTCTGGATAAGAACTTTCAATTTAAAAACGTCAGTTTTCCTGAAATTTATCTTTAAGTTGAATGCCAATTCATTAGATTCTCAACACAGTTTTAGGGTTTTTGGTGTGGTCTCGTTGGGTAGAATTAATGTTGACATTTTTATGGGAGGATAAATACTCATGCAAGATGAGACAACCCTGCCACTGTACACACATTGACAACACCCCACGGGATGGGACAGAAAACCAGAAAATGGCCTCAGGATAAGCAAGAAGGTACGACCAAGTTTCATTTGTTTCAGGGTAAAAGGAAGCACCATTTAATTAATGGGACTAGCACACCCAGCTGCAAGCTAGAAGAAAATAAAAGTGGATCCACTCTTTCATCTTGATCAAAAATAAATTCTAAGTGGATTAAAGACTTAAATGTAAAAGAAAGTAAAACAAAATAAAAATACTGCAAGAAAATCTAGAAGACCATGCCATCTAGGGTAAGGACTCCTCATTAAGCAAGACTGAAAACTCAGAAATTCTTAGAAGAAAGTATAAATACACTGGACTATAAAACAATTTAAAACTCATGTATGAATTGATACCTAAAACCAAGTCAACAGCCAAAGTATAAGTTTAGAAAAACAAAAAGTGGGCCAGGTGTGCTGGCTCATGCCTGTAATCCCAGCACTTTTGGAGGCCAAGGCGAGAGGATCACCTCAGGTCAGGAGTTCGAAACCAGCCTGGCCAGCATGGTGAAACCCTGTCTCTACTAAAAATACAAAATCAGCTGAGCATGGTGGTGCATGCCTGTAATTTCAGCTACTTGAGAGGGTGAGACAGGAGAATTGCTTGAACCCGGGAGGCAGAGGTTGCGGTGAGCTGAGATCGCGCCATTGCACTCCAGCCTGGGCAACAAGAGCAAAACTCCATCCCCCCTGTGCCAAAAAAGAAGTGATTTATTATTAAAACAACAGTCAAAAAGCTATTATCTGTAAGATATGAAAAGTGCTTATGAATTGATTTTCCGTTTTAGAGGTGGGGCCTAATGGAAGGTGTTTGGGTGATGGAGGTGGATCCCTCATGCCGCGATCATGCCCTTCCTCAGGAAGGAGTGAGTTCTTGCTCTGTTAGTTCTCATGAGACGGGCTTGTTGAAAACGGCCTGGCACCTCTCCCGCTTTGCTTCCTCTCCTGCCATGTGATCTCTGCAAACACCAGTTTCCCTTCACCTTTCCTTGTGAGTGGATGAACCTGAGGTCTTCACCAGAAGCTGAGCAGATGCTGGTGCCATGGTTCTGTACAACCGGCAGAACCTTGAGCCAATAAATCCCTTTTTCTTATAAATTATCCAGCCTCAGGTATTCCTTTATAGCAATAAAAATGGACTAAGACAGCACTGCCTACTCTCTAATGTCTGAGAACAGTTGTTTCATATTTTTTTGCCCAGTTTGCTAGTTGCTTAACTCAGAAGAGTGAGTCTGGAAGCTGTAGTGGGGGACTCTGCCCATGGATTTTTAATAAATTTAAGAGTACTCATTTGTATCTCACCGTCTTTACCACTTTAATGTAATTCTGGTGAGTTCAGCAGCATCACGGAGTTTAGGTTGGATGGAGCTTAGAAACTGTCTGGTGCTAGTCTTTCACATTTCAGACAGAACAGGAAGCCCAGGGAGTGGTGGGGAATGGCTGCTTAGCAGCTGGTGGCCAGCAGGCTAACACAAGCCATGTCTATCCCTGCACCACCCTCAGCTACTGCCCACCCGTGTCCTCCCCCAGCCTGGGCACCCAGGTAACAGCTCTGAACTCTGTGTTTACAACCCCCACGCCAACACACAAGCACACTCCTGCATAAACATCAATTTCCTACTAAGTCTGTCCATGGGCGAGTGGGCTGCATCTCGAGGAGCTCTGTCCACAGCAGCCCTCCTGAAAACAACCGGGCCACAGTGCTGCACCCAGAACCCAGTAGAGCCCCCTTTCCTCTCAGGCCATCCCAGCCTACCAGAGGAGTCTGGTAATGCCAGCCCTCCAAAGCAAGGCTCCTCAGCAAACCACACCCCGCCCACACCACAGAGCCCTCAGATCACAACATAACACACATAACACAGCTTCTCATTCATTTAGGGGCTGAGTGTCAGCAACTGCAGGCACAGGTCTCTGCTGGGGCTGAGGTATTAGACCTGCTGGCGAGGGGGAAGAGCAGGTCTCAGCCTGCCCTGAGCTGGTGGTGGGTGTGCCTCAGACCTCGTGCCAGCCTGGGTCCTGAGCATGGCCGGGGGCTCAGGCAGCCTAAGCTGGGGCAGAGGAATGATCTCCTATCACGAGGCCAGCCTGGGTGCTGCCACCCTCCAGGTGTCACCGGTCCCCTGGACTCCCACACACAGTGAGACTCATTTAGCAGGAATAGCCGAGAAAGCTGGGACAGGTGGCTGGAAGCTGGCACAGCACTGGCTCCTCCATGCATGCATCACCTCCCAGGGTTTTCTGACTGTCTGCCGAGAGTCAGGCTTGGTCCTGGTGCTGCAGGTGCCCTGGAGACATGAGCTGCTAAGGTGAGGCTGCCACAGGGGAGGGTGGCTCCCCATCCCTTTGCCCAGGACTGAGGGGTTTCCCAGGGCATGGGACTTTGAGTGCCAATGCTGGGAAGGCCCCAGGCAGATGGATGAATTGGTCACCCCACCCTGGTGTGGTAGCTGATCGGCTGACATCTCAAAGATTCACATCTTGGTGGCTGGGGCCTGTGAATATGTGACCTCACATGACCCATGCAGGTTTGATTAAGTCAAAGACTTGAGCTGGAGAGTGACTCTTGGATGGGGTGGACCCTAAATACAATCACGGGAATCCTTTAAGAGAAGGCAGAGGGAGATTTGGCACACACAGAGGAGGAGGCCGCACGAAGACAGAGGCGGAGATGGAGAAGCGAAACCACACCAGGGCCACCTGGGGCCCCTGAAGCCTGGAGAGGCAGGGACGAGATTCTCCCCTTGAGCCTTCAGAGGGAATCAGCCTTACTGACATCTTGATTTTAAAGCCATGAGACTTGTTCTGAACTCCTGACCTCCGGAAACGTGAGATAATAAAGTAAGGTTTTCTAATAATGCCAGCCCTCCAAAGCAAGCCTCCTTGGGAAAAGATACCCTGCCCACACCACAGAGCTCCTCAGTCTGCACATTGACAACAGTAGCCCAGCAGACAGGAGCCGGGAGACGCCGGCCCCTGCCTGCAGCCTGGCTGACCTTGCTGGCCACAATAGGGGCAGCCAGAGCAGAGGGCTGCCTCAGAAGCTCTACTTAACTACGGGGGAAAGTGCCAGGAGGCCTGGCAAGTCCCTGGATAGTGAAGACGGGATAGCCACTAGGCCACCTGGAAGGTAACTGCAGCCCCTACCCCCAAATGGTTACTCTCCAACCCCAGGGCTGCTGCAGGCATACCTTGTGCCTGCCCCAGCCAGCCTTGGCGTTTTCCTCTCTGTCCTCCCTCCGGGCAGGGCAATTGGGCAGGTTGGATACCCCAGCTGGGGAGCTGGCCACACTGAGAGCTGCCCTTCTACTACTATTTCTGGATTTCTGGGCCACATTCTCTGCCCTCAAAACAGCAAACCGATCTCCAGTGCCAGACTCGAGGCTGCACATGGCCGGGGCAGGAGTAACTGTGAACTCATAGAGGACAAAAAGAAGAAAGAGAAAGGGAGCCCCTTCAGTGCCGCGGCTGAACTGAGTTTGCTGTAATTTCTCCAATTTTTTTGTGAAAATGTAATCATGGTCCCAGAGCACGTGGGACCCTCTGCACACTGACAGTGGGAGGGAGACTCACTGCAGGAGCCGCCTAGAGCCCCCGCCTGTGCCCTTGCCCTACTGGGCTGGGGGGCTTGGGAGGGTCTGTAGATGCAGATAGCGGAGAGTGTCTGGGGCTGGGGCCCCTCCTCCTCCATGTCACACTCTCCCTACCCGCCTGCACCCCACCCAGCCTCTTCTGGCTTCCCTGGCCCCCAGGTTCAGCCTTCTCATTCCCTATCCCTGCTCTGTCCCACCCAAGGAGCAGTGCACAGCCCCTCCCCTCCTGCACACCTCCCTGGAGACCTTGCCCGGCATCTTGGCACCAGGCACCTCCGGATGGTCTCTCCACTTGTCTGCCATTAAGGTGACCGCTTATGCTAGAAGCTTCCGGCAGGGCAGTCACCCCATTGCAGACCCCCTTCCTCCTGTTCCCTGCCCCAGGCCCAGGCTCAGGCTTGGAGCAACTGCCAAATGCAGGGCAGCCACCATGGGGGGTCAGCTGGCCGGGGTTACCTTCTCAGTGTTTGGCCATTTCCGCACTGGCAGGACCCTGAAGCTACATCCAAAGCAAGAGGAGGAGACAGGTGAGGACTTCAAGCCACACTGGGCGCTTTGGGTCAGGAAGAGAAGGGCAGAGACCCGGCTGGCTCAGGGTGAACAGCTCCTCCAGCAGGCGCTGCCCAGGCCCTGCCTGGAGAAGGAGCAGAGGGGGAGATCCTCCTCTCACTTGCCCAGGCTGCCGTGAGGCTGGGATAGAAGTGATTCTGTGACCAGGAAATGCCCCAGCCTGCTGCTCCACCTGGCTGCAGCCACCCCTTGTTCCAAGACTAGCCTTACGTGTGTATCTTCTGCTGCCTCGCCCTGCCATTCTGTAGCTCTGGGGCATGATAATAGCACAAAAGGATTGCTCTCTCCCCTCAGCCATGGCCAAGTGTGATGTTGCACTCAGACCCCACCCGAGCATCCTGACTTTGAGTCTCCTTCAGGATGCCCAAGTGCACACTTCACTGAGAGCTCTGGAGCAACAGACAAGGGGCATGGGGGTCAGGGGTGTGCTGCCCGCCAGTGGTGCGTGGCCCTAGCGGGTCCCCCCTCACCACCCTATCTGCTCTCCGCTGGAACCTTGGAGCCCACGTGCCTCCCAGAGGGCTGGTGCTGGGACCCCCAGGCAGCATACACGGAGTACCCCACAAGTGTGGCCACAGGAGAGTCAGTGAAGGGCAGCAGCCTGCAGCAATCACTCTGCCAGTCTCCCTGAGACACCCCCGTGCACTGTGCAGCCGTGCTGGCTGGCCGGGCTCAGATCCGCAGATAGGTGGCAGCTCCACGCGGAAGGATAGAAAATACCGTCAGGATTGCCACGGCCAGGTCTTGCCTGACTTCCGCCCTTTCCCAAACACAGGGCCTCCTGTTGCCTTCAGCTGGTCCCTCCTCCTGGAGTCGCCTCCCCATCCCATCCCAGCATCACCTGCAGCACTGGGTCCCTCCAAGGCCAGAATCAGGCAGGGCTTCTCACCCCCATCCAGAAGGCTTGGCCAGGCCCATCCTGCAGGGAGCTGGGCCCCTGGGCTTCCAAGGGGCCAACAGGACATGTCTCAGAGGTAGATAGGGGCTGGGCGGTGAGCCGGGGCTTGCCCCTCCCCTCCTGCCCCAGCGTGTCCAGGGGCAGCAGTGTGAAGCCTCCTGGTCTACCCATTCCCTGGCCAGGAGGGGAGACACCCTCAGAGCTGGCTCCAGCCCCCACGTGGCAGACAGCCAGCCCCGTCAGATGAGGATGTGAGCTACACAGGCCATTTTCTCTAGAAATAAATGGGGAGAAATTGCTCTAACAGGTAAATGGCCTGTGTTTCAAAGCTAATTTCCACATCATAGAACCAAACTACTTCCCTTTCCTCTCCACTGTCTCTTCTGTGTAATTTCGACAAATTGCAAAGCAATTTGATTCGGGGGCTCAAACACAGGCACTGACTCCAATAGTCAGGAACAGATGGGGATGGGGAGAGAAGGCAAAGCTCCCCAGAAAGCGCCACCTACCTCCAGGGCTCTGAGAGGACATTTCCAGGACTGGGAACTCGGCATTCAGGGGTAGGGTGGCGGCCAGGGCTGGGCACCTCCACATTCTGCCATCATTTCCCCAGGCGAGCAGAGGCTGGTCTGGGAAGGGCTGCTGTGGTAGCTGACACACAATATGTCCCGCGAGGCTTGCCAGCACGCTCCTGGCTCTGATCTGGTGCCTGGCAGGGCCAGCCCTGCTCCCAGCCAAGACCCAGGCCTGTGCTTGTGCTGCCAGCTTGGCTGTGTGCTGAGACCGAGCCAGGCCCAGCCAGGAGAGGCAGCTGGTACCTGAGCACCCCAGCCAAGCCATGGCGCCCGTCCCCAGCGCCATGCCCGCCTGCCCACCACATTTTCACCTCCAGCCACTGGGTTTGACTGCTCTGTCCCTCGAGTCCACTGGCCCTCCTGCATCTCCTTCCCTGTCCTTGTCGTCCTGGGAACTCAGAACTCCCCCTTGCCACCCCGGGGACCTGCACATCCCTACCACACACACAGCCCACAGTTGGGCACGTGGTATAGTGCATCCTGTGTGTAGGAGATGCATGAAGAAATGCATGCAGCTGGGGCTGAGAACACCAAGGACTCTGGGCAGGGGGCCGGGGCTGGCCTCCCACCACATCCCATGCTGGTGGGCATGTCACAGAGCACAGTAGACAGAGAGCAGTGGCATTTCGTGAAAGGACTTTCTATTATTTAACCCATTAAAAGACGTCATTAGGCTGGGTGCGGTGGTTTACGCCTGTAATCCCAGCACTTTTGGGAGGCTGAGACAGGTGGATCACCTGAGGTCAGGAGTTCGAGACCAGCCTAGCCAACATGGCAAAACCTTGTCTCTACTAAAAATACAAAAATTAGCTGGGCATGGTGATGTGCACCTGTGATCCCAGGTACTCAGGAGGCTGAGATGGGAGAATCGTTTGAACCTGGGAGGCACAGGTCGCAGTGAGCCAAGATCATGCCACTGCACTCCAGCCTGGGTGACAGAGCAAGACTCCATCTCAAAAAAGAAAAAAAAAAAAGAAAAAGTCTTTAAATGAGGATAATGTTATTTTTTAACAATATTATTTTACAATTATACAAATATTACACTAATGCAGGCTTGATATTAAAAAGTGAGAGCCTCCTTCACCTGCACCCCCACCCCCATACTGTTCCTTCCCGAGGTCCTCCCCACAATGCACCTGTGAGCACCTTCCAGAGCTGTCCAGGCGCCTGTAGGCAGGTGTGAGTATGCAGACAGACACGTGGCTCGGGGCAGTCTCAGGAGAAATCCTACTTGCCTGTGATCCCCTGCCCTGCGTTTGTGCTTCTCATGCACTTCCACGTAGAGAAACAAAACCAATTCTCACTCAGGAAATGCTGTGTTGTCTAATGTAGAGGATCTGTTTCCATTGGGGAAGGGCCCAGGCTGGAGCGGGGACAGTCGGTCACACACAGACCCTTGGCAAGACCATGGACTCAGTGCAAGACCCAGGATAACTCAGCCCAGTCAACCCCACCCGCCCACCAGCTGCCATGTGGTGCCCAGAGGCTGGGGGTTGAGGGTCACTCCTGCACCACCCCTACCTGCAAAGAGCACCCATTCAGGGGGACAGGGCAGCAGGAAGCTCCAGCCGAGAGGTGTGCAGATGGGGGATGACCTGGGGAGCAGCAGGGGATCTTCTGCCACGGGGCCTTCAGGGGCCCTTGGAACCACAGGATCCTTTTGGAAGCCAAGGGTGTCAGAGAGAAGGATCAAAAGAAACCAAAGCACAAGTCTGCGACGAGCCTGGGCAACACAGTGAGACCTTGTCTCTACAAAAAACACAAACATTAGCCAGACATGGTGGCTATGCCTGTAATGCCAGCTACTTGGATGGCTGAAGCTGGAGGATCACCTGAGCCCAGGAGGTTGAGGCTGCAGTGAGCTGTGATCGCTCCACTGCACTCCAGTCTGGGCGACAGAGCAGGACCCTGTCTCAAAAAAGAAAAACGAAAAAGGAACCAAAGCACAGAAGCTGCAACAAGTCAGGCATGTCAGGTGCCCCCCAAGAATGCGGCCGCCAAGGGAATGGCGGCAGCCACAGGCTGCTGAGGCTGAGCCTGACAGTGGGCTTGGATGAGAGGCTGGGGTGGTCAGGGCTTCCCCGTGGTCAGCGCAGAGCCAGGGGGCGATGGGGAAGGAGAGCGGGGACAGGGAGCCCAGTGGGGGTGGCTTTAGCATCGCCAGCCCCGCGACAAGAAGGAGCTGTGGGAGGCGACAATGCAGAGTCATTCTGTGGGGATGCAGACACTGTGGAGACTGGCACATGCTCGGAGCCCATGCTGGTTGAAATAGCAGCCAAGAGGCGTAATTAAGAAGGTGGATCTGCTGCCAAAACATCCACCGTGCTTCAAAGCCGACTGTGGTTTGAGGGACAGCCTGTTTCTGATATAAGTTGGTCCCTGCGGGGCAGTTCATAGGGAGTGAGCATGGCGGGGATGCCTTCAGTCACTCTGTGACACAGGCACCCCATGCCCCGCCAGGCCAGGGAGGGAGGGGCAGCTGAGGGAAGCATGCAGCTAGCACCACATCCTCCAAACCCTGGCTGCAGACACAAGGGGCAGGCTGGGCAGGAGCTGTTGGGCTGGGCTGCACCAGCATGTCCAACCACAAACACTGCTCAGGCTCAAGAAAGGATTGGAGGATTGGAACATTCTAGAAGGCATCCCGAGGGAAAAGGGGCTTGTGCAGACGGTGCACTCCAGGCCAGGAACCCAGCCTGCACAAAGGTGTGGGGGTGTCCTGTGCTGGGGAGTGGGGCCAAGCCAGACAGGATGGTTGGGTCGGGGCAGGGCAGGAGATCTGGGTCAGTTGGGGACCAAGGGGGCCAATGTTCTGGAGAAGGTGGTGATGGTGCACCCTGGCTTCCCCCAGCTGAGCTGCTCCCTTGGGAGTTCACTGGAAGCCCATCGTGACAGCAGCAGCCCCCTCAGGTTTGTTCAGCAGCATCCATGCAACCACATCAGCTCAGAGCCGGGGGATTTCAGACCCAAAGGCCCACCACCAGGGGGGATTTGTCCTGGGATCAGGGACCACCGCTCCCCAGACTGGACCTTTCACACCTAGTGCCCAGAGAAGCAGGGACTGGTGGGATCCCGGGGGTTCCCGAAATTCCTGCTCTCCAGTTGCTTAGAGATCAACCCCCAGCCCAAAAGGCCTGCCTGGCAGGTGCCCCAGACTCCATAAGTTACTTAAGGTTAAGTAACAAAAAGATCACCCCTGTGGCAGATGAGAGGTTAATTTAGTCACGTCGTTACTGGTGACAGTCCCACAAATGATTTATTTATGATTTTTAAAATAAAAATAAGTCCCTTTCTCTGGTATATGGGTATAGATCAATTATGTGCTTGGGCTAACTGGATGAGAAGTTACTAGTTTGTACCAGATGCCAACTTGCTATTCCATGCCAAGCAGAAACAGCACTACCCACAATACAATACAGCACTGCTACCTGGCACTTCCTCATGCATCACACACACACCCCTCCAGGAGTCCACACAGCCTGCAGTGAGCACCAGGTGCCCTGGCAGGGTTGCTGTGTACTGTGGGGGTTGCCAAGACACATCAGACTCGGCCCTGCCCTTGAGGAGCTCAGGCTGCATAGCCAAGAACGGGAGGATAACCCGGCCCCATGTGCCGTGCTTGAATGGGTCCAATGGGGCCCATGGTCATTGCATGTGTCTGACATGGTGTGGCTGTTAGGCTCAAGAGGGTGTTCCCATGGAAGTGAGGTTCCAATATGGACTGGAAGGATGAGTACAGCCCAGTCAAGAGAAACGGACAGACGCTCAGCTTGGGAAGTGAGAAGGCAGGTGGGAAACTGAGGCAGGACAGAGTGTGGTGATGTGGAAGATGGCAAGCAGGGCGTGGAGCCAAAAAGGATGAGGGTGAGGTGGAGCTGAGGGGGGCCCCAGGGGCCCCAAGGCTGGGCCACAAAGAGGCCTGTAGATCTTGCTAAGCTCTTCCAAGATTCTGAGCAGAAGAGACTTCACCAAATGAATGCCCTAAGAAGCTCCTTCTGGCCCGATGTCCATTCACGGATGTATGGATAAACAAATGGTGGTCTATCCACGCAACAGAGTATTTATTATTCAGCCACAAAATGAAATAAAATATCAATTTCTGCTACGTGGCTGAAGCTTGAAAACTTTGTCTGCTAGAAGCCAGACACAAAAGTTCACGTGTTGTATGACTCCTTTTACGTGAAATACGCAGAACAGACAACAAATCCATAAACGGAAAGATGAGGGGTCCCCAGGGGCTGGGGATGGGGCAATGGGGAATGACTGCGTCGTGAACACAGGACTTCTTTTTGGAGCTTGGGTGCTCGTTGTTGGTGGTGGCTCCACAGCACTGTGAATATACTAAATGACAGGTTCATCTCGAGGAGGACAGCAGCTGCCCCCTCTGACAGCTGTGGAGAGACGAGGCTGCTGGCAGCTGGGCAGGAACTGGGGAGAATGGGCCAAGGCCCCTGCACTGGGCCAGCCCAGAGGGGACGATGGCCCCAGCCAGCGTGGCAGCCTTTGTGGGGAAGGGCAGAGAGAAGTGGATGGGTTTGATGTGTTTTTAGAAGACAACACGAGGAATTCACAATTGCCCAGCTACGGGGATGAAGTAGGAGGACATGAGATGCGTCTGGCCCAGCACCTACCCTCGGGATGCTCACACGTCCTTAAATGACCAGAGGTGGGCAGTGGCGATGGACTGCACCCCGGTCATGCGGGCGTGAGGCCCTCAGGAGGCTGCTGACTCAGCTGGGCATCCAGGAAGGATTCCTGGAGGGAGCATTGCGTGGAGACAGACCCAGGGATCGGAGAACACAAGCTGCCTCATGAACTGCATCATGAGGGAGTGGGAGACTCCCACCTGGGGAGACGTCTACATTTCCTGTCACTCATTTGTTCATTTACTCTACACATCCACGCTGAATGCCCACTATGTGCCAGGTCTCCTTCCAGGCACAGGGGAGAGGGTCATTTTGCAAAATGCCTGCCAACATTTGAATGCACTCTGAAAACCAGCAGTTACCCAGATAGCTCCAAATAGTAGCTGGACTTCAGAATTTGGTGTCATGGAACCCAAGGTCAGAGGCTGCTGCTGCTGCTGTTACTATTATCAGCACTTACACAGCATATTCTGGGTGCCAGGCACTGTTCTTAGGCCCTGACAGAAGTCAATTTGTTTGCATTTGGCCTGTTCCCAGCTGTGCAGCCTTTCATAGACATGAGGGTCTTGATTCTTAGGCTCAGGTCTTCCCCACTTATGAGTGGATCTCAGTTTTCCCCTCTGAACAACAAGCAGGATAAGTGTAATGGTCTCCAGGGACCCCCAGCTCTTCAGTTCCAAAGCCTGGCTGAGTTGAGGGAGCTGCACACAGCAGCTCTCCCAGGCTGGATGGGCTCCGCCATGGACATAGAAGCGCTGGGGTGGAGAGTCTTGTTCTCCCAGAAGGCTGGGCTGGGAGGGGGCTATCCTGGTGGGGGCAGACGTCTGTGCTACCTGGCTTGGCATGTCCTGGGGCAAGGCAAAGCATGGGCTACGGTGGTGCTTGGGGGGGCCTGTGCTGGTCACGCACTCCACCCTGTCCAGCACAAAGGCCTCACGGGCAGGATCCTACAGCAAGGAAGCTGGGGAAAGTGACTCCTTCAGGGGAGAAGAGGGCCCAGCACCCAGCCTTCTCAGCAGCACGCCTGGTTATTGCTGGACAGAGAACAAAGAAGGTCTGGGGAATGAAGGGGGTGGCCAGAGGGCCTTCCCATCTGAGGCCAGGGAAATGGAATGAAGCAGGTCAGTCACACCCCAAGCTGGTCTGCTGGCTCGATGTCCACTGGAGCAGGGAGGACAGGAGGCTGAGGGGGAGGCAGAGCAGGCAGACATGCTGGCCTTTGTGGAGACAGCATGTCAGATCTCCGGGGACCCTTTCTTAAAGCTTCCATGACATTCAAAAATCTCTCGTTTATTGAAGCCCCAGGGCGAATGTTGTTGAAATCAAATAGTGCAGTGTTTCCTGTCTCACAGCTCAGCAGTGCTCTAACAGGTGATCCCTCTGCCGGGAGCTCCCCACAGAGTTCCACAGCCTGGCACCTCCCCAGGGGGACATTTCCCACCACGTCATCTACATGGGCAGCTTCCCAAGAGTTCAGCAGTTCAACATCCCGGCAGACCTCTCCCCTACCCTGTGGGTCACGTGCACTCTCTCCACTGGAGTTGGGATCGCAGCCCAGGATGGGATTTGACCTCTCCAGTCTGCTTCTATTTGGGGAACTCTGTCTCCACTTAGCTGCTCTCTGTATCTGCTGTTTCTGTGGTTTTGGCATTCTTGTGCCACTCAACAGGAAACTCCCTCTTACAGTTAATAATTCTTTATATTAAACCTTCACTGTTCAAATTGCTGTATGGCATTTGTCTTCTCACTGGACCTTGACTGATAGAGAGTCAGTACCAGGAGCCATCTTGAGGGACACACCATAAGGCTGGGATTGGATTGGTTTGTCTGTGCTTTGGGACTTGAGTGCGGTGCTGAGTTTCTTACCAGTAAGAAATCAGATGCTGACGACCCACGGCCCAACGCCCGGCCCGACCCCCGGCCCGACTCCCAGCCCAGCTTCACATCATAATCAAGCCGTCGCCTGTGGTGGTTTCAGGAAACGCCAGCTGAAGCGTGTGCCTCGGGGTCCCAGGAGACTGCTGCTCTGATGTGTACTGCGGCGAGTGTGACGACAAGGACAGCAGCATTGGACAGTGTTCCTGATGCACTGGGGCCCCTCCAGCAAGAGGATGCTCAGCTTGAGGCCCCTCCCCGTGCAGACCATGGTCTGAACAACAAAGTCATCACAGTTACTCCAGAAGAATCCCTCATTCTTGCAGCCACAGGGAGATTACTGCTGAAAATCAACGTGGAGTATCTTGTAGTGCCAAAAAGTAAGGAAATGCCCACATCTCACACACACACACCCACACGCACGTGCACACAAACACCTACACGCACAAACAAAACACGCACACATACAAGCACAAAAACGCACATGCACATACACGCACACAAACATATGCACACACACGATCACACACAAATACACACACAAACACGTACCCACACACACATGCACACAAACACACATGATGGGGCATGTCAAAGGCACACCAAGGCCAACCTAAAGAACTCCCAGCCGGATGTGGTGGCTCACGCCTGTAATCCCAGCACTTTGGGTGGCCGAGGCTGGTGGAGCACCTGAGGTCGGGAGTTAGAGAACAGCCTGACCAACATGGAGAAACCCCGTCTCTACTTAAAAAATACAAAATTAGCCAGGTGTGGTGATGCACGCCTGTAATCCCAGCTACTGGGGAGGCTGAGGCAGGAGAATCGCTTGAACCCGGGAGGCAGAGGTTGCAGTGAGCCGAGATGGTGCTACCGCACTTTAGCGTGGGTGACAGAGTGAAACTCCGTCTCAAAAAAAAAAAATTCCCAACAGCCAAAGCTGGAGCAATTTGAGCAAGAAAATATAGCATTGGATTTTAACCCAAACTATAAAATAAATATCCATAAATGCACATTGATATAAACAAATGATTAAATAAGTGAAAGAGAAGAGGCAAAGCTCCTGTGCTGAAGAACTCCACATCATTTCCAAAGCTACTCCACACCCCTTACGTGTGGGCTATGCAGTCACTTCCCTCAGAAGAGGATGCTATGAGAAGGATCAAAGAAATGACCAGTGTGCGGAGGAGGCATGGGCAAGGAAACCTGACAGATGCTATCCCACCGGGTGATGGAGGCCCCCAGCCAGAGATGAGCCACGCCAACCGTGCACGCCCGTGGATGGCATGAGCGTGGCACTTCACTACTGCGGTCTTCCTCCCCCAAACCCATGACTCCAGTCTAATCATGAGAAAAACAGACACATCCTGGTTGAGTGGCAGTCTAATGCCTGAGCAGTGCTCTTCCAAACCATCAAGGTCGTCAAAAGCAAGGAATGTCTGGGAAGCTGCCACAGCCAGGAGGAGCCTAAGGAGATGTGATGATGAAAGGTCGTGTGAGATTCTGGACAGGACCCTGGGACAGAAAACAGACATCAGAGAAAAACCAGGAAAGGGGAAAGTGTGAATGAATTGTGGCTCTAGCGAGTAATGTGTCAGTATTCGTTCATTACCTGTAACAAGTGCACCATACTAAGGGGAGAGGTGAACGTGGGAGAATGGGATGTGGGTGTGGGAAGCAGGTTCACTCAATGCTAGTCCCAAGGGAGTGACACAGGGCAGGGGAGCTTCAAAGCGGGGCTCAGCCCATGAGAGTTCTTGGCTTCACCCAAGAGAGAATTCAAGGGTGAGCTGGAGGTGGAGGAAACAGCTTTACTGAAGCGGCCGTGTCACAGCTCTGTGACTGCTCCTGCAGGGCAGGGCTACCCCGTAGGCAAAGAGTAGCTGCACAGGGTGGTTCTGCGGTCATATTCATGCCCATATTTAATTCCATGCAGGTTAAGGGGCAGTTTATGCAGAAATTTCTAGGGAAAGGGTGGTAACTACTGGGTCATTGGGTCATTGCCATGGAAAAGGACAGTAACTCCGAGGTGTTGCCATGGCAATGGTAAACTGACATGGCACACTTCTGGGTGTGTCTTATGGAAAGCTGCTTCTCCCCATCCCTGTTTTAGGTAGTCCTCAATTTAGTCAGGTGTCTGAGCCCCACCTCCTGAGTTGAACCCCAATTCCCACCTCAGGAGGAGGCCCACTGTGCGGAGGACAGCAGAGATCCTCACTCTGCCGAACACCAGAATGTGAATTCAGACACTTCCCCCACGGCATTCTGCCTTTGAAGTGGCTTGTGCCCTTGTGCCTAAGACTCTCCCCACTAGGCTTGAACACCCTGCAAGAACAAAACCCGGGCCAGACTAGGTTAGATTTAGGATGCCCACTCTCCTCAAGACTCCCCATAACCACCACCTGCCACCAGTTAACTGGGGTCAGATCTCCAATGCTCCAGGGAGACAGACACACTAAGACCTAGGAGGGATTGATTTATGCATAAAGAGAATCACAATAATTTGCTAATATAAATCTGCAGAAACATGGGGAACATGTTTGAGAGTGGATTAAATGGACATTAGACCAAGGAGGGGAGGGGAAATATAACCTTAGATCAGGCCAAATTCCTCGACACAGGTGCACTTTCCAGAGAGCCTGGATTTCATGTGTTAATATGTGCATCCTGAGGTGGCTCAGACAGCTTACTTGGTGGCTTGACTGAAACTTGAACTTAGTCGTGGCCTACAGTTAATATAGGAGGTGTGATGTGGAGGAAAGAGCCCAAACTCTTACGGAGAAATGACTGTTGGGCTGGATTTATGTGCAACCTCACAGCCACCTCCCAGCTGTGGTCTCTGAGGGTCCACAGGACACTCTCTTGACTAAGATGTGAAGCAATGCATTCACCCTGGCTGTAGGCTCCCTGCAAGCTTTCTGGTTGTAGACCAGGTGTGACTGTAGAAGATGCCACCATGAGAAATTTCTGCCTTCTGTGGGGATGATGGTATCCTGAAGTAGCAGAGGCCAACAGCAGCACCTAGCCATCAGAGACCAGGCAGCCCACCAATGGCAAGCAGGGATATGCATAATCATTGTGCCTTGACCACCAAGGTCTTTGGTGGCAGCTAATTAATCACAGGGTCTCAAGGACGAAAGTGACGGGCAGCCTACTAGGGTATTCCTTTCTCTAAATAACAGGAGAACCCCAGGTGTGCCAGCCGAACCTCCTACCTGAGTCACTGCAGTGGCCAATCACAGCCTCTCACCCATTTGCACACCCAAGTCAATGCATGATCCAACACCCTGTGATTTACAGAACACGCTGGAAATACACCCCCATGCCTTTCCCAAAGGGATGTACTACTATTTGCCAGAGTAACTGTGAGCTGGAGAATGGAAATACGCAGAGCTTTCATTAATTACTAAACACAGGTTCTGAGTTGATGCTAATCCTTGGAAACCCAAAACATGAGCACAGCCCTTCAGTCACATGGGAACATACAGTGGTCGGGTGATGGATGGAGCTTCCATTAGCTCACCTCTCACAGGGTGATGGGCTGTCCACGGACCCACAGTCTGGTTGTATCTCCAGTTCCTGAACATATAATTGGAATAGACATACCGCCAACTAGCAGGATCCCCACCATGGTTCCCTGAGCCCTGGAGTGAGGGCAATTATGATAGAGGAACTAAATGGAAAACCCTGGAACTTCCTTTCCTATCAAGAAGAGAACCAGAATCAATATCACATTCCTGGGGAAATTGCAGAGATTAACGCCATCATCAAGGCTTGAAAGAAACAGAAGTGATCATTACACACACACACTGTCACACATTTAATTCGTTTGTTGAGCCTGTGTAAAAGTTGGATGAACCTTGGAGAATGACTGTGCACTGCTGTAAACTGAAGCAGGTGGTGAATCCAGGCAGACCTGTTGTCCCAAGTGTGTTATCTTTACTATAGAAAATGGCACAGCCCTTAGCCCTTGGTATCCAGCTCTTGACCTCGCTAATGTTTTCTCTATACCAATTTGAAAAGATCACTGGAGCAGTTTTGTTTTCTCACCTGGCAGGGTCAACAGTGCACCTTCACAGTCCTGCTTCTTGGTCACACCAATTCTCCCACCTGCAGTGACAAGAACCAGAGATTTTCCACCTACAAAGCATCACGCTGGTCCTCTACACTCATGACATTACGCTGAGTGTGTCTGATGAGCAGGAAGTGAGAAGAACTTTAAATGCCTTAGCAAGACACACACTCACTAGAAGGTAGGAAACAAACCCCACAAAACATCAGAGGCTGCCCTCCCTCCTTGTCTCACTTGTCTCAAGCAAGCCCCTCACCTGACCTGTGGTTCCCAGGGACCCATGGGTGCTCAGTGGACACCTGGGGAGTCTGCTGTGTGCCAGCCATGCTGGATGCAGGGCTCACAGGGGACAAGTGTTCAGGCAGACTATGGGCAGGGTGTGCTGAGAAAAGGAGGTGATGACCTATGGGTTGCCTCCACCCAGCCCAGGAAGAGTGACCTGGCAGGGGGAACAGTAACAGAGCTCGGAGGAGCAAGCTCAGGAAGGACAAGTCATTCTAGGAGGGCAGAGGCAGGGGTTCCTGAATTAAATGACAGCTAGGTCACTTCACACTGAGGAAAGCTATCCTGTGCACAGATTGAAACTAGACCTCCTAATTAACTAAGGGTGGGCCCTGGTCTCAGGCTGAGCCTGAATCCTGATGTCAGACAGAGCCTGAGTCCTGTTCCCAGACTTAACCTAAGTCTTGGTATCACTCAGACTGAGTCCAAATCCTAATCTCAGATTGAGCCTGAATCCCGATTTCAGACTAAGCCCTAAAAATTGTGACTCAAGTTGAGCTCTGACCCTGGTCTCACACTGAGCCTGCATACTGATCTCAAACTAAGCCTGAATCTTGATCTCAGACTAAGCCTGAATCCTGACTTCAGACTAAGCCTGTATTAGTTCATTTTCACACTGCTATGAAGAACTTCCCAGAGACTGGGTAATTTAAAAAGGCAAGAGGTTTAATTGACTCGCAGTTCCACATGGCTGGGTGCTAGGAGAGCTCAGGAAACTTACAGTCATGGAGGAGGGTGAAGGGGAAGCAAGTACCTTCTTCGCAAGGTGGCAGGAGAGAGAAGAGTAAAGGAGGAACTTCCAAACACTTACGAAACCATCAGATCTCATGAGTCTCATGAGAACTCACTCAGTATCACAAGAACAACATGGGGGAAACTGCCCCATGATTCAATCACCTCCCTCCCTCAACACATGGGGATTACAATTCAAGATGAGATTTGGGTGGAGACTCAGAGCCAAATCATATCAAAACCCAAATCCTGATCTCAGGGTGAGCCTGATACTGATTTCAGACTGAGCCCTGAATCCTGATCTCACATTAAGCCTGAATCTTGATCTCAGGCTGAGCCATAAATCCTTGTCTCAGACTGAACCCTGATTGCAGCTACAACATTTCCGGACCTTTCTCACCTTCAATTTTATTGCCATCTGAGGTCACCTGGGAGCTTCACTCTGGGCTGGCAGATGCCCTAATGTTCTAGAACAGGAGCTCTGGAGTACCTGTTCACTTTCTAGTCCCCTTTTCTCATGTCCTCTCCCAGTTGTCCTCTTGCAGCCTGAAGAAGTCTCATGGTTCTAGATTGCAGACTACTGCTGGGGCAGCTTGCTTACCTAACAGAAGTGGCCAGGGCCCAGGTGACCATGGAAGGAGTTCCTGCAGTGAAACTCCCCCTGGGGACTGATCATTCACCATCGCCTGCCCACCTGGGGAGGAACGGCTCCCTCCCACTTCCTTCTTGGGCGGCCCCACCCTTGCATCCTCTGGCTGCCATAAAACTCTTTTGCACAGGAGGCTCATGCCTACCCCTGTGTCACCTTTGGGATCAGCCTCCAGGCCTGCCCAGTGCTGTAACTCTGCTCAGGACAGCAAGATGAGTTCAGAGGAAGAGGTCGGGCACTCTCAGGCTCCCAGAGGCTAGGCAGAGCAGCCCTGGCTCATGCAGCTGCTGCCATGGACTGGGATCCCAGGCTGCTCTCCACTTCTTTCCTTCCTGCAAAGCACCACCGGCCCTTGTTCCTCCAAATGACCAGGACAGGAGCTCAGAGGGGAGGTCATCCCCACAGACAGGCTCCCAGGACAGCACCTGCAAAGGTGCCCTCTGTGGTCCCGAGAGCCAGTGCCTGGCATGGCCGCCCACTTCAGGCTGTGGTTGTGGGCAAGTGTGTGCTCTCCAGGAAGAAGCAGCCTGTTGCCTCACTGTAGATCATCCATAAAAAAGAAACTAGAGACACCCCAGGTGCCTCTCTGCGGCCCTACAAATCTGGAGAGGAGGGAACTGAACAGACAGAGCTTAGGCTTTTGAATCTTAAATGGCCAATTTGGTCAATGAATCAGTTTCACTGGGCTGAGGCTGTGTGGAGACGAAAGTGGTTTTAAGACCTATTGAAGGCGGTGAGAGCCTCTTTGTCTACACTTTTCTCAGACTGCCACCCTCTGATATTTCATCTATATACATTTTTACGGCTTCCTAAATTACAGATGTCAGCTTAAAAACTGAAAAAAAGAGAGGCTGGGGTGGGGGGAAATTCACTATTGTTGAAAAGAAAGGTGAAGTTATCCTTCCCAAAGCCAGTGTGCTGGGACTTGACCTGGAACTCACAGCCGGTCTTCTATATCTGGGCTCATTCTTCACCTGGTCTGTGACCCAAGGCTGGGCCTTTGCTGCCCATGGGACAAAGAATGAGGCAGACAGACGTCCCTCTAGTGGGGAGCTCATGTTCTAGTGGGAGGAGAGAGACCTCCTAAAAGTGAGCAAGACAAAGACCCTGGTACTAGGGGCAACACAAGAGTGGGTGAGGCAGGGCTGTGGAGAAGGGAGATAAGAGCAGGGTAGGAATGACAGATGGCAGTAGCACGCTCATGAAAATGGTACTCCACAAGTCTCCGGGCTCGGAGGTGTGGAGTATGTCAAGCTCCTGCCTCCAGGATGAATACAAGATGCTGCACCTCACACCATCTTCATGAGTGTGCTACTGCCATCTGTCCACAGAGTCAATGGTCTTCTGGGTTCTGTGGACCACAATGAGGGGCCAATTGTGCAGATGTTTGCTGCCATTTAGAAGATCATCTGCCTCTTCCAGCTACTTTCAAGATTTTTCCCTGTCTTCTGCTTTCTACATTTTAATAGACGGTTTTGTTGGTTCACTCTTCCTCTTACTTGGGTCTGTAGAGCCCCTGGGGGCTGCAGCCTGGCCACTGCGACAGCCACATAGAATTGGAACCCGCTGTCACACCCAGGTCTACCCATCTACCTCGGGTCAGTGTGGGCAGAGTTGGAGCCGCCTAAGGAGGCTGCGCAGGGAGAGTCAGAAGCGAAAGCGTCTCAGGGAAGGTTTCCCGAGCTGGGTCAGCACCACACCGCACCAGGCTGCTGTGGCCACACAAAACTGAACATCTGCTCAGCCTCAGAGGTGGACAGGGGCCTTCTGCTTCATCTCCTTGGGGCAGTTCAGGCCTCTCCCCATCAGCTCCACAGGGCCCCAGGCCACAGGCCCGGCTTTCTCATCCTCTCCCTGGCTGTGGATGCAGGCCTCCTCAGGGCACCTTCCCAGCAGCCATCCCAGTCCTAGAGATCAGGCTTGGGGCCTGGTTTCCTGACCTCTCATGGCCATTTTCCCTGTGGCCTCTAGGCTCCTCCTTCTCTTAGGACAGGAGCCTTGCTGCCACAAGTATTGCTCAGTGATAACATCCTGCCAAGGCCTCTGGGGTAAAGTCACAGGCCTGCGGTGGGCTGATCTCCCTCACAGGCCTGTGATCCCCCAGGGACTTGAGCGGGAACCCCTCCTGCTTCCCCCAGCTTCTGGGGGCTCCAGCGTTCCTGGGCTTGTGGCTGCCTCCCTCCAACTGTGCGTCTATCTCCATACGAGCTGCTTCTGCCTCTGTATGCCTCCTCCACGTTCTCTTACAAGGACATTTGCCACTGGATTCGAGGCCTGCCAGGTCAGCTAGGATGGTTTCATCCCAAGCACGGGAAGCCAAAAGGACCTGTCCTCCTCAGAGCCCTGAGGCCCAGCGTGGGGATGGCAGCAGCCTCCACTAGAGGCTGGGTTCTGTGGCTGTGGGTGGTGTGGGGACCCCCAGCCCTCAGTGCTGCCGCCTTCCAACCAGAGTCTCCTCCCATGTGGACCCGCACCATCTGGCTCCCCCTGCAGGGGCCTTCTCCGCACACCCAGCCAGGCTGGGACCTGGGGCTCTTCCTCCAGGATAACAGCAACATCTGGATTGTGGCCATGTAGCTGGGACAGACACAAAGGTCACTGGAGAGGCTGCCACTGGCCGAGAGACCAAGAGCCCTCTGAGGTCCAGCACTCATCTCCGTGATGACCTCTGAACCAGGCTCGCTCAGCCGGCTGCCCTGAGTCAGGAGGCATCCTGGCCTCCGTCCCGCCCAGACACGCATGGATTCCATGGCCACCTTTGTCACCAACACCAGGGATTCCTTTGTACCCTGGCTCCTCCACTGTACCTGTCCGACAAACCCCAACATAAATCCCCAGCTGTATTAAGCCATTCTTCCATTGCTATGAAGAAATACCTGAGACTGGGCAATTTATAAAGAAAAATAGTGTAATTGACTCAGGGTTCTGCAGGAAGCATGGCATCCACATCTGCTCGGCTCCTGGGGAGGCCTCAGAAGCTTTCAGTCGCAGTGGAAGGCAAAGCGGGAACAGGCACACCACAGGGAGAAAGCAGGAGCAGGCGGGGGCTGGCAGTGTGCCATGTCAATTTACTGTTGCCATGGGAACGCCCAGGAGTTGGCCCTCTTTCCATGGCACCCAGTGATCCAAAAGTTACTACCCCTTCCCTGCATACCCCTTAATCTGCATGCAATTAAAAATGGGAACCAGGGCACGGTGGCTCACACCTGTAATCCCAGCACTTTGGGAGGCCGAGGCGACTGGATCACCTGAGGTCAGGAGTTCAAGACCAGCCTGGCTAACATAGCGAAACCCCATCTCTACTAAAAATACAAAAATTTGCCGGGTGCAATGGCGTGTGCCTGTAATGCCAGCTACTTGGGAGAGTGAGGCAGGAGGTTATGTAAGAGGCAGGAGAATCGCCTGAACCTGGGAGGCAGAGGTTGCAGTGAGCTGAGATCGCACCACTGCACTCCAGCCTGGACAACAGAGTGAGACTCTGTCTTAAGAAAAAAGAAGTGAGTATAAACATGAGCAGAACAGCCCTGAGCTGCTCTTCTCTGCCTATGCGGTAGCCCAGCCCAGCAGGTGCAGTCATGGAACTGTAACACCACCAGAGCTGGGACACTGCGGCTTCAATAAAGCCGTTTTCTTCTGCCTCTGGCTTGCCCTTGAAATCTTTCCTGGGCGAAGCCAAGAACCTTCTTGGGCTGAGCCCCACTTTAGGGCTTGCCTGTCCTACATCACCAGCATAGTTGTTCATAGCACACTCTTGCTCTAAAAAGTGCTCAAGTTTGAGAGGGAAAGGGTGCTACAGAAGCTACAAAGGACATCATTAGAGGCTGGATGTGGTGGTGCACACCTGTGGTCCTAGCTACTCAGGAGGCTGAGGTGGGAGGATCACTTGAGCCTGGTTTGTTGAGGCTGTGGCAAACCATGATTGAACAACTAGACTTCAACCTGGGAAACAGAGCAAGACCTCATCTTTCAATTAATTAATTAAAGGATGTTATCAGAACAACTGACAACATTGGAATACAGATGGTCTATCATGTAAAAATACTTCTTCTTAATACTAATGGAGATGTATGAAGTTGACAACTGTGTTGAGGTTATGTAGGAGAATACCCCTGTTCTTACAACACAAATGATACAGCAAATGAGATAGAATAATAGGTGAATCTGAGCAATGGATATATGGCTATTCCTTGCACTATTTTTGCTTTTGCGACTTTATGTAAGTCTGAAATCATTTCCAGATAAAAAGTCTAAAAAGTAGAAGCCAAGTGCTCCTGGTTGGACGATAAATTATATGGTGAGCCAGCACAGGAGCCTCTCCAGCAACCTCAGGTGATAAAATCCAGGTGACAAACACTGCTGAAGACAAAATTCAAGAGGGCAGGAATCACAGCCAAGGCTGAGGACAAGCTCTGAAATCATTTGAATGTTAAACCAAGTGACACTGACAGTAGAAACCACTGGGTGAAGAACAGACATTACATGTTATGAACTTTGATCACATACAACCAATAATACCAGAAAGCGTGGAGGGGTTAGGAGTAAAAATATAACTTCTAAACCTGGAACATCTGGTTTACAAAAGCGCAAGTCCCTTTGTTCTCATGCTCTTT
The DNA here is from genome assembly GCF_028885655.2 of Pongo abelii. Classification (NCBI taxonomy): domain Eukaryota; kingdom Metazoa; phylum Chordata; class Mammalia; order Primates; family Hominidae; genus Pongo; species Pongo abelii. The sequence continues at coordinate 24,972,873 of NC_071999.2, forward strand.
CAAGGTAGCTTTTAGCATGTCTTCCAGTGTCTGCATCCCATGTGGAGGTGAAACCTTTATCTCAAGTGTTTCCTTCAGCTTCACTTCGTTCCTTCTTGTGAAATCCAAACACAGGGAATGCTTTTTCTGATGAACTGTGCCTGTGACTAACACTTCTACCTCTGTCCCTCTTTGCAGTTCTACTAGACCCATGGGGAGAGTTGTCCTTTGTGAGATTGAACAAAGTTGATTATCTGGAAGGAGAGCTTGGAGAATGCTTTTGACTTCCTGTTGGTCTCCTATGTTACTCAGGTATTAAATAGGAGGCCAGGCGTTTCTTACAAAACAAAACCACGATTCTTATTTTTAAAGGGGAGGAAGCAGCTTAGCACCCCGTGCCGTCTGTCTTGAGATCTGGGGGCCATGACACTGCTGAACGTCCCTCGGTCTCCAGGGGCTTTCCCACACAACCATGGAGGGGATCCCTGCCATGTGGTCACCTGGGTTCTTGCTCCCATGAGGAGCAGTCCAGCCCTGCCCCTGCCTAATCAGCAGAATAACAGACAGGCATGGCTTTCTGCATCCTGAGTTAATGCATGTGGGCAGTAGGACCAACTCACATTTCACCTCCAGGGAAAATGAGATGTGTGTTTTCCAAACACTGGGATTCCAAACACAGACCTGTGAATGGCTTTCATTGTTATGAAGTCTTCACCTTTCATGAAAAAGACTTCATGAGGGCTGCTCCCCATTCTTCAAAGCACCCACCCACGGGCTGCACGTATGTTGCTTATAGTTTTTTAAGCTGACTTTATTTTTTGAACAGTTTTGATTGATAGGAATATTAACAAGACGTCACAGTGTCCCCGTATCACCCTCACACAACTTCCCTTATTATTAAAATTTTACATTAGTGCTGTACATCTGCCACCACTGGTGAAACAGTATTGAAACATGAGTATTGACTGAAGTCCATGTTCTCCATGTTGCATTCAGGTTTCCTTAATTTCTCCCTAATGTCCTTGCCCTGTCCCAGGAAGGGCCCCGTCCAGGACACCACATAGCATTTGGTTGGCATGGCTCCTTAGGCACCTCTCGGCTGTGACAGTTTCTCCGACTCTCCTTGTTTTTGATGGCCTTCACAGTTTTTAAGAGTACCAGTCAGACATTCTGCAGGATGCCCTGCTCTTGGGATGTGCTCTTTTTCTCATGAGTGACTGGTGTTATGCGCTGGGGGAAGAAAGCACAGAGGCAGCACGCCACCGGCATACACATCCTACACAGGGCATGCGCTCTCGACATGGCTGTCCTTGCTGACGTTGACCTTGGCCCCTGGCTGAGGTCATGCTGTCAGGCATCTCTGCTGTGAAATCACTGTGGGGTCCTAACTAGGGAAAAGGAGTCAGGCTGCGGGGAGCAGGGGAAGCAAAAAGAAGCAGCAGATGAGACAAGTCAGCCCTTCTTCATGGTGCAGGACACACAGCCCTCCTACACAGATAACTCACAATCTTCCTGTGCTCAGCTATCAACAGACCCTCAGCTGATAGAAAAATGCAAGGTAGCTCCCTGCAACCCTGGCGTTATCAGTACTGCACACAGCCCTCTGCAGCCCAAGAACCACCCTGTAAAACCTCCAGCAAGCCTTTGAATCCTGGCAGTCAGCTCCTCTTCTGCTGAGTCTGCCCGTTTCCTCCTTGCAACGTGTTTTCCTATTTTCTCTAATAAGTCTGCCCTTCATTATCTACAACCGTCTTGGGAGATTCTTTTACGCTCCCCATACCTGCTACCGCCACCAGCCCAGATAGTCATCACCTCCCTCGACAGTTACCACCTGCCTTCCATACCACACTCTTGGGAAGGAAGTCATGGTACAGAGCCCACACCTGAGGAGTGGGGGAGTCACGGTCCCCTCCTTGAGGGCAGAGTATCTGCATAAATTATTTGGAATCCTTTTGCAATGGTGATTTGTCTCTTCTTTCCCATTTAGTTTATTCAGTCACTGATTTCTATCAGCACTGACTCATGGACACCTATGTCATTATGGGTCATGACTCGAGCCTACTTTATTTTGTTTCTCAAGTTGTTCTGGCTTTGGCCGTTGGGAGCTCTTCCAGTTGGCTCCTGTGTCCCTTTAACGTAGGATTTGGAGATTTTTTTTAGTACTTCGTTTATGTAGATTTATCTTGTATATTTCTTGCCCCAGTCCTAGAATCAGCCATTTCTCTGAGGAGCCCTGTTTCATTTTATTGGAGAACAGTATTAGAAGCCAAGATCTGGGCACTAGATGTGTTTACTGCTACTGAAACGTAATGGCTTCTAGGCTGTCTCATTACAGAGGAGAGATATATGTATACTAATTGATGCACACACATATAAGTATTTCTAGATGTAATCATTTGTATCTATATTATGCTAAACATGAGCTTATACCAATATCTTCCATTCTAATTCACTAACATATGAATCATTCCAGTCTCATCCCTTGGTTTATCTGTAAATTCTAACAGTGAGAAGCCTGACTCCCACTACTCATGATCCGTTTCCTTAATCATTCAATCCCAGCACACATGAATTGTGGGATCAGATTATGAATTTATACTCCCATGGGAATCACCTTATCAGCTAGAGTGCAGTGCTTATGCTCAGTTCCCTTTTGCCCTTGGTCCTACACACTCCATTCATTTACACAGTCACTTAGGGCAGCACCTGCTCTCCCATCCTTTCTTCAGTGAGGTCATTTTACACATTTAGAGCAGGTAGGGACCAGCGTGGACGGCCCTCTGGACTGATGTGGGGGGCCTCTGCTTTGGAGGAGCTGCTGGCCAGTGGCAGGGGTTGGATTGGAGCCAGGAGGGTCTCACCACCTTTCCTCTCCCGGGACTGACACCAACCCCTGTCCTTCAACACAACAGAACACAACAGAAAGGGGTTTGAGCTCCTGGCTATGTTAGCTGCTGTGGTGCCTCAGGCCAGCCCTATTCCATCCCCAGGGCCACCTGCTCAGGGGTGCCCAGACCCCAACCACCAAGGGCTCCAAAAGGAAGGTATAAGTTCCATGGGCTATGCAGGGAGGGGGTGAGCCGTCCCAGCACAGGCACTCATTTGGAACCGAACAGAGGGCTGGGGACTAACAGAGGCATTCTGACCCCACAGCAATGGGGAGCCATGGTGGGTCCTTGAGCAGAAGGGTATGCTCTGGAATGTGTTTGAACTTGATGCTGACAGCAGGTATGGGGTAGACGGAGGGAAGATAGAGATCAGGGGTTGCCAGGGCAATGCCCAACATGAGGCCCCCAGGGTGCAGGGGAGGAACAAGGGCAGGGCAGGAGGTGGGGTCTTGGCCAGGAACATGCTGTAGGGCTAGGAACCACCCAGAAGAGGGTAAGTCTCATGGCTTGGACCCCCTCCTGGAGCAGAGGACTCCAGGGTCCCCTGCTCTGTGCCCTTCAGGAGGGGAGCAGATCCTCCAAAGTGCTGGCCCAGCAGGAGGTGGAATGAATACACATGACGTGCCCGGGCCTGCAGAATGGGAAAGGTCTTCCTGGTAATGGCAGGTGGCCCAGGCCTGCGAGCGGCACTTTCAAACATCAGACTTCACAGGGGTGCCCTGCCTCACTCAGAGCCGGGCTACTTTGATGGCTGCTGGCAAGCAAGTCCTCACCATGGTTCTGTGGGGCAGTCAGGATTCTTAGGGAGGTGGGTTCCAGGCAGGGCAGCGGGTACCTGGGCCAGCCATACTGAGGCCCTTGGAGGCCCAGCAAGGGGTGACCAGTGAGCACAGTGAAAAGCTGGAAAAGAAAGAATGAAAGGAGAGAGAAAGGAGAGAAAGAACGAAAACAGAAAGAGAACAAGAAAAGAGAGAGAAGAAAGGAAGGAAGAAAGAAAGTTTTAAAAAGTTAAATATATGAAAGGAGCATCCATCCAGAAGTCCAACAGCAGTCCCTCCTGGAATCCATTGGCTTCCCTCACGAGTTTTTGGTCCTTCTCTTTCAGGATTGCCAGATAAAATACAGGATGCCCAGTTAATCTGAATTTCAGATGAACAATGAATAATTTTTTTAGCATAAGTATATCCCAAAGAAAATATGGAACATATTTAAACTAGAAAATTATTCATTGTTTACCTGAGATTCAAAATTAACTAGGTGTTTTATATACATATATGTATTTCAGACAGAGGCTCTCTCTTGTCACCCAGGCTGGAGTGCAGTGGCACGATCTCGGCTCACTGCAACCTCTGCCTCCCGGGTTCAAGCGATTCTCTTGCTTCAGCCTCTGGAGTAGCTGGGACTACAGGCACCCGCCACCACGCCCACTAATTTTTGTATTTTTGGTAGAGACGGGGTTTCGCCATTTTGGCCAGGCTGGTCTCCAACTCCTGACCTCCGGTGATCTGCCCACCTCAATCTCCTAAAGTGCTAGGATTACAGGCGTGAGCCACCTCACCTGGCTGGCGTTTTATATTTTTGTTTACTAAATCTGGCAGCCTTATTCTCTTGTTAATATTCTTCAGTGCTCGCAGCTTTGTTTTCCTTCCTTGCCGCCTCTTCTAGGGCAGACGGATCCAGTTGTAGGAAGAACATTCCACCGTCTCCATGGCTGCAGAGTGTGGTCTCCGCCAGTGGTGAGGAAGAGATGGGTTTCCACTTATATTGTAGACGGCATGTCTGTGCCCTCCCCAAATTTCTCTGTTGAGGCCCTAAACCCCAATGTGATGGTGTTTGGAGATGGGCCTTTTGTAGGTAATTAGGGTTAGATGAGGTCGTCAGAGTGGGGCCCTCATAGTGGGTTTAGTTAAACAAGAGCTCTCTCTCTCTCTCTCTCTCTCTCTCTCTCTCTCACCCTCACCTACCCCACCTTTTCTCCCGACCATGTGAGGACACAGAGAGAAGGCAGCTCTTTGCAAACCAGGATGAGAGCCCTCACCAGGAACCAATCCAGCTGCCACCTTCATCTTAGACTCCCAAACCCTCCAGATCTATGAGAAATAAGTGGTATTTTGTTTTGACCGACACAGCCTGAAAACACATTTTCTCCTCACCACACATGAGTGATATCTGTGTGACTGAAGGTACCCAGGACACATCAAAAAAAGAGAAATGTCCCCTGCACAAGGCCCAGCCATGCCCAGGAGAAGCAGCAGCTTGGCACAGAGGAGCACACCCAGGCTGGGCACTGCACTCATTCTTCCTTTGACCCTGGGCAAGTCACTGAATGGGGCCTCATTTGCCCCATTTATTTATTTCGTTTTTTTTTTTAAGGCTAGTCAAAATTGTCTCATTTGTAATGGGGCTTAATAGTGTTTGCCCTGCCTCCTGTTGAGGGATCCAGAGAAAGGACGTCAAAGTACTTTGCAATCTGTAAGGTTTATCTGACATGAGAGGAAATATATATATGCTCCAGGATATCTGTGTACAGACACACACGCGCGCGCACACACACACACACACACACCATCACATATCAGGCCTGGCTGTATCTTCTTACAAATGCGCTGCTAGGCACCCCCTCCAGTTCTAGAACCGGACCAGCCAGTTCACCCTCCAGGCGTTTTACCCTTGACTTCATAAAACTTTTCTACCTAGTCCACTAGTGACAGGCTCATCCCAGACCTAATTTTGAAGATGTCTAGCAGTAAGATTGCAGAGACTTACCCTCAGCTCCTCTAGCTGCAGTGGAAATCCTCGAAATTGGCCTACACAAATAACAGATGCAGATCATTGTTGCATTTGCTGGCCGGCTGGGCTGAGTGGGCCTGGGGAATGATGGCTGCAGGGGCGGTCCTGGGCAGTCTTGCTGAGGCTTGCCAGCATCTCTCTGCTTCCTTAACTTCCCATGATCCATGAGCATGGACTTCAGGAATTCCTGATGGGGGGTGAAGAGCATGCAGCAGGATGTCCCAATCCCTGATCTATGGAAAGAAAAATTGAAACAAAACCAAGAACTTAGTTTAAGACATACCATACCCCAGCTTCTAGCCCTTGTTCTTGGAACAGACCTCTCTCCTGGAAACCACCTTTATCCCAGCATTAAATTTCTCTGAAGTGCTTTGGTTTTTCGGAAGGTTCCCAAGGATCCCTGGAGAAAGGAGGATAGAAATGCCTCACTCTCTAAACAGATAGATGCAGCTAGTTAAAAGAAACAGCCAGCTTCTCTTGCTGTTTCTAACATATTTGAAAGAAACTTGGGTTCAGAAATCTACCCAGAGAGCTCTGTGCTGTGCAGACAAAACAAGAACCTTCCCCTGTGGGAGCCTTGGGCTGGTCAAAAACTTGGACCAGTTTTTCTAAACACCCATTGGTGGCTGTGTTCAGAGTGAGTTAGTCACTCACACCGTCCTTCCCTGCCCTGAGTTAAACCATATATGATCCTCCTCCTCCAGGAAGCCTCCATGACTACTGTAGCCCAGGAACATCCCCTTCTCTGAAATGTACAGCAGTTGAAACTTCACTAGACATCTTAGCCCCCATGCTGTGCCATTTGGGATTGTTCCCAGAGAGACAGTTGAGCACTTGACTGAATTCACAAGAGAAAAAGCAAATTCATTTGACAAAACCTAAACTCTCAGACGGAAGGAATTTCGCACCAGAGCCATGATGATTCATGAACGCACATCTGCTACCCACTGTGGTGTCTGAGAGGTGAAAGAGGGCAATGTCCCCAGGAGGGCATGCACACACACTTGTTAACACGTGCACAAGTGTGTGTATTCACAGGGACCCTGATGTACACTCATAGCCACTCACAAACTAAGGTCTGAGAACTGTGTCTCCTAGAGGAGGCTGGGATGCCGGACACCTGAGGAAGCAGCCCTGAGCTCCACTTTTACCAGCACCCCTAGGGGGTCAGTGCCAAACGGACCCCGTTATTTCATGCCAATCCATTCTAGGGGTTCATCTCCCCCAAAACACATCTCTGAAATGTTAGTGGATGCCAAAGGGGAAATGAGGCTTTCTTTGCACAATCTTCTTCTCCAGAGGACTGCATCCCTCATTTCCTAATGGACATAAATAAGAAAACGGGCTTTGCTTCACAGAATGTTTTTCTCTATAGGAACATAGCTCAGATTTCTAAACAGTGTCCTAATAGAACTTACAGCCTCTGTTGCCAACCACGCCAATCTGGTGTGGTTGACCCTCCTGGCTTCTAAGCATTGGCAGACTCCTGTGTGGCTTATTTCTTCGTGCAACCATGAACATCCTTTCTCCACCCACATCAGAAGGATCTTCTAAATTCATCCCTGTCTCTCAGCTGCTTCCAGCTCCCCAAAAGGCTTCCCAGGGCAATTAGAGTGCAATCCAACTCTTCCCAAAACCCCAACATGGGAGCAGCCTGCGTCCTGTGGCCTCTCCCACTGGCCCCTTAGCCTCGATGTTCAGCCACGCTGGCCTTGCCCGCCCACACTGTTTGTCACTGCTCCAGGGCCTTTGCACCTGCTATCCCTTTTCCAAGCATCCTCTTTCCCTGTCCCTTTGCAGAGCAGCACACAGAAGGACACAAGGACTGAGCCTCATCCAAGAATCCAGGGCTGCAGGTCTGAGCAGAGAGTCCCTGGGGGCAAGTCAAAAGCACTGGGGATTCTGCAAGTGGCAGTGGCAGCTTTGCCCTTTTCAGAATGGCATGTACCATTTAGATTCTCTACAGTTTATCCAGCCCAGCCCTCACTTTACAGAAACGAGGCCAAGCTGGGGTCACACCAACTATAAGGCTCCACAACCTGGGCCACCCCCTAGTCTGCAGCTGGGCCATTCCAAGTCTTCTTCAGGGCTGTCAGGAGGTGGTGGGGTTCCCTTGGTTGGGAGGACAGAGACCCCAGTGCTGGCTCCCAGCAGGAGGGGAGCTAACAGACTTGGAGTCCCCTCTCATGGCGCCACAGCAAACCAAAGGGTTAGGGATTTCAAGGGAACAGGGGTCCCTCTGGGGACAGGAGCCAGGGTTCCCCGGAGCTACTGTTATTGCCCTCCTGGAAGAGGGCAAGTACTTACTTGGCTAATGTGACCTCTCTTGCGCTCTGGTCTTGGAAACAGCTGCCACTTTTCCAGACATGTCCAGGAAGCTGCCCAGGCCCATCCATGCCCTCCCAGCCCCTAGCCTCCCTTGATCAGCACTCTGACCTCCCAGCCCAGGGGGGCCCGGGGCAGGAGAACCAGAACAGGGCCCGGCCCACAGTCCCACCTAAGGAAACACATCCTGATGGTCACCAGCCCCTTGGACATCCAGGAAAGCCGTGGAGGCCGGGATGGCAGCAAGGGAGCCAAGTGCCGTGCGCTCTGCAAGCCGCCTTTCTGCAGAGCCTACTGTGCACCAGCTGAGGGTCCAGAGAACCCAGCTGGGGTGGCAATGGCCTCTTTCCAGATGCAGTTCTTGGGCCCGCAGAAGCCAGCCAGGAGCCGTTCTCATTCATATGTGCGGTGGGCACATGGCTGCCTGTGTTTGTGTCCCTGTGTTTAAACCAGGAGGAGTTAATGATTAACAGGTGCCTGAGTTCGGTCCCACTCAAAATAAACTAGGACCTGTCAGTAAACGTGAGGGGAACCTCCCAGTTGTCAGTCATCTCCCAGTATTCCCAGAATGATCTGGGGTAGACATCTGGCATGACTGGATGGTAACTCGGGGGCTGCACCTGTAGTGTCAGAGAAAGAGATGTTCTTGATAGCTGGAGTCAGCCCTGGTGATGTGACGTAGGTAAAGGCCTTGGGCACTGGCCAGTGGCTCTCCATCCCCTGTAGAAGTAAGTGTCCCCATGGGCTGCAGATGGGCTGCCTGGGGTGGAGGTCGTTTGCTGTTGGGACCAGGAGCCAGAAGAAGGGGCCAGGGAGGAAGAACCCTGGAGCTGTCTGGGGACTTGTGCTGGAGGCTGTGCCCACTTGGGCAGATGGTCAAGGTGTGGAGGACAGCCCATTTTAGCCCAGCCACAGACAAAGGTGCTGAGACTCTGGGGCTCTGAGCCTGCCTGGCACAAGTTATGGAGCCAGGATTGAGTGGGCCCCTGTGCTCTGGGCTGCCCAAGGATGAGACTGGGGCATGCTGGGATCAAGATCTGACTCCTGACAACCTGAGCTTTGTGTAGAGCAGATATGGGAGTACCCCACTACCTGTCTTTCCATGCCGCCATGGTGCAGTGCCTAGAGTCTGCAACCCTCACTCCGGGCATGGGCCGAGAAAAAATGGACCCTTTGGCTGGCGCACTAGGCAACCTTCAGGCTGTCTGGGACCAGCCCTGACAGCCTCTGCTCTGGGATCAGCTGCCGCAGCGGCCTGTACATGACATGGGGCAGCAGTGGTGGCAACCCTGGACACTGGCCCCCATAGCATGGAACCCAGGACCAGACACTGCCATGGTCAGCCCGCAGGTGTGGGAGGGCGGGAGGCGAGCAGTCACAACCCTGCGGCTGCACAGTGCCCCCACAAACCTGTGCTCTGGGCCAGGGCCAAGGGAAAGTAGACCCTAGCGTGGGAGAGCAGTACATTCAGCGACCCTCAGGCCCTCTGGAAGTAGCCCTGCCAGCCACTGCCGTGGGCTCAGCCACAGCTGCCACCTGGAAATGGCACTGGTCAGTATCGGTGGCAACCCCTGATCCTGTCCTCCTCCACCAGCAGCAGGGAACCCAGGACCAGTTGTCGCCATGGGGTAGGGTACTGAGGGATTTAGGGTCATTTGATTATGAGGTGAAATGGTCACATGGGGATGAAGTAATTCTTTAACATAACATCGGTATGCAGAAGTACAGTATACAGAGATAAGAATTTACAATACAGTGTGTGCATCAGTGATTTCTAACAGAGCCTTAAAACAGAAATACAGTCTTTCCATAAGCTATGATTAGCAAGATATTAATCAGCAGTAACAGCTGCAGCAAAAGCTGGTTACAAACAATCCATAGAAACAGGACGTGAAGCTAGACAGCTGGTTAGACCAGAAATTCTCAGAAGGGAGTATGCCCTAACCCTAAAGAGACCTAGAAGAGCTGTGGCAAGATGAGGGCGTTTATAGCCCTATCTTATCCATATGGACAGGTGCCCCCCATGCGTCCATTTATAGGCTTTCCACAAGGGTCGCATTCCATTCCCAGAACTATGAACGTCTGCTTTTCTGGGACAGAAATCTTGGTGATGTGAAACCTCCCTGACTGCACATCCATTCATAGGCTCTCTGCAGGGGGAAGCACATCACGTGCTGTTGGCTCATTCTGGCAGTCCAACCTGGCATTGTCTTTACACAATCCTGCATGCTACTTTGTATTTACAATAATCAGGAGCATTTCATCTTTTATTCTATAGCAGTAGTTTCAGGGGGCCTCCCTACAGTAGTGAGGGGCTCAGTCCATGTCCAAGGTCCTTCAGGGGAGCCAATGTTGTTACTCGTCCAAGCAGGGGAGCTGCTGGTCCAAGTCTTGGAGTTCAAATGCCAGAGAACCTGGAGTTCTGATGTCCAAGTGCAGAAAAAGGGTTGCCCTGCTCCAGGGGAGGAAGAGGGTTCACCTTTGCTCTATCTGGGCCCTAAGCAAATTAGATGATGCTCACCAACACTAGGTGAGGATGGATCGTCCTTACCCAGTCCACTGATTCAAATGCCAGTCCCTTCCGGAAACACCCTCACAGAAACACCAGAACTACCATGTTACCAGCTATCTGGGCTTCCTTTCATCCAATCACATTGACACATAAAATTAATCATCCAATTGTCCAAAGCCTTTTGTCACCTGGCTGAAACCCAACTCTCCAGTGCACGTGCCATCTTCTCAAAATTCCTTTCCATCTGCTTTGACCCCTGAACACTTTCTGGAATACATTCCTTAATGCACACTGTGTTTATTTTTCTGCCTAGAATATTCTTCTCTAACATCTCACCATCAACATTCTACCTAGTACTTAATATCAGTACAGATGCTTCCCCAACCCCATGAATTTTCCCAGTTGAGTGACTTTGGGAAAATGCTATGACTTCTCTGAGCTTAAGCTCCATCCCTTGTCACATAAAAATGGTGAGACTGATATGACAATGTTCCAGTGAGAAGAAAAAACTTTTTTTTTTTTTTTTTTTTTGGAGACACAGTCTTGCTCTGTCGCCAGGCTGGAGTGTAGTGGCATGATCTCGGCTCATGGCAACCTCTGCCTCTCGGGTTCAAGCAATTCTCCTGCCTCAGTCTCCTGAGTAGCTGGGACTACAGGCTCACACCGCCATGCCCGGCTGTTTTTTTTTTTTTATTATTTTACTAGCGATGGGGTTTGACCATGTTGCCCAGGCTGGTCTGGAACTCCTGAGCTCAGGCATTCCACCGCACCCAGCCTCCCAAAGTGCTAGGATTACAGGCGTGAGCCACCACGCCTGGTCGAGGAGAAAATTTTATATATTGAGTGCCCAGTGCAGTGCCTTGCACATATTAGGTGACAAATTTTTAACTGACCCTTTTCATGAATCTTCTAATTCCTTCCAATCAGAATGAGCCCATGCTCTCTCTATACGCAGGTTATTATCAATACAAAAACACTAATCAAAATTTGTCTTTATTTAAGTTGTCAAGCTGTCCTAACTCCTTACTTGTATATAAATTATGTGAAGGGAAAGATTCTGCCTTTTTGTCATGTCTTACCCTCCCCAGTTCTTGGTGAACAGCAGTCAAAAGTGATTAGAAGACTGATAGAATTCACTGTCATCTGTTTAATAATGCCTTCCTTGTTTCCGTAATATACCTCCTCCCAACTTCCCAGGAAATCTGAGAGTGCCCCAAGCCTCAACTTCCAATATGCAACTCCTTTATGGGCCTTCTGCAGTACTGGCCTCCTCTTACCTTTTGGAATATAGAACTTTTGTCTCTGGCAGATGAGGGCTTTTTAATCTAGAATGGAACTGGAACGAATCCTCTCTCACATCAACAGGAGCACCTATGAACACACTGATCAAGTGTTGTTGAGACACAAGTGTTGTCTCTGTAGGGAAAGGTGTGGAGACAGACTGCCCTGAGAAGGCAGAATTGCCAGGTGAGATGTCAGGGTGGCATTGGTACAGACGGTTCAGTTGGGGAGGGGTGTGCACTGCTAAGCCACAGAAAGCAAGCTTTGGATCCAAGGAACAGTAAATAGAATGTGGATTAAATGTTTGCAAAAAATAGAAACCATCCTCACAAAATTAATAAAACTAAATTGCTAGATTTTTAAAAAGAGTATAACCTTTAAGTAGAAGCATAGCTAAGTTGTTAACCAGCTTTCTCTAAAGCCCGTTTTCTTTTTTTTGTTGTTGTTGTTGTTGTTTTGAGACAGAGTATCCCACTTTCACCCAGGCTGGAGTGCAGTGGTGCGATCTCGGCTCACTGCAAGCTCCGCCTCCCAGGTTCATGCCATTCTCCTGCCTCAGCCTCCCTAGTAGCTGGGACTACAGGCGCCTGCCACCACACCTGGCTAATTTTTTGTATTTTTAGAGTTGGGGTTTCACCGTCTTAGCCAGGATGGTCTCGATCTCCTGACCTCATGATCCTCCTGCTTCGACCTCCCAAAGTGCTGGGATTACAGGCGTGAGCCACCGCACCCAGCCAAGCCCACTTTCTTATAGCTGCGTACTGCTTCAGAGTCACCCGTCACAATGTCCTAACTTCTATAGGGAACACCTTTGATCTTAAGAAATCTCAAGTTTTTCATTTTGAGCTATTTTCAGATCCTGCATTTCAATGAGTCCACTGATACCAGCCAGTCTGAAGACCCTCTCCAAGGAATTGACGCAGCACATGAATGTGAATGTAGTTTCTTCACCTCCCTGTCCCATGATTTCATCCCTCATGTCGTGACCAATCAGAAATAGCCACACTTTAGCTCATTACTCATCCTTTAAAATCCTATCTCCAGTCTTCTTGGGGAGGCAGATTTGAAGTTTCCTCTCATTTCCTCATTTGGCTTCCACACGATTGTTAAACTCTTTATCTGCTGCAACTCCTGCTGTTTCGAAATATTGGTCTGTTACTGCGCAATGAACAATTGAACCTTGTGGGCCCATAACAAAATCACTAGGGACTCAGGTAGACTTTAGTACAATGCCCTATGTACAGCCTTAATATTACTCACTGTCAGCTACTACATCCCCCAAAGGTGGACATATCCATGAAGCTTCTTCCCTTGCAGAAGCACACAATACTGAGCCCTGGAGAACAAAACAAATGGGGTGAGGCTAATGGGGAGTGGGGAGATGTTGATTAAAGGATACAAAATGTCAGCTAGACAGGAGGAATAAGTTCAAGAGATTGAACAAAATGATTATAATTCATAACAATTGTATTCTTAAAAATAAGAGCAAATTTTATGTTCTCATCAAGAATATGATAAGTATGTGAAGTAATGTTTAACTACTTCAGTTTAGACATTTGACAATGTATGCCTATTTCAAAAATGTGTGCATATTTCAAAAAATACATGAAAAATTTATATAATTTTTGTTTGCCAATAAAATGTCCCAAGTGAAAAAGCAGAAAATGTTAAAACTCCACATATGATTATGCCACTAAATTGACGGTGTCTATATTTTAATTTTCAAAAAAAGTTTAAAATTGAGTTTTAGAAAGCTGTTAGCTGTCCATGTGCTTTGAAAGGCTCTCCAGGCCTCTTGAACCCCAGAGTGATTTTAGTCCATTAGTCTAATTATTTATGATTAGAAGGCAGAAACAGGGAAATTGTTAATCATAAAAGATATGCATATCTGTTTATCTTCAGATTTACAAAAAAGCAAACATTTCATTGGCAAAATTTACATCTTACTGCATGTACACAGGAAAAAAAAATAAGTATTCTCACATAAAACAAGCTAAGGGGACATTCACTTGGTTTTACTTTTCCAGTAGACAATCTTTGTTGAACTTCATGTATGATAGCATTGGTGAATTCTCATGTTTATATTTATACTATGTGGAAAGGTCAAGGCTAACTGTAGTTTTTTAAATGACTGAGAGGAAACAACGTAGAGCCTCCATGAGAGTTTTGTATAAAGATAAAACATTTGAAGAGAGAATTCTTTTTCACCACCAGTCTCATTGATTCTAAACACAACTTTTACCAAGCAGACAAAAACAAAACTGCTGGATGTACATCATCACCCTCAGAAAAATAACTTTTGTAAAAGAGAACTGACAACATTTAGTCTTTAAAAAGGAAAATTTCAGGCACTGTTCCACACATGAAAGATAACCCCACATCAGTGAATCAAATTTAATCCAAAAAATGGACATTAGACAGGACTACTGAGTAGTAGTATGTCAAATGTTTGAGAAAAATTCTGAGTCAAACTACGGTAATTATGAACCATTAATCATCATCAATAAGGAAACATTTTCTGAGCTGCATCTACATTTTCCTGTGTGATCTCAGGTAAAACACTCATCCTTCAGTTCAGTTTGCTCATCTGTAACCTGAGGCTAGAGGGAGCACCTCCTCATAGTGCCATGGAGGAGGGAATGGAAGGAAGCACAGGTAAATGTGTGGCAGGTAGCAAGTGATCACTCACCTTAGCTGTTATGATTTTAGTCAACCATTGCACAGAGTTTTCTCTGAAGCATGTGGACCAGCTATTTTCCACCTTGACTAATAAATTAATAGAGAAGGAAGAACGCTGCAGATCAAAATCTTGTCAAATGCTTATCACACCTCTGCAGGTTTCAGAACATGTAAACTAGTTGAAATCTCAATTTAATTTTGTGTGTGCTTAGTCCAGCAAAACCTGGGATGGACAAATACATATTGTAAATCAGAAGAATGATTGACCTTTGGTTAATTGCTGATGTTTCTGAAAAGGTCAAGTATTTAAGCAGGTAGAAAGTCAGCTAAAACACTCATTCAAAGAACACACACACACACCCCCCAAAAAAACATAAACAAAATTGTTTTCCCTTGGGTGTTTATAAATACAATCTTAATAGAGAAACAACTATAGATTGTAGGTTATCTCTGCACCATGAAATTTTAGATACTCAGTACTCGCTCTGCTTCATGGCTGTGTCTGCTTTAGGTGTTCATAAATTTGGTTGAGCTGCAGAAGCATTTTTTTACATTGTTAGAAGAGTAGCTAAAAAGACTATGATTGAAGACCGCTGAGTTATTAGAAAGTATGAAATGGCTTCTCTTGGATTGTAATGAAAACATAGTCCAGGCTTTGTGCTTTGAACAAAATACAGTCATCCCTTCTATTTGTGGGGGATTCGTTCCAGGACCCTCATGGACACCAAAATCCATGGATGCTCAAGTCTCTCATAGTGTAGTATTTGCATATAACCTATGTACATCCTTTTGTACAATTTAAATAATCTCTAGATTAATTATGATACCTAACACAATGTAGATGCTATGGACATAGTTGTTTTACTGTATTGTTTTCAATTTGTATTTTTTTATTGCTGTATTTTTCTTTTTGATATTTTCTATCCATGGTTGGTTGACCACTGGTGCAGAACCCATGCATGTTGAATTGGAGGGCAGACTCTACTAGCCTTAGAGTCAGAAGAACTAAGTTTTGATTGCCACCTGCTGTGGTCCATCCTAGAGTATGTTGCTTAGCTATAATAATGGTTAAAGTAAGATGCTATCCAAGCTGCTGTCTTCTAGCATGTTCACAAGTTCATCTGATGACAGACCGTTCTGTCACTAGACCCCAAGTACCTAGGAATTTTGGGTTCCAACTTTAAGAATTGTTGGTTTTATCCTTGATATACTTTGGATATTTGTCCCCTCCCAAATCTCATGTTGAATTGTAATCCTCAGTGTTGGATGTGGGGCCTGGTGGGAGGTGTTTGAGTGGTAAGGACACATCCCTCATGGTTTGGTGCTGTCCTCATGATAGCAAGTGAGTTTTCATAAGATCTGGTCATTTAAGGGTGTGGCACCTCTTTCCTCCCTACGTGCTCTCTCTCTCTCTCTCTTTCACCATATGATGTGCCTGCTCCCCTTCCACCTTCTGCCATGATTGTAAGCTTTTTGAGGCCTCCCTAGATGCTGAGCAGATGCCAGCACTGTGCTTCCCGTACAGCCTGCAGAACCATGAGCCAATTGAACCTCTTTCATTTATAAATTACCCAGGCTCAGGTATTTCTTTATAACAGTGCAAGAATGGCCTAATACAATCCTCCTACAGAAAAGTACTGTGATCAAATGAGAAACTTTGTAAAAGGATCCAAAGGAAAGAAACTACTCAATTGGATAGGATCAGAAAAGAAAAGTCCTGCCTGTCTCTGGGAGAAGCAGTGACCCTAGGAACGATTAATGTAGGGCTATGTTCAGGTTCAGAGCTAGGTGAAGGTAACAGTGGAGGGAGGAAGCAGGCAGTCAGGGAAAAAAGTGGTTTGCAGGCAAATCCTGGCAGGAGTCTAGAAAAAAAAGCAATACACTGGAATGAGAAATAAGCAATCTCTTTTAATGACTGGGAGTTAATGTTCATAAACAAGTGTTACGCATCCCAGATTCATCAAATATTAAAAATATTAGTGGGAGCTCTAGAAGCACTCTTCTTTCCTGTATCTCCTTGGTCCCTTTGACATCCAACATGCCAGAATTTTGCCTGCAAACTGTACCCAGACCCAGAGGTTGCAACTTAGACACACCTTGGTATTCATTTTCCTTGAAAAACTGTAAAGTAAGCACTTCTCGACAAAGATTTAATATATTATTTTAAAGGACCTATCTTTTTTCCAACACTGTAGATATGGGAGACTCATTTAAGTTATATTATTTTTCAGGGGTGTGATTGATGTGATGAGTGCCAGGTGGAGTTGAAATGATGGGCTCAAATTTTGACTTGAGGTTTGGCATTCAAATGACAGCAATAGGGAACCCAATCAGGTTCACACTATGTAAGTTTGAGCAAAGGATACTTATAAAAATGTCTTAAAAACACTTTCATTTTATCTCTTTAAATTCTAAAAACAGATTTAATGAAACAGTGTATACTTCCAACAAGCCATTTATATGCACTGTCAAAGTAAACAATGTAATCACACTACATCCATTAGCGTTTTGAAGCAACGATGAATATTTATGCATTTAAAACAATTTGAAACAATGGCGTGGATGTCACATTCTTGTTTACATTGTAGTGTGTCTCTTTGGTGCACTGTAAATAGGATAAGAATGTCATTTTTGAGTAGAATTTTGGACTTGTTTTTCCTCAGATGGAAAATTACAGTTTTTGTTTTGTTTTGTTTTGTTTTTGTCTCTTGTACATTTTCCTTCACTCATATTATCTGCTGCCTGAAGGGAACCAAAAATACACCACTGTGACATAGTGATATTTTGAGCTAAAGACATTTGAGAATCAACAGATACAGAATGAGGTTTTTCGGTTTGTTTGTTTTTTCTGAACCTTCCTTATCTACCTAAAATCAGAGCCTCCAAAAGTAATTGAACTGTCATAAATATCCTCCTCAGAAGTTTCAACCAAGGAAGATGGACTCCTATCACAGCAGAGAAGTTGGCCCTAGGATAAGAAATCACCAAAGCAGGTACACAATTTGGAGAAAGCAAAGGGAAAGAACCAAAGTGTGCATTCAACAAATGCAAATTTTGTGAATCTTCATTTTTAATGATCTTTACATATATATATATTACAAAACAGTAAACAATCACTGTGTAACAGTTTAAATTACCAATGTATTTGATTTTACTGGAGAAACCTAGGTGCCAATAAATAAATAAAAGATATCACCGAAGCAAACATTGTCACAATGCTACTGGATCTCCCATCCGTGCTCCAAAGAACCCATTTATCTTTCCTACAAGTCATTTCTTTTCCCATGTGTCCTTTCTCCCTTTTCCCTTCCCTTAGTAAGATAATATATGGGCCCTAAATTCCAACCAGCTCTTTGAGCCACATAGTCTGTGAGTTCCCATGTATGTTCATAAATAAATGTTGCCCTTTTTTGTTGTTGTTGGTTTAATTTACAGGCCTCAAGCACTGAACCTTAAAGGGTAGAAGGAAAGGTTTCTTCCCCACATGCCCAGGAGCCAACACTAGCTCCACAAAGTCTGCATTTCTCACATCCAATTTTCTTTCTTGTTTTTTTTTTTTTTTGAGACGAAGTCTCGCTCTGTCGCCCAGGCTGGAGTGCAGTGGCACGATCTCAGCTCACTGAGAGCTCCACCTCCTGGGTTCATGCCATTCTCCTGCCTCAGCCTCCCGAGTAGCTGGGACTACAGGCACTCGCCACCACGCCCAGCTAATTTTTTGTATTTTTAGTAGAGACAGGGTTTCACCGTGTTAGCCAGGATGGCCTCAATCTCCTGACCTCATGATCCGCCCACCTTGGCCTCCAAAAGTGCTGGGATTACAGGCATGAGTCACCGCGCCCGGCCTTCATTTTCTTTTCTATTTATGGGTTGGGGGCAGGTAGGGCTGTATGAGTGGCTACTATGTACTAGTTGTTGAAAATGAAGAGGTGCATAAAATATTATCTGTTCCATCTTGGAATCCTACTTTCAGGTCTTTGTGGTACAAAAAACAATATGGATAACAATTCAAAGTTGTTCATTTTGCTCTATGTAAGGGAAAGTATCAATAGAATTATTTTAATCTGGCAACTTGATTTTCAGTTAAGATGAATCCCTGTTACCTGAAAGTTAGTTTTTTTGGTAATATTTCCAATGTATATGGTACTTTTTTTCTCCATAGCATTATCATAGTATATTGCAGATTTCTTTTATATGATATAAAATGCAATAAAAATGTAATGTTTAATATACCTTATAAATTACAAGGTTTGTGAGACAGAGCTTGATATACAGATTTGAGGCAGGTATAAAAAATTTCATAACAATCCAAAGTGATAATAAAGAAAACTCAAAGTACATGTCAGATAAACATTATTTTACATTTGATTGCTACAGAATTGTCAAGAAAAGAAAAATGGCACCATGGAAACATGAGCAAAGGACACCAAGTTAGTAACAAAAGTAACAAACCGAAGGCAAATGAACACTTGAAAGATGTTCACTGCACAGAAATCAAAATAATTGCATTAATAGTAAAGAGCAAAGCAAACTTTTACATCAACTGGCCTGAAATATTTCCAGCTCATCCTCTGCTGAGAAAGTACACTAACATACATTTTTTGAGGCTCCTTAGCTATATATATATCAAAAGCTTTTAAAATTATAGCTGGCTCTGTGGTGCCATGGATAACACATTGGACTTCTAAAATTATTATATCCTTTGACCTCTATTTCTAATTTTAAGAATTTTTCCTAGGTCAAAAACTCAAAAATACCAAGAAATTAATAAAAGTAAGGAAAATTATTCCAGTAATAATAAAATGGTAAAAATTAAGAACAATCTAAATTTCCAATACAAAGGAGTCTGATTAAATAAATTATAGTTCACAGTATATGGGATATGATGGACTATTAAATTATTCAAATTATATTTTAAATAATATCAAACAAGACGGGATAGGTAGATAGTATGAGGTCAAACTAGACAAACAGATAATTAGTAACTACATAATTATTCCAATTTTTAATTTAGACACATAGTTTCTGTAAATATTATATGCACTAGCATACACATGTATTCACACAGATGAATGTCCAGAATGTCACACACTCAAGAAGTATCAGTGGTAATGAGAGGTGACAGCATGCTGGCAGTCCTCACAGCCCTCACTTCCTCTCGGTGCCTCCTCTGCCTGGGCTCCCACTTCGGTGGCACTTGAGGAGCACTTCAGCCCACCGCTGCACTGTGAGAGCCCCTTTCTGGGCTGGCCAAGGCCGGAGCCCACTCCCTCAGCTTGCAGGGAGGTGTGGAGGGAGAGGCGCCAGCGGGAACCAGGGCTGCATTAGGCGCTTGCGGGCCAGTTGGAGTTCCGGGTGGGCGTGGGCTTGGCGGGCCCTGCACTCCCAGCAGCTGGCCGGCCCTGCTGGCCCTGGGCAGTGAGGGGCTAAGCACCTGGGCCAGCGCCTGCGGAGGGTGTACTGGGTCCTCCAGCAGTGCCAGCCCACTGGCGCTGCGCTCGATTTCTCACTGGGCCTTAGCTGCCTTCCCGTGGGGCAGGCCTCGGGACTGCAGCCCGCCATGCCTGAGCCTTCCCCTGCTTCCGTGGGTTCCTGTGCAGCCCAAGCCTCCCCAATGAGCGCCACCCCCTGCTCCATGGCGCCCCGTCCCATCGACCACCTAAGGGCTGAGGAGTGCCAGCGCATGGCGCAGGATTGGCAGGCAGCTCCACCTGCAGCCCCAGTGCGGGATCCACTGGGTGAAGCCAAGCTGGGCTCCTGAGTCTGGTGGGGATGAGTAGAGTCTTTATGTCTAGCTCAGGGATTGTAAACACACCAATCGGCACTCTGTATCTAGCTCAAGGTTTGCAAACACACCAATCAGCACCCTGTGTCTAGCTCAGGGTTTGTGAGTGCACCACTCCACACTCTGTATCTAGCTGCTCTGGTCAGGGCCTTGGAGAACCTGTGTGTGGAAACTCTGTATCTAACTAATCTGATGGAGACAGGGAGAACCTTTGTATCTAGCTCAGGGATTGTAAACACACCAATCAGCACCCTGTCAAAACAGGCCACTGGGCTGTACCAATCAGCAGGATGTGGGTGGGGCCAGATAAGAGAATAAAAGCAGGCTGCCTGAGCCAGCATTGGCAACCCCCTGGGGTCCCCTTCCACACTGTGGAAGCTTTGTTCTTTCACTCTTTGCAATAAATCTTGCTACTGCTCACTCTTTGGGTTCACACTGCTTTTATGAGCTGTAACACTCACCCGAAGATCTGCAGCTTCATTCCTGAAGCCAGCAAGACCACGAGCCCACCAGGAGAAACAAACAACTCCAGACGTGCTGCCTTAAGAGCTGTAACACTCACCGTGAAGGTCTGCAGCTTCACTCCTGAGCCAGTGAGACCATGAACCCACCAGAAGGAAGAAACTCCGAACACATTGGAACAGCAGAAGGAACAAACTCCAGACGCCCCACCTTAAGAGCTGTAACACTCACCACGAGGATCCGAGGCTTCATTTTTGAAGTCAGTGGGACCAAGAACCCACCAATTCGGTACACAGTAACAGCAGTTATGTGTGTATGACTCATAATTGGATAGTTTTAAGGAGTTTTTTTGTCTTTATGTCTTTTAATATTTTTAAATTTTCTAAAATCAAGATAAATTCCTTTTATAACCACAGTAAATAACGTTTCTTAAACGAGTAGACATTTGTCAGGCAAAAAATAGCATGAACATTCAAAACAGTAGCCAAAACACACTGGGGAGTACAGAGAAGACAAAGGGCATTATCTGCTCTTCAGGGGTTCCCACAAGGGTGAATTTTAAGCTTTCTAGTCCCTTCTAAAATTTAAAGGCTTTTGCTGAGTCTATGATCTATAATCACCCAAGCCCTCCGCTTAACAAAGAGGGTACAAAGCAGTAATGATTGTGTTTTACAGGATTTAAAGATAATTTCTCTTGTCCCTAAGGAAAACGGCCCCTGAGCAATCAATACCTTGCAGAATTTTCTCCTATCTCAGGGTTTCTAATTTCCAATGAGAAGTATACTAAAGCATTTCCTTCTCATCACTGTAGCACAAGGGAAAATGTAGAAGCCTCTCAAAGATTGCAAAGGGCACTATCACTCATCAAGGCCAAAGCAAGAATGCCTTCCATTTACTTTAGATAAGAAAAGAATAAAAAGTATTGTAATTGCTGCTTGTAGGCAGGCATTCCTGGCACCAGTACATGATGTAACTCACATGAAACCAACTAGGGACCGTTGGAAATGTATGCATTGTGCAATGGTCATGGATGCTTTGATTCTGAGGATTTTGTTTCTTTCAGTGTCTTTTTGTATGAATGCAGAAGTTAAAGTACTGAAAATAGCAGTGATTTTCACGGGTTGGTTTGACATCACAGAAATTATGAAAATGAAACCCTTTGATTGACCCAAGATGCCTAGTCACTGCTCATTAGAAAAGGAAGCTCTAGGTGGTGGGGCTCCATGACTCAGGCCTGTAATCCCAGCACTTTGGGAGGCCGAGGTGGGCGGATCACGAGGTCAGGAGATCGAGACCATCCTGGCTAACATGGTGAAACCTCGTCTCTACTAAAAATACAAAAAATTAGCCGGGCGTGGTGGCAAGTGTCTATAGTCCCAGCTACTCGGGAGGCTGAGGCAGGAGAATGGTGTGAACCCGGGAGGCGGAGCTTGCAGTGAGCCAAGATCGCGCCACTGCACTTCAGTCTGGGCGACAGAACCAGACTACGTCTCAAAAAAGAAAAAGAAAAAGAAGAGGAAAAGAAAGGAGAAAGAAAAAGAAAGAGGAGCTCTAGGTAAGAGAAAGAAAGAAAGGAAAGGACAGGGAAGTGAAGGAAAGGAGGGAGGGAGAAAGGAAAGGAAAGTAAAGGGAAGGGGAAGGGAGGGGAAGGGAAAGGGAGGGAAAGAGAAAGAAAAGAGCTCTAGGTTGCAGGAACTGGGCTTTTTGGTGTGACTATTAGGAAGAAAAAGTATTAAAAATAATCACACCACCGTCTGTAATTTTGTAATTTAGAATAGTCCAAGTAAGAAAAAAAAAAGCTACACAATGATGGTAACACAGTTAAAACAGAAAGCTGCCTATAGCTATATATAAAGTGTTTAGAGCAGTAGCTGGCACAAAGTAGCTGTTTGCTGTTCAGAGAACAAATTGTGTACCCTGCAACAACTCACATTTCTAGTTTTCCATCTTTCTGCAGGACCAAGGTGAGATTTTGATTAAATCATCAAATTTGCTAATTATGTCACAAAAGCAGCTATCCAAAAGTGCTGCAATAGGGAACTATTCATGCATTCTTTAATATTCTTTAAGTATCATTTAGCTAATTTTAGGTAAAAGCAAATAAATGTATAATGCTAATTTTTAATATACTTACAGTAAGTTGTTTTCTACATTGTTTTAATAAAATAGAAATTAATTATTTCACTCATGTAGTTTTTTTGTTTGTTTTTGTTTTTTGTGTTTTTGAGACGGAGTCTCACACTGTCGCCTGGGCTGGAGTGCAATGGCGTGATCTTGGCTCACTGCAACCTCTGCCTCCTGATGTCAAGTGATTCTCCTGCCTCAGCCTCCCATGTAGCTGGGATTACAGGTGCCCGCCACCATGCCCAGCTAATTTTTTGTATTTTTAGTAGAGACGGGGCTTCACTATGTTGGCCAGGCTGGTCTCAAACTCCTGACCTCGTGATTTTTCCGCCTTGGCCTCTCAAAGTGCTAGGATTACAGGCAAGAGCCACCACGCCCGGCCACACTCATGTAGTTTTTAGAAGTCATCTTATCTTGGGATTGGGTGAAGAGTGGGAAAAAAAATCAGTGGGAATATTCCCACAGGAAGTCTTGAATTCATTCAGGAATGAATTATTAGAACTTCGGATTAAAGTTGACTCTAGATAAGAGTGATCAGGTCAACTTGAATATCTTCTACCCTTAGTCTTGAGCCAGGCTCCGCTATTCTCTGTTCCACATTTCCAGGTAACTTCAGTTGACATAAGGGTTGACTGCCTTCAGGTGCATTGTGACAGCTGAGATTTGTCAACCCAGTAATGAGAATTTTTTTTCAGATAACACTAAACGTTTCAGACTGTATCACACAATTCTACAGATATTTAAAAATTCATTACATCTTTTTATTAAAATAATTTTGAAAGAATTTAAACTATGAACAAATGCAAAGAAATAAAATACTAAGATAAAACATTAATTCCCATTAATTTCCAAGGCTTCTAAACTCTTATTGAATTTAATCTTAATAATTTTTTCTCTCTGACATGAGAAGAAAAAAATTGCTGTAATACTCTTTTATGAGTCAACATGCTTCTGAAAAGTATGTATTATTCTGGTTTAGTTCTTCAGAATAGGTAGGTGTTAAAATTTCTTACATATGGTTTTGACCCTTTGTGCTGCTATAACAAAATTCTACAGGTTGGGTAAGCTACAAGCAATAGAAATATATTAATATTCTCATAGTTTTGGAAGCTGGGAAGTCCAAGATTAAGGTGCCAGCAGGTTCTGTGTTGGGTAAGGGTTTCTCTGTCTCAAAGATGGTGCCTTGTTGCTGAATCCTCCAAAGGGGAAGAATGCTGTGTCCTCACAAGTGGAAGGCATGAAAGAGCAAGAGAGTGCTCTTTTCAAACTTGTCCCCTTTTATTAGGGTGCTAATCTCATTCGTGAAGGCAGAGTCCTCATGACTTAATCACCTCCCAAAGGCCCCAGCTGTTAGTACATTAAGGATTAAATTTCAACATGTATTTTAGAGAGGACACCGTCATTTGAACCACAGCAACCTTTTAACTGAAAAATCATGAAAGGTCACATTTAATCACCTGTTCCTTACAGCCTTCCTACGGAGTCAGAAAAAGAAGAGAAAAACCAAAAGGAAAAGAAAATAAACATGTACTGACCTGCTTCTATATTACAGGCACTCTCTTAGGTAATTTACATGTGAAAGTGTATTGAAAGCAGTAGATTTGTTGAAGTACAAATCAAAAATTATTTTACTGTTTTTTTCCTCTCTTCCTTCAAACTTTATTACATCTCTCTTGCTCGCCATCAGCCCTTTGGATAAGATTCCATCACTTTTCAGTAGTTTCCCATCTATTAGAACAGTGTCATTTTTGGAAATTATAATAGTCCAGCCAAGTGCAGTGGCTCACGCCTGTAATCCCAGCACTTTGGGAAGCCGAGGCAAGTGGATCACCTGAAGTCGGGAGTTCGTGACCAGCCTGACCAATATGGTGAAATCCTGTTTCTATTAAAGATATAAAAATTAGCCGGGCGTAGTGGTGGGCGCCTGTAATCCCAACTACTTGGGAGGCTGAGGCAGGAGAATTGCTTGAACCTGGAAGGCGGAGGTTGCAGTGAGCTAAGATCACGCCATTGCACTCCAGCCTGGGTGACAAGAGCAAGACTCCATCTCAAAAAAAAAAAAAAAAAAAAAAAAAACTGTAATAGTCCAATTTAGTCTAAAACCTGACTCTATTGTCATATCATACTCAAATATCTGCCCTTCCCCCAGTTCAGGGACCAGCCGTAATTAAAGAAAGATACCTACACTTTCACCTTGCTCAGCCTTTCCTCACTCTCTCCTCCACCTTCTGACTCTTCCAGGATCAGAGCAAAGAAAATGGGGGTTGGGGGGAAAGGATGTTGGAAGGATGGAGTCTTACCCCTGAGCTGGTGCTCCCTGTAGTCCTCATTCAGCTGAGAATGACTGGCTGCTATGTCCTCTCTGGCAGGAGAGTATGCCACATACTCTCCTGTGTGGCATGTTTGTGCATTCTTCAATGCCCGATTGCTCACTCCTCTTCCTGGAATCAATTTTGGGCTACAGATTTGCAGACTTTAAAATTCTCGATGTGGAAAGGAACACATCAGAGTCAATATTAACCTATGTTCCCTCATCCTGGGGACAGATGACAGGTCCTCACAAGAATTATTTTGCCTTGCTCTACTTAAATGGCTGTGTCCAAATGGACCTGTAATAAAACTAGCAGGTGATTACATATCTTACCTTCCTTTATGGACTTTCTGTCTCTAGAAGAGTTTTCTTGGAGTATTCCCTCTTAGCCTATTGGGAGGGAAAAACATACTTTTATCTCCTAAAAAGAAAGTAGGAAAAAAAATCTCAACACTCTCTGCAACTTAATCCACTCTTGAAAATTCCATTAAACATTGTCCTTGCAATTTCAGATCTCCTCTTGTAGGCTATAGAAGCTTGATGGATGCTGGATCATTTCTGTTGCATTTTGGGAATTTCTGCTTGGACATATTTAATGATTCTCATTAGAATGTGGATGTACTTGTTGGTCATTTAGCAAGGTAACAGGAAAGGTTCCATCTAATATTTTATTACTTATTCAATATCTCATTTAACTCTGACAGCCATCCTACAATGTATTTATTACTGTTTCCATTTATAGAGGAGAATGCCAATATCTTTTGAAGTTAAGTACCTCTTCAAGGTCACATAGTAAGTGTACCCAGGTTTTGGAGGATGTA
This sequence comes from Pongo abelii, assembly GCF_028885655.2. NCBI lineage: Eukaryota > Metazoa > Chordata > Mammalia > Primates > Hominidae > Pongo > Pongo abelii. The sequence continues at coordinate 24,998,827 of NC_071999.2, forward strand.
TCTGACTTACAAGATATATCTAACTATGTATCTCTTCATGTACCCTCTGCATCAGGAGTTCTGGAACTTTAGCGTACATCAGAATAACCTGAATAGCTTCTCGTAATACACATTGCTAGGCCTCTGAACAGGTGCGAGTGAAGACCTAGAAATTTGCATTTCTATCAGGTTCTCAGAATGCCAATGCTGCTGGTCTGGGGATTACACTTAAAGAAGCTCTTATTGCCTCATTTATGAAAAGGTGAAAGGAAAATAACATAAGAATGTACCTCCTCCACAAAGCTGTCCTTCCCCACTGTCACACTTCTGACACCATTCTTTGGAAATCCACATACAATGTGTTTCCTTAATACCATTTCTAAATTCTCCAGTTTTTGTTTTTGTTTTTGTTTTGAGACAGAGTCTCTCTCTGTTGCCCAGGCTGGAGTGCAGTGGCATGATCTCAGCTCACTGCAACCTCCACTTCCCAGGTTCAACCAATTGTCCTCCCTCAGTCTCCTGTAACTGGGGTTAGCCACCAGGCCCAGCTAATTTTTGTATTTTTAGTAGAGACAGGGTTTCACCATGTTGGCCAGACTGGTCTCGAACTCTTGACCTCAGATGATCCATCTGCCTCAATCTCCCAAAGTACTGGGATTACAAGTGTGAGCCACTGCGCCAGGCCAATTCTGCAATTTTTATATCCTCCATTATTGACTAATGCAAACTGCTTTTATTAACTGTCCAAGCTTCTTTATTTCCTTTCCCCAGGAAACACTTGAAAACAAAGCAAAACAAACATTACTACACAAAAATAGGCAGCAACTTTACCTTGCCCTTCTGATCCTTCCCAATTTGGTGGGTCTTGGTTTCAAGACCTTTTTTGAATCAAGTTTCAGCCCTCAAGGACACTAGGAAAGAAAAAGTAGAACTGCATCAAACAAAAGGGACAGTAAAGAACCCTGATAATGGGACTGGAGCACCTCTGGATTTGTTTTAGGCTCTGACTCACTGCCTCCATGGCTAGACTTCTCTTTCCCGGAAATGAAAGGGAGGGATGTACTGACCACTCTTCCAGTGTTACAGTGAAGATCTGGATTTTATCAGCAGTGGTGATGTTAGTATCAAACTCTAGGAGGTAGGATAAATCTCTAATTCATTGTTGTTTTTAATTTTCATTTTTTCTATTACATTGCTACAACACCAAATGATGTTTGATTACTTTTCTTCTCTTGGAAGGAAAAAACAAAAACAAATAAAAACCAATTAGTGTATCTAAAGACATTCAAAATGAGGACTGAAACTTGTTATCTTTTCACTAAGGGAAAAAGACAGAAAATTGCCTCCCATTTCATCGTATTCTTCTCAAATGCTGAATATGGCACAATCTATTTACCTAATTATATATGATTTATGACCATTTCCACTGAAGCTACAGAGAGGAAGCTTGTTTGCAAAGACAATATTCAGTTTTACGAAACTCAGCAGGTACCTCATAAGGCTGCTTTTTACTGCAAAAGGCATAATTACTTGCTTAGAAATGAGAGTGTGAGAGAACCGATGGGAAAAAGATATTAAAGTGAAATACTTTCGAAACGTAGTGATTTACAAATGCCGTTAAGCACATTTATAAATGTGGCCAAGGTGAATAGACTGTGTGTAAACTTCAAACACAGACACTTAAAGAAGAAAGATGAGAACTCCAAATGCCTTCACCAGTGACTCATCTTTGAGATGTTGCCAACTGGGGAAGGTCAGCATCTCTGGGCTTCCCTTCTTGCCTGGGTAGCAAATCAAAGCCTCCCTTATTGAGCTGACGTTAATTGTATAGAAATAGCTCTGTAGACGCTCTCTGGCTTCACACTTTCTCAGCTGTTTTCTTCATGGAGTAAACACTTTTATTTTAGGACTCACATCTATTTCCCATTACAGTGTTCCAGAGAAACCCTCACATTGAAGAAAGGTTGGTTTGTGCATTGTAATCACCATGGCCTCTATACTTCACATTTATTTCTCTTAGGCACAAACAATTCACTTGGTCTCACGTTTTTGTACTCCATTCTGTTACAAATCCTGTGCTCAGAAGGTTTGCTCAACACAATATAAAATGGGCGCTTTAGCTACCACTGAATATAAGTTTCATTTGACTCTTAGCACTTCCTGAAGCATAAAATCAGGGGTAAAGTCACAGCATGGTATAAACAACCAAGTAAGAGCAATAAAGAGAAAAACATCATTATGTGATTTTGGTAGAAATGGTAGAAAAAAAAACTGTATTACATGTATCTGATTATAAATATGAGAAATCCTTCATTGACTCCCAGCTTTAACTATAAAAGTTCTTGAAAATGAATTTGTACTCTTTTTATACTGTTCACTATCTTCCAAAATATTTTTATTTTATATATTTAAAGTGTACAACATGATGTTTTGATATACATATACATAGTGAAATGTCAAGCAAATTAACATATCTATCCTCCCCAATACTTACCTTTTTGTGTGTGTCGTAAAAGTACCCAAAACCTACTATCTTAGCAAATTTCCAGTATACAATACAATATTACTAATGATAGGCCTCATGTTATACATTACATTCCTAGACCTATTCATCCTTTACAGCTGCAACTTTGTACTTTTTTCCAATGAATAACAAAACTTTGGCTGAAAACTAATAATACTACATTTTGAGAAATTAGCAGCAAAATTTTTCGAGTGAAGACAAAGGCTTTTTTAAAAAATAGAATAAGTAGTAGTTAAATGTATTTTGGTAGATTTTAGAGCTCTCAAATTTCTAAGATATTCAGTAAGTCAGCTTGGAAAATTATTTTATATATTAGATAACTTGAATCTAGAGAGGTTGGGGCTTTCACAGGAGAAGGCAGTGGAGTGAAAATTAAAACATAAAAATGTAAACCTCTAGAAACATTTCTTCTCCACAGAAAGACATTTATCATCAACTGGTTATATGTTGTTTAATTTCTTTCTTCAGAAAAACTCCTATACTGTCCTTGCGTCAGTCTGTTCTAATGTTGCTATAAAGAAATATCTGAGGCTGGGTAATTTATAAAGAAAAGAGTTTTAATTGGCTCATGGCTCTGCAGGCTGTGTAGGAAGCATGGTGCCAGCATCTACTTGGCTTCTGAGGAGGCCTCATGGAGCTTCGACTCATGGCAGAAGGCTGAGCTTACACATCACATGGCAACAGCTGAAGCAATAAAGGGGATGGGAGGTGCACACACTTTTTTTTTTTTTTTTTTTTGAGATGAAGTCTTGCTCTATTGCCCAGGCTGGAGTGCAGTGGCTTGATTTGGCTCACTGCAACCTCAACCTCCCAGGTTCAAGCGATTCTCCTGCCTCAGCCTCCCGAGTAGCTTGGACTACAGGTGTGCACCACCACACCCAGCTAATTTTTTGTATTTTTAGTAGAGATGGGGTTTCACCATTTTGGTCAGACTGGTCTTGAACTCCTGACCTTGTGATCCTCCCATCTCAGCCTCCCAAAGTGCTGGGATTACAGGCGTGAGCCAATGCACCCGGCCCACACACTTTTAAATAACCAGATCTTGCCTGAACTCACTCATCACCAAGGGGATGGCACTAAACCATTCATGAGAGGTACACCCCCATGATCTCAACACCTCACACGAGACCCCATCTCTATAACACTGGGGCCTGGTAGGAGGTGTTTCTCCCACCATTTCAACATGTGATTTGAAGGAGACACTCAAACTATATCAGTCCATAAAATATATCCCCAGCTTCTGAATTCTTTTTATAGCTTTCTGTAGAATAATTTTTTCTGCCTGTTCTATAACATTTATCCATTTCTCCTTAATTGCAACCCTCAAAATTATTCATAATAAGGAATTATTGTATTTGATCTACTCTTTTAAGGTAGAGTCATTACTTAAAGGAAAGTACAAATAAAGCATAGCAAAAAACAAGTATGTTTAAATGGTAGCATCTCTTTTTTTGCATCTAAATTTTAAATTTGCTTTTACTAATTAATTGGAGCATTTTGTAGCTAATGATCATCCTAACTGGAAAAAACATCACATTACAGTTGTTTGGTTTGACCATTTCCTACATGATCCAAGGTAATCTTGTCCAACCAGCCAGCTCTTCCATTCACTTAGCCAATATTTATTGAGCATTTTCAATTTGTGTCAAGGATACCAACCTATCTATCTGCACCTATCTATCTATCTATCACTCCCACACACTCTTCATTCTAGAAGAGGTATGATTTGGTTAGAAAGTGTTAAGCTTATGTTTGAATTATAACATGAATATACAATGGGTCTTAACCTGCCTGGGAAGGTATAAAACACAGAGAATCAGAGGGGAAACCATGCAACATGTTAGCCAATGACGTGAGTGAACATATAGCAGATACTTTATATGTTTTATGCAAATGCCGCAGCTGAAAATATCATGAGTGCCTGGATGATGGAATTTTTTATAAGTTAGAAAAATGAATCAAATGTAAAGAGATGGGCTTTAGGAGAAATAGCACGCATTTGATTTCAAGAAAGTGCTGCATGAACAGAGGATGATAAAACTGTGGAATCAGAAATAGCAGCGGTGCTAGCTGGCAGTGACTATGATAGCAATGGCCTTCAAGAATCACCACAGGAAGCATTGACCTGGTGTGATCTAATAGACAAGTACCAAGCCTATTGGGGCTGCAGTAGAGAAAGAAAAGAAAGATTTCAGCCATGACAAGGCACCTGACAAAATTTGTTTACAAATATATATGGACTACCCTCTGGAGGGACCTGAATAAAGAAAAGTGTTAGGCAATTGTCTGCTCTAATGGTAGATGAGGAAAAAACATACAGGAGGGAGAAGTGAGAGGATGTTTATTCAGGAAATAAGATATGAAATGGGGAGGGTTGCTATGTGGAAAATTAGAACTAGACCAGTGATAGTAGCAGAATAGAGGTAGATTCCAAGGGTTGCTGAGATTCTCTTGAAGAAAGGAGTTTCTGGGTTTTATCTTTGAGATACTTAAAAAAAAATTGGGAGGAGTATGGCCCAAGCATCTGAAAACAATACCAATTTCCTTAGGTGACCTTGAGAGTTTGCATAAGCCTGAATTCTGGAATTTTATTATTACATGCTTACATTTCTTTTTACCCTAACATTGTCAGCTCTTTGAGGGAAAAAGTAGGTCTCAAAATATGAATGCCAAGATTCTCAAGAGCATCAGCTACCATGTGTTGTGTACTTACTGTGTTCAAGGCACATGGTGGATACTCCTCATTTATTTTATCTACTCTTCATTAAAACCCTTGAAGTTGAGGTACTGATAGCCCTCATTTGGAGATGAAGAAAGGGGATGGAAAGGAGTTAAGCACTTGGCCAGAATCACACAGCTAGTATCAGATCTTCCTAAAACCACAGTCATGCTTTTTTATCTTCATTTTGCTTTCTGAGCTAATTAACCAGATTGCATAGTAGATAAAATAATTTAAATGTCATAACTTTGTAAAAGGAAGACAGAATTTTGTAAAAGTAGCAATGCAATTTCAATAATTAACCTTACATGCTAAACAGTTAAGTGAAGGTTTTACACAATTTAATTCAACACCATTGTCTTCCCTGGATATTTAGTTTTTCTATTTATAATGTTTGCTGTGCGCTTTTAGTTTATTACTCTATCTTACAATCACTTATTTCAACATTGACTTATTTTCTTTCATATAGTATTGCATTGGAATTTCTCGGTTCTTAAGAAGAAAAGATTATTTGTATTCCTATGATAGGATTAAAGAGGTTTGCTAAACAGAGTTGGTGAAACTAAAAGAGACCAGTAACGAGTCAATTGTGACTGCCATTTTTTTCAGAGTTTTGAATTAAACTACTCCAAAATTTTGTATTATACCTTGAAAAGATATTTTAGAAATGGGCGACTTCAACTTTTATTTTTCCTCAGAAATGTTTGAGAATCCTGATTTCATTCCAGATCCCCCTTCTTCCACCACAGAATCTGGAATAGTAAATTCCTCTAGAGATGATAAACATCTGTTGCTTTCGGAGGGCAATTTGCAGACCTTATCTTATTTCTTATTTTGCCTCACTAAAGAAGTAGAGATATTCTTCTTAACTACTTTTAGCAAATGAGGTAATTGAAGCTTAGGGAGTCAAAGAACTTGCCCAAGATCAATAGCTATCAGGTGGTGGAGCTCTCATTCTAATAAAGCTGACTACAAAACCTATATTCATAGCTCCTACAATTGCAAGGCAAGGGACATTGAATATCACAAATGTGTGTGGTGGTTTTAACACAAATTATAGAGCACAGATCAGTGATTGAGGAGTAGAAGATATACATCAACAAAAGATAAAAGCTGGTATTTGCAAGATTGAAAAGATATACAAATACACAGAAAACATTTCCAAAACCAATTGGAAATTAATTAAATGCAGTATTGAGCAACTGTTTGGACATAATTTAAAGTTTCGTTAATTAAGGAAATGCTGTCTTTACAGAGATCAAAGGAATGATAGGATTTACGTAGGCTGATTTTGAAAGGTCTTTGATTCGTGAGTTAAAAAATAGGCACGTCATCCCATTACTGGGTATATACCCAAAGGACTATAAATCATGCTGCTATAAAGACACATGCACACGTATGTTTATTGCGGCATTATTCACAATAGCAAAGACTTGGAACCAACCCAAATGTCCAACAATGATAGACTGGATTAAGAAAATGTGGCACATATACACCATGGAATACTATGCAGCCATAAAAAATGATGAGTTCATGTCCTTTGTAGGGACATGGATGAAATTGGAAATCATCATTCTCAGTAAACTATCGCAAGAACAAAAAACCAAACACCACATATTCTCACTCATAGGTGGGAATTGAACAATGAGAACACATGGACACAGGAAGGGGAACATCACACTTCGGGGACTGTTGTGGGGTGGGGGGAGGGGGGAGGGATAGCATTGGGAGATATACCTAATGCTAGATGACGAGTTGGTGGGTGCAGCGCACCAGCATGGCACATGTATACATATGTAACTTACCTGCACATTGCGCACATGTACCATAAAACCTAAAGTATAATAATAATAATAATAAAAGAAAAAAAAAAAGAAAAAAAAGAAATAAATAAAAAATAAAAAAATAAAACCAAAAAAAAAAAAAAATAGGCACGTTACAAAGCAATGTGTAGTGTATGGGTGAACACCATCAATGACAAGACTTGTGTGGGTGAGTATGTATGTGCAGTTGCTTATGTATATACTGTAAGATAAATTCTTACAGGAGGCATTCCTGAGGTATAGGTTTGCACATTTAAAATGTTGATGGATACTGACCAATATAATTCTCTCTACCCAGAGGTGGATATAAGTATGTATTTTTACATCCTGTTGCTAATCATAATTTTTTCTAATATTCTATTCACAGAATATTTAGTTTTAATTTGCATTTTTTCATTAATGTGGTATAGTACATTCCATTTGTCAATTAACTATACAAATCTTTTCTCATTTTGGGTTACTTGGTTTCTTTTTTATTTTTAGGGTCTTCTGCTATATAATATATGTAACCCGTTTTAATGTCTTGTGTTGGGAACAGGCCCCCCAAAATCTGGGCATAAACTGGCCACGAAACTGGCCATAAACAAAATCTCTGCAGCATTGTGACATGTTCGTGATGGCCATGACGCCCACGCTGGAAGGTTGTGGGTTTACTGGAATGAGGGCGAGGAACACTGGCCCACCCAGGGTGGAAAACCGCTTAAAGGCGTTCTTAAAGCACAAACAATAGCATGAGCGATCTGTGCCTTAAGGACATGCTCCTGCTGCAGATAACTAGCCCAACTCATCCCTTTATTTCGGCCCATCCCTTCATTTCCTGTAAGGGATACTTTTAGTTAATCTAATATCTATAGAAACAATGCTAATGACTGGCTTGCTGTTAATAAATACGTGGGTAAGTCTCTGTTTGGGGCTCTCAGCTCTGAAGGCTGTGAGACCCCTAATTTCCCACTTCACACCTCTATATTTCTGTGTGTGTGTCTTTATTTCCTCTAATGCCACTGGGTTAGGGTCTCCCTGACCAAGCCGGTCTCGGCAAGTGGCGCCCATATGTGGGGGCTCAAATCCAGGTCGAAGGTTCGCCGGAGTGACAGTTGGAGAATGTGGAACTAGCTGGAGGACACCCGAGTACTCTTAAAGCAATCCCCGTGGTGAGTAAGAAGAGGAGCTCAGAAGCATCAGGGTAACAATGGGACAAGTGTGGGCTGTGGTTCGTTCCACCTTGGAACTTTTTCACACTAATGATGAGGAGGAAGGAGAGTATAATGAAGTAACAGAAGAGGTTACAGAGCATGTTTATTTTCCAGCTAAAGCTAAAGTGGCAAAGGAGGGAGAGGTTCATCCCTACCCTTCTGCACCCCCTCATTTTTATTTTGAAGAAAAAGAGTGGCCTGACCCTGCAGATCTCTCTTTTCCAGAGGACACTGGGCAAAAAGTAGTTGCCCCAGTGATTGTTCAAGCAGTGCCTTGAGCGACCGCTGTCAGTTCTATTCAGGCAGGAATTCAGCAAGCTAGACGAGAGGGTGATATAGAGGCTTGCCAGTTCCCTGTTAGAATACACCTGCCAGATCAACAGGGAAATATTATAGCTACATTTGAGCCTTTTCCTTTTAAATTTGGGGATGCACATTTAGTTGATTATATCAAGGCCTGTGATGGTATCAGAGGTAATCTGCATAAGGCTACTCTGCTAGTACAGGCAATGGCAGGACTGAGAGTGGATAAAGGAAATACTCCATTTCCTGGAGCTTGTTGTAACTGTAGGAAGCATGGTCATACAAAAAAAGAATGTAGAAAATATCAGCAAGTCAGGCCGCCAGATAGGGGAAAAAAGAAAACAGCTGAGCCTAAAATATGTCCAAAATGTAAAAAAGGAAAACATTGGGGTAATCAGTGTCACTCTAAGTTTGATAAAGATGGGAACCTGATTTTGGGAAATGCCATGAGGGGCCCATCCTGGGCCCCATTCCAAACCGAGGGATTTACGGCTTTGGCCATTCCCTCACCCCTGTACAATGTCTGTCCCCCGCCACAGCCGGTAGTGCCACAGTAGATTTATGCTGCACAAAAGCTGTGAGCCTTCTGCCTGGGGAACCCCCTCGAAAGGTCCCAAGAGGGATCTGTGGACCCTTGCCAGCAGGGATGATAGGATTACTTTTAGGAAGGTCTAGTTTAAGTTTAAAAGGGGTACAAATACATACAGGAGTCATTGATTCAGATTACAATGGGGAAATTCAAATTGTTATATACTTCTGTTCCCTGGAAAGCAGAGCCAGGAGAGTGTCTGGCACAGCTCCTGATTGTGCCATATATGGAAATGGGGAAAAGTGAAATTAAATGAACAGGAGGATTTGGAAGCACAAATAAACAAGACAAAGCAGCTTATTGGGAGAATCGAATTACTGATAAACGTCCTACCTGTGAAACAACCATTCAGGGAAAGAAATTTAAAGGTTTGGTAGATACCAGAGCAGACATTTCAATCATTTCTCTTCAGCGCTGACCGTCCGCGTGGCCAATTCAACCCACTCAATTTAACATAGCTGGAGTTGGTAAAGCCCCTGAAGTATATCAAATTAGATATATTTTGCATTGTGAAGAGTCTGATGGAAACCTGGGACTATTCAACCAATTATAACTTCTGTATCTATAAATTTATGGGGGAGAGATTTATTATAACAATGGGGAGCACAAGTTCTAATTCCAGAACAATTACATAGCCCTCAGAATCAACAGGTGATGCATGAAATGGGGTATGTCCCTAGTATGGGACTAGGAAAAAGTTTGCAAGGTTTGAAAGAACCGCTTCAAGCGGAAAGACGAAGTTTCCACCAAAGACTAGGATATCATTTTTGATGGTGGCCATTGTTAAGCTTCCAGAACCTATACCTTTAAAATGGTTAACAGATAAGCCAATTTGGATAAACAGTGGCCACTAAGTAAAGAGAAACTAGAGGCTTTAGAGGAATTAGTTAATGAACAATTAGAAAATGGGCACATAGCTCCAACATTTTCCCCTTGGAATTCTCCAGTTTTTGTAATTAAGAAAAAATCAGGTAAATGGAGACTGTTAACTGACTTAAGAGCCATCAATTCAGTTATACAACCTATGGGATCATTACAGCCAGGATTGCCTTCTTCTGCTATAATTCCAAAAAATTGGCCTTTAATAGTCATAGATTTAAATACTGTTTCTTTACCATTCCCTTAGCTAAGCAAGCCTATGAACAGTTTGCATTTACAATTTCTGCGGTAAACAACCTGCAGCCGGCTAAGCATTTTCATTGTTTCACAGATGGGTCTAGTAATGGTAAAGCTTCTTATTCTGGTAAAAAAAAGGTAAAGTTTTCCAGACGCCCTACACTTCAGCTCAAAAAGCAGAGCTTTTAGCTGTAATTGAGGTATTGACTGCCTTTGATATGCCTATTAATGTGATTTCTGATTCTTCATACATGGTTCATTCCACACAGTTAATTGAAAATGCTCAGTTACTATTTCATACAGATAAACAACTGATGACAAAAACAAAAAAGGGGGAGAAATAAGGATTATGGGACAGCCCATATACAATTGCATCTAGTATTATTAACTTTAAATTTCTTGAGCCTGCCCAAAGGCCAGATGTTATCAGCAGCTGAACAGCATCTACAGAAAACAGCTGCAAAGACAGAAGCAGAACAACTGGTTTGGTGGAGAGATCCGATAACAGAAAGTTGGGAAATAGGTAAAATAATAACTTGGGATAGAGGTTATGCTTGTATTTCTCCAGGCCAAAATCAACAGCCAATTTGGATACCATCAAGACACCTGAAACCTTATCATGAGCCAGATACCAAGGAAGAGATTCCAGGAGGATCCCGAGGACCCACCAGTTGCAGCCATGTCATGGCTGATGCTGAGGAGGACCCCAAATGTCATGAGCAACACCCGTCAAACACAGCCACCCACCTGGGGACAGATCAAGAAGCTGTTACAGATGGTGGAAGGAAACCTGAGGAAACCGGAACAGCCAGTCATAGTGAGTAATTTTATGGTAGCTATGATAGCGGTGATCACCATTGCTATGAGTATTCCTTCAACAAGGGCTGACACAGAGAACAACTATATTTATTGGGCATATTTATCAATCTTGGCTGGCAATAATGCCTGGATGTAATCACTCTATGACACAGTTACACATGCTTTCTAATCTCAGTATTTACCGTAACAAATCTGCTCCTATAATTGAGGCATACCACTCTCAAAAACCTATTTGTAAACAAAATGTAATCTGGCCGGAAATAATGAACGTACTTGTTTAGGAAGATTGCATTGCAGAACAGGCAGAGGTGCTTTGCAATGATTCCTATGGAATCATTATTGATTGGTCCCTTGAGGGGATGTTTAGCTTAAATTGCACCTCTCAGACTGCATGCCATGGCCACACTATGTTCAGCTGATCTGAACAAAACAGTCAGATGCTAGAAATGATAAGAAGTATGGCAAAAGTTCCTATTATCTGGAACCATGGAGGTATAGTGACACCTCAACCTCAAATGATAATGGCCCGTTGTAGGAGCTAGACATAAGGATTTGTGGTAACTATTAACAGCTCTTAATAAGACCAAAATTTGGGAAAGAATAAAAAAGCATCTAGAAGGACACTTTACGAACTTGTTTTTGGATATTGCAAAATTAAAAGAACAAATATTTAAAGCATCCCAGGCACACCTAACCTTAATGCCAGGAACTGGAGTGCTTGAAGGAGCTGCAGACAGATTAGCAGCTAGTAACCCATTAAAATGGATAAAAACACTTGGAAGCTCTGTGATTTCAATGATGATTGTGCTTTTAATCTGTGTTGTTTGTCTTTGTATAGTCTGCAGATGCGGATCCTGACTCCTGCAAGAAGTAGCTCACCGTGACAAAGCTGCCTTTGCTTTTATCGCTTTGCAAATCAAAGAAGGAGGACATGTTGGGAACAGACCTCCCCAAATGTGGCCGTAAACTGGCCCCAAAACTGGCCATAAACAAAATCTCTGCAGCACTGTGACATGTTCGTGGTGGCCATGACGCCCACGCTGGAAGGTTGTGGGTTTACTGGAATGAGGGCAAGGAACACTGGCCCACCCAGGGCAGAAAACCGCTTAAAGGTATTCTTAAAGCACAAACAATAGCATGAGTGATCTGTGCCTTAAGGACATGCTCCTGCTGTAGATAACTAGCCCAACCTATTCCTTTATTTCGGCCCATCCCTTCATTTCCCATAAGGGATACTTTTAGTTAATCTAATATCTATAGAAGCAATGCTAATGGCTGACTTGCTATTAATAAATACATGGGTAAATCTTTGTTTGGGGCTCTCAGCTCTGAAGGCTGTGAGACCCCTGATTTCCCACTTCACACCTCTATATTTCTGTGTGTGTGTGTCTTTAATTCCTCTAACACCACTGGGATATGGTCTCCCTGACCGAGCTGATCTTGGCAGTCTTGCATATATTTTTTCAATCTGTCTTTCATCTTTTTTAACATAAAGCATCTTTTGCTTGTTAGAAAACTTTATATTAGTTTGTGATTCTATTTCCTAATTTTTCTCTTGGGCATTGATTTGATGCCTAGAAAAGACTACTATCCTAAGATTATATGAAATTATTTACTTATATTTTGTTTTTAAAATATGGTATTCTGTTCTTTAATCTCTTTGAAATACTTCTGTATGGTGAAAAATGAGGATATAATTTTATTTTCTTCTAAATAGATATTCTACATTACCAACATGTGTTATCAAAAAATTTTTACAGTCTTAGTTCAGATTTCTCAGAAGCAGATTCTAAAATAAGAATGTCTATGCAAGTAATTTATTAACAAGTTACACCTAGTAGTAGGAAGTAGAAGAAGCAGGAAAAGGAGGGGAAATAAGCCAAACAAGGTAAAGTTCAAGGCTCAGCCTGATCCCACGAGAAGCCTCAGAACATACATTTCACTGTGGAGTTTGTTGCTTGTGGAGGCAAAGAAGCTGGGCTTTCATCCTCTTTCAGCAGTCAGTCATTGGAAGTGGGCTACCTGGAGGGAAATAGAACTGCCAGACATTTCTGACTCTTGGTGCAACAGAGGAAGCAGCTCCAATAACCTAAAAGTAGCCCTTTAAAGAAGTTTGCAAGTGGGTAGCCCTTTACATAACTTTGCAAGTTTGGGGCGGGGCGCAGTGGCTCACGCCTGTAATCCCAGCACTTTGGGAGGCTGAGGCGGGTGGATCACGAACGAGGTCAGGAGATTGAGACCATCCTGGTTAACACGGTGAAACCCCGTCTCTACTAAAAATGCAAAAAAAAAAATTAGCCAGCCATGGTGGCGGACATCTGTAGTCCCAGCTACTCAGGAGGCTGAGGCAGGAGAATGGCATGAACCCAGGAGGCGGAGCTTGCAGTGAGCTGAAATCGCGCCACCACACTCCAGTCTGGGCAACAGTGGGAGATTCTGTCAAAAAAAAAAAAAAAAAAAAAGAAGAAGTTTGCAAGTGGGGACTGGCAGGAGTCAAACACACAGAAACTGGAGATTAGGAACACAGACTCCATAGGAGAGACACATAGGATCCACCCACAGATACTGACAGTGTCTAACAACATCCATCCCTTTCACTGCTCAGTCCCAGTTATTGCTGATGTTAAGTTTATGCCATCATGTCACAGTTTCTTCAAAATTATAATGGTTAATAATTTCTAGGGTAAAGACTTATATAAGATGATAGTTAATGGAACAACCTATAACCCATGATTGAAGTTATTTCCAAGGTCATAATTACCAATATTTGTTTTATCTCTCCTCTACCACCCATACCCAATACTCTCATCTTGCATTTCTTCTGGCCCAGATGTCTTGTGTGGTGGTTGACTGACTTTCATCCATAAAGGATCTGAGCCCGTGTTAATGCTTTTGTTAGATGGTAATTACCCATTCCCAGTTAAAACTGAACATGACAACACCAAGAGACATCCCAATGGATCACCTGAGGATGTACTCTAGGTAGGAGTGATTCCTCCTTTCTGATTTTAAGTGGCTTTGACCCTATTTCATCATGACGACAAAGGTCAATTACCCCTGTGTGACAGTAATTCAATTCTTTACCTGTCTGTACAATGTTATGAGGAGGCCAGTATGAACTGGTGGCAGATAGTTTTAAGTTTAACTTAAGCCTGCCTGGGTTTCCTGGTGGAGTTATCCTTCTGAGAATGAGGACCTCTTGACAACAGAGAGTTGAAATGATACAAAACACAAACAGCCCCAAATGGATCAATGAGAGTGATGAGTTCACAGAGTCATTCCTACTTCCATTCCTTGAATTTTGGACCCACGTATTCTACCTCCTGAAGACACAGACTGTATAATGTAAGTTATACGGTCTGTTACATATCACACTTGAAAGATACATGCCACACTAAGTTACATATCACACTTGAAGGATAACATCTCAAGCCTACAGAGGTTCTTCTCCAAGCCATCACCTTAGTTGTATCTTGAAGCATCTATTTCCATGCCCTGCCAGACTGGAAGCTTCTGAATGGTGTGATCTGTGGTAGTACCAGGGGATCCAATGCTGTACGCTCAGTGTCACATATCCTATTCAGCGAGTGAATTCTTTGGTCCCAAACGGTGTTATGAAGGAGTTCATGTCTGTAAATCAGACTCTCTCTGAACCACTGAGTAATGGTACTGGCAAAGGCATTTGGGATGGAAAGGAAAGGTAAACCTGTATTCAGAATATATTATGTCCGATCAGCATGAATCACCTCTCTTCCCAGGGTCGAATCTATTCAAGTAAAATTGCCATGAAACGGCAAGTTCATTTCTTCAAGTCACAATCCCTTATTGGGGACTCAGTTTGGGTCCCTATCTCTGACACATCAGAACTTTGGCAGCAGTAGGAGCTAGGTCAGCCTAGATGACAGAAAGCCCATGCTGTTAGCCCAAAGCTTCCATCTCTGCAATATGGCCACTCTGTCTGTGAGCCCATTGCATAAGCGTTGGGGCAAGTGAGCACACAGGCTAGCTGACAACTCTAGACAAGTTCTGTCCTACTGGTTCTTCCATGTCTGCCCTGAAATATGTAATTTGTAGTGCACATCCATGTCAACTACAATGATTGCCATGCGTTCTACCTACTCCCATAGCTCTACCTGCATGTCTTTTCCACAAAGGCCCCTGGTCCTGATTTTCCAAGCATCTTCCTTTCAGGACTCTTGCCTGAATTGCCTGAATTTTAATTTTTCAGACTGTCTTCTCTTACTTACCAATTTACATGTAAGGTATCTCTATGTTTTTTTCATGTCTCATAGTTCATTTCTTTTTATCACTGAATAATATTCCATTGTATGTATATACCAGTTTGTTTTTCCATTCACCAATAGAAGGACATCTTGGTTACTTCCATATTTGATGATTATTAATAAAGCCTCTGTAAACATTCTCATGTAAGTTTTAGTGTGGACATAGTTTTCAGATCAGTTGAGTAAACACCTAGGAGTGTGACTGCTGGATTATGAGACTATGTGTAGCTTTGTAAGAACTGCCAGAACGTCTTCCAAAGTGGCTGTACCATTTTTCATTCCCACCAGCCTGAACAAGAATTCCTTTTGTTCCATATCCTCAACAGGATTTTATGTCATCAGTATTCTAGATTTTGGCCATTTTTTTCCAACTTTTATTTTATATTCAGGGGGTACATGTGCAGGCTTGTTACACAGGTAAATTGTGTATTGGTATACAGATTATTTCATCACCCAGGTAATAAGCATAGTACTTGGTAGGTAGTTTTTTGATCCTCATTCTCTCCCTGCTCTCTACCCTCAAGTAAGCCCCAGTGTCCATTGTTCCCTCCTTCGTGCCCAAGTGTACTCAACATTTAGCTCCCATTTATAAGCGATAATGTGGCATTTGTTTTCTGTTCCTGCATTGATTCATTTATTTAGCTCCATCCATGTTGCTGCAAAGGACATGATCTCTTTCTTTTTTATAGCTGTGAAATATTCTATGGTGAATATGTACCACATTTTTTCCAGTCCACCATTGATGGGCATTTAGGTTAATTCCATATGTTTGCTATTGTGAATAGTGCTGCAGTGAACATACATGTGCGTGTGTCTTTATGGTAGAACAATTTATATTCCTTTGGGCATATACCGAGTAATGGTATTTCTGGGTTGAATGACAGTTTGTCTTAAATTCTTTTAGGAATCTCTGTACTGTTTTCCACAATGGTTGAACTAATTTACATACCCACCAGTGGTATATAAGCATTCCCTTTTCTCTGTAACCTCACCAACATCTGTTGTTTTTTGGCTTTTTAATAATAGCCATTCTGACAGGTGTGAGATGGTATCTTATTGTGGTTTTGATTTTTATTGCTTTACTGATTAATAATGTTGAGCATTTCTTCACATGCTTGTTGGCTGTGTGTATGTCTTCTTTTGAGAAGTGTCTGTTCATGTTCTTTGCCTATTTTTTAAAGGGGTTGGTTTTTGTTTGTTAATTTGTTTAAGTTCCTTCTAGATTCTGGATACTAGACCTTCATTGGATGCCTATTTTGCATCTACTCCCATTCTGTAGGTTGTCTGTTTGCTCCGTTGATAGTTTCTTTTGCTGTGAAAAAGCTTTTTCATTTAATTAAGTCCCATTTGTCAATTTTTGGTTTTGTCGTAATTGCTTCTGGTGTCTTCATCATTGTATTAGTCCATTTTCACATTGCTATAAAGAACTACCTGAGACTGGGTAATTTATAAAGAAAAGAGGTTAATTGGCTCACAGTTCCAAAGGCTATACAGGAAGCATGGCTGGGGAGGCATCAGAAAACTTACAATCATTGCAGAAGCAAAGGGGAAGCAAGCATATTTTCACATGGGGGCAGGAGAGACAGAAAAAGGAGGAGGTGCTACACACTTTTAAACAGCCATATCTCATGAGAACTTTCTCATTATCACAAGAACAGCAAGGGGGAAATTTGCCCCCAAGATCCAATCACCTCTTACTAAGCCCCTCCCCCAACACTGAGGATTACAATTCAACATGAGATTTGGGTGGGGACACAGAGCCAAACCATATCAATCATGAAATTATTGCCAGGGCCTATGTCCAGAATTTCCTAGGTTTTCTTCTAGGGTTTTTATAGTTTTAGGTTTTATATTTAAGTCTTTAATCCATCTTAAGTTGATTTTTTGCATCTGGTGAAAGGAAGGGGTCCAGTTTTAATCTTCTGCATATGGTTAGCCAGTTATCACAACACCATTTATTGAAGAGGAAGTCCTTTCCCCATTGCTTCTTTTTATCAACTTTGTTGATGATCAGATGGTTATAAGTGTTCTTTAGCATGTTCCATTGGTCTATGTGTCAGTTTTTGTGCCAGTACCATGCTGTTTGGATTACTGTAGACTTGTAGTATAGTTTAAATTTTTGTAGTGTGATGTCCCTGGCTTTGTTCTTTTTGCTTAGGACTGCTTTGGCTATTCAGGGTCCTTTTTGGTTCCATACAAATTTTAAAATACCTTTTTTCTAATTCTGTAAAAAATGTTATTGGTAATTTGATAGTAGTAACACTGAATCTGTAAACTGCTTTGTGCAGTATAGAAATTTTCAGAACATTAATTCTTCCTATCCACAAACATAGAATGTTTTTCCATTTGTTTGTGTTGTTTCTGATTGCTTTCAGCAGTGTTTTGTCATTCTCGTTGTACAGATCTTTTACCTCCCTGATTAGCTGTATTCCTAGATATTTTGATGCTGTTGTGCCTATTGTGAATGGGATTGTGCTGTTGATTTGGTTCTCAAGTTGGACATTGTTTTATATAAATGCTACTGATTTCCGTACATTGATTTTGTATCCTGAAACTTTGCTGAAGTTGTGTATAAGATCTGGGAGCTTTTGGGCAGAGACTATGAGGTTTTCTAGGTATAAAATCATATTGTCTGTGAAAAGAGGTAGTTTGACTTCCTCTCTTCCTATTGGTGTGCCTTTCATTTTTTCTCTTTCTTGATTGTTCTGGCTGGTGCCTCCATTTCTATGATGAATAGGAATGGTGAGAGTGGTCCTCTTGTCTTGTTCCAGTTCTTAAGGAGAATGCTTCTAGCTTTTGCTCATTCAGTATTATGTTGGCTGTGGGTTTGTCAGAGATGGCTCTTATTATTTTGAGGTATGTTTTTTCAATGCCTAGTTTGTTGAGGTTTTTAACATAAAGTGATGTTGAATTTTATCAAAAGTCTTTTCTGCATCTATTGAGAAGATCATGAGATTTTTGTTTTTTGTTCTGTTTATGTGATTAATAACATTTATTGATTTGCATATGTGGAATCAACTTTGCATCCCAGGAATAAAGCCTACTTGATCATGGTGGGTTGGCTTTTTGATGAGCTGCTGGATCCAGTTTGCTAGTTTTTTGTTGAGGATTTTTGCATCTATGTTGATCAGGGATATTGGTCTGTAGTTTTCTTTTTTTGTTGTGTCTCTGCCAGGTTTTGGGATGCTGGCTTCATAGAATGAGTTAGGGAGGAGTCCTTCTTCCTCTGTGTTTTTGAATAGATTCAGTAGCATTGCTACCAGCTCTTTATAAGTCTGGTAGAATTCACCTGTGAATACATTCGACTCAAGGTTTTTTTCTGAGTGATAGGGTTTTTTGTTTGTTTGTTTGTACTGATTCAATTTTAAAACTCATTATTGGTCTGTTAAGGATTTAATCTCTTCCTGATGCAATTTTGGAGAATGTTGTGATTCCAGGAATTTATCAATTTATTCCAGGTTTTCTAGCTTCTGTGCGTGGAGGTGTTCATAATAGTCTCTAAGGACTTTTTGTATTTTTGTCGGGCCAGTGGTAATGTCCCTTTTGTCACTTCTTATTTGTTTATTTGGGCCTTCACTCTTTTTTCTTTAGTAGTCTAGCTAGTGGTTTATCAATCTTATTTATTCTTTCAAAAAACAAACTTTTGATTTCGTTGATCTTTTGTATTGTTTTTAGCATTTCAGTTACATTCAGTTCAGCTGTTATTTTGGTTATTTCCTTTCTTCTACTAGTTGTGGGGTTGGTTCATCTCTTGTTTTTCTAGTTCCTCTAGGTGTGATGTTAGGTTGGTTGTTTCCGGAAGTCAGGGACCCCGAACGGAGGGACCAGCTGAAGCCATGGCAGAACATAAATTGTGAAGATTTCATGGACATTTATTAGTTCCCCAAATTAATACTTTTGTAATTTCTTACGCCTGTCTTTACTGCAATCTCTGAACGTAAATTGTGAAGATTTCATGGACACTTATCACTTCCCCAGTCAATACCCTTGTGATTTCCTATGCCTGTCTTTACTTTAATCTCTTAATCCTGTCATCTTCGTAAACTGAGGAGGATGTATGTCAAAACAGGACCCTGTGATGATTGCGTTAACTGCACAAATTGTTTGTAGAGCATGTGTGTTTGAACAATATGAAATCTGGGCACCTTGAAAAAAGAACAGGATAACAGCAATGTTCAGGGAACAAGACAGATAACCTTAAACTCTGACTGTTACACTATTACACACAGTATAATTACACACATTGTATCACACACTGTGTAATTCCACACACACTGTGAATTGCACACACTATCACACACACGGTGTAGTTGTACACTGCATTACAAACTGATTACACAAAATCATACAGTATAATTGCACACACCATGTCACACTGTGTAATTGCACATGCTGCATCACACACGGTGTGATTACACACTGTATCACACACTCTAATTGCACACACACCATATCACACACTGTGTAATTACACACTGTATCACACACACTGTAATTGCACTCACTGTATTACACAGTGTGATTGCACACACACTGTATCACAATTGCACACACTGTATAACACACATGGTGTAATTGCACACGCTGTATCACACACAGTGTGAGCTGTGGGGATTGTTTGGCTGCCCCTTTCTGATGGCTCTTTCCAGACTCTCAGTAGCTTCCACCCACCCGTGCTCATTCAGTGCTAAACCAAAGACCAGAGGAGATCCCTCTACAAATCTCCAGACCTCTTTCCCTTTCCAGCATTTTGTCCTGCAAATTCTGGCCATGTGGCTCCCCTAGTTCTGAACTCAGTTTCCCCAAGTCAGTGAGCTCACTGGGCTCTCTTTTGATCCCTCCCGTGCTGCAGACCAGAAACTCTCCAGGAAGCACATAGCACTTCTAAGGCTTGCCCCGTTTATTTGCCATCTCTTAGCAATGTTGGCCAACATCTGGAATCTACTGTTTTATGCATTTTGCCCAGTTTTCCACTTGTTCAAGGTAGAAGTTGAAATCTGGTCTCTGTTATTTCATTGTAGCTGGTGAGTTTTTTTTCCCAAATTGGCGAGATGTAAGTGTACACAAGTACAGCCCATATGTATTTAGATAATGGGCAAAATTAAGCTATTAGAGTGACAAGTGTTTTTATACGCTATTTAGGGTATGCGTATTGGCATGGTTCCTGAAACAGCATATATCCTGGAGAGACCTATAAAGAGTTACATTTCTATCCAGCCAGTAAGGATGATTCCCATTGTTTATAATACGGTGGGGAAGGACAACTTTATGTCGAAAAAGAACTTGTGTTTAACATTTTTTGATATTTGTTTATAAATTTTGATATTAAAATTAAATAATCCATTGAAAATAATGTGTTAAAACTATGTAATGAGGACTTATGTTTATAATAAATTATTAAATGAAAACATAAACTTCCAAGATACCCTCTCTTTTCCTCTATCTTTCTGCATTTGGGAAACAGAGTCTTAGTGACTTAGGTGAACTGCAGCATTAATTTACAAATTTGAGAAAAGATTTAATAATTCATGAAGGTTATCTGAAAGGGTAAGATATAATAAACAACAGATACGCTTCTGAAAGAGCATATGATGCCACTGGACACACCTCTAAAGAATACATTTTATTGCATTAATCACATTTATGGTGCCTTTATTATTTCATTATATAAATATATAATCTTATCAAGGTTCATTGTATATTTAAGAACAATCCAATTTTTATTAATAAATTGAAAACCAATAGGAAAGTAATAGCATGGGAAAATCTAATCAATGGGTAATTGAGGCCTAAAGCAAAATTAGATTATTTTGCAAGATTTAATCCGAAAGGAAATTAGATTCTGTATCTTTTTATAATTCTTATTTTAAGAAATTAAAAATTTTGTATTAAAATATTAGACGATAAATCCTATGATCATTTTGGGTATCTTATTATACCCATTAAAAATTCTACTTAAAAATGTATAATAACTCCTCATATGCTAATTTGTAATGTTTACGCTTGTAAGTATTTGAGTCTATTAACGAATTTTATATGGCTCTATTAATCATTACAAAAGATATACTCACCAAGCCCTAAAAGTAAGTCCCAAGGATAAAAAAAAATCTAGAGAACTGTAAAAGATATTAATTTTTGTTTCCAAAGAAAGTCAAGCAATAGAATTACAATTCATTCAAAAAACTATTTTCATTTTTACTCTGTAGTTCCAAGGCTTTGTGACAATTCTAAGAGGTATCAGACACTATCCTATTTCAAGTATTCAGTAGATAAGGGAGTTGGTTTAGAATCAAACAGACTTTGTTTTGAACTTAAATTCATTTTTTGCCTTATTGACTTTTGACTTTTCAGTTTATTTTCCTGGATTTCCATTTTCTCATCTATAAAGTGCTGATTCTGGCATATCTCATTGCCTAGTACATAATAAGGGCTCAGTAAAGCTACTAACTTACTGAAGGAAAATATATTTCTAATGTCAGTGCCATAGTGACAACAGCATCATAGTAAATAAAAAGGACTAAAAGCTCAGGTGGTTGTAGAGCTTGTGTAAATGTGCGGTCCATGTTCATCATCACTGCCATCTAGTGGCAATGTGACAAACCGCACTGTATATTCTCTTCCTCTTCTTATAAAGCCACCAGTCCCACTCCTGTGACAACCCACTAATCCATTAACCCATTAACCCATAAATCCAGGAATGGATTAATCCCCTTCTGAGGGCTCTGTCCTCACGACCCAATCACCTTGCAAACGCCCCACCTTTCACTTCTGCCAGGTGGGGGAATAAATTTCAAGATGAGTTTTGGAGGGAACAGATAAACCATAGCAGTTTGGTGATAGAGAATTTTGATATCATATAATTTTATGATAAAATAAGACAATTAATGATAGGCTGCTTAACAAAGGTAAAAATTACTCTCCAAATGCGATCATCATAGCAAGCCGAGGTTTTGCTGACAAAGTAAGTTTCATCTCCAGTAATTTCATAAATCAATGGAAATTATCTTTTTTTCTGTATCTAGTAGACATACTGACTATTCCTTTGAAGTCAAATAGTGCCAGGACTTTTTCCTGTGAAGTGGTATGAGAAGTAAATCCTTTCTGTGTAACACTGGCTATGAAAATTATACTATAGTTTTTAGTTTATCCAATGAAAGAAATTCTCTTTAAGAGATAATTTTTACAAATTTTAATAGCATACTGGTAGTACATTCCTTTAAACAGGTCAAAATTTAGTTCTTTATTAAGCTGATAATAATAGTTGTATAGCAATCTTTTCCATATTTTATTAATTTATGATCTCACTGAACATATTTGTTTTAAACAAATTATGTTTTCGGGATGTGTTTAGACATACAAAAGAGATTCTTTTTATTTTATTGATTTTCCCTATTCTAATTTTTTCACAGTCTTCCATTAAGGGCTCCTCTTTGAATGATTATTTTAAAATTTACCTTCCTCATACATTGTTTTCCAAATCAATCTTTTTCCCTTTCTAAAATAGTACTTTTGGGGCCGGGCGCGGTGGCTCACGCCTGTAATCCCAGCACTTTAGAAGGCCGAGGCGGGAGGATCACGAGGTCAGGAGATCGAGACCATCCTGGCTAACACTGTGAAACCCTGTCTCTACTAAAAATACAAAAAAATTAGCCGGGCGTGGTGGCGGGCGCCTGTGGTCCCACCTACTCGGGAGGCTGAGGCAGGAGAATGGCGTGAACCCGGGAGGCGGAGCTTGCAGTGGGCAGAGAGAGCGCCATTGCACTCCAGCCTGGGCGACAGAGTGAGACTCCGTCTCAAATAAAATAAAATAGCACTTTTATTTAGTTAAAACAAATGTCATATAATAGGAAGGTTATCAACACAGAATAGTAGTATACAACAGGTTTTGATTTTGTTTGCATGAATCCTCGTCAATATTGCCTCTAAAACGTCAAAAACTAACCAGTTAATAAACATTAGCCACCTTCACCTTAGCAATTTCACATGAATCCGTGGAAAACATATGCTCCTGACATATTCATATATCCTAAAACGCTTTTGTGCTGTATGTCTATTGACAATTCGTATGGTATTGCATTTAGATTATGCAAAATGACATACAGGTAATTTATTCCTAGGTTAGAAATAGAAAAGTTACCTAATCCACAAGCCCCAGGGTACTGTTAGCAGTGTCTGTTCACAATAATCACAATGAATTTCATGCCTGTGGCCTATTTTCACATTGCAGTATTCTGGGCCCGGAGCTCAGACAAGCTGTTCTGCTCTGAGCCACGCATAACAACTAGCAACAAACATTTGGGGCTTCCTATTGAACATCTGTTGCAAGAGCAGAGAGATATAATTACAACTCAGTGCCCCATTTCTTTCCTCCTAATCCACCAAGAATCATTTTTAATAGTTTTGTAAATTATTTATATGGTTTAAGTAAATTATTCAAGGAGATGTTGATTGTAAAATGGTTCTTTTGTTTCCAACCTGTTTTCCTTGGGTTGGTTGTCAGGTGACCTGAGGTCCAATGCCTTCATTCCATCTCATCAGTGTCTGCCTTTCCCCTCTCTCTTTTTTATTTCGTTACTCTTCCACAGACCTTATTTTCCTACCTATAAAAGTGACCTCATATATTATTACTATTCTCAGTATCTTCTAAAACATGAGATTTTTTTTTCATACTTACCACATTTACACAGGGCTTCCTTTATATAGACTGTGCAAAGCCATTGATTGGTTTTCTCTTTCCACTTCCTTTTTTAAAAAAATTAATCTGGGGGAAGGAATATAAGCTTCCTCCCAGGGACAGTATATGAAGGAGATGCTGCTACTCACTATCTTCACTTTAACAGCCTCACCAATATTCACAGCAATATGCACGCACACACACATACATGCATAAACAGGCATACACACATCTACACACACACCACACACATGCACACACCACACACGCACATACCACACATGCACACACGCACACCACATACATGCACACACACACCACAGACACGCACATACCACAAACATGCACACACGCACACACGCCCAATCTGTCTTTAGTCGTCACTCATCATCTAAAATTGTTTTAAAAAATGTCACTCAGGGTGTCTTTATGTAAAGTGAAAAAAATATATTTTGTACTTATTTATGTAATCTATCTTTTTTCTGAAATGCTCTCTTCTCTCTGCTTCTAAAACATCACCTCCTTTTAAGTTTTCTCATAGCCCTTCTGGACACCTTTTCTCTCTTAACGGTGATATTCCTCAGGGTCTCCTTTTCTCATTCTATGTGTTGAAATTCAACCAGAGATGAACTTGAGAATCACAGGTGCCAGATGTCACTACATTCAAACTGAATGTGAACACAAAGGGGCATGTCCTTGACACAGACATTTAAAGAAAGCCACCCATGCACATTTGTGTCTTTTTTGTTTGTTTGAGATGGAGTCTCACTCTGTCACCCAGGCTGCAGTGCAGTGGCGTGATCTGGGCTCCCTGCAACCTCTGCCTCCTGGGTTCGAGTGATTCTCATGCCTCAGCCTCTGGAATAGCTGGGACTACAGGTGTGCACCACCACATCTGGCTAATTTTTGTATTTTTAGTAGAGATGGGGTTTCACTATGTTGGCCAGGCTGGTCTCGAACTCCTGACCTCAGGTCATCTGCTCACCTCAGCCTCCCAAAGTGCTGGGATTACAGGAGTAAGCCACCACACCCAGCCCCCATGCACATTTAAGTTCTCATCTGGGAATATTTTCCTTCTCTGAAAAGAATATGATTAATATTTCTCTTAGTGCAGATTATCAGTTTTAAAAATCTTTTTCTCTTTCAAATGAATTTTTAAGCACACTGTTGTTGAAGTAAACATTGAATTCTACATTGACATTATTTTATTTAATATATTATTCTATTGACTTCCGACTTCCATTTATCATGTTAAGAAGAGACATTTCACAACTTATTTCACATCCACTAGAATGACCAAATTAAAAAAAATAGGTAACAGTAAGTGTTGCCAGAATGCTCCTACAATGATGATGAGAATGTAAAATTGAACCACGACTTTGGAAAACGTTTGAGCAGTTTCTCCAAAAGCTAAACATATAGTTACCATGGACCCAGTGATTTTACTTCTTCATTATTTACCCAAGATACGTGAAAACATATGTTAACCCCAAAATTATAAACAAATACTCACAGCAGCATTATTCATAATAGTCAAAATGTAGAAACAACCCAAATGTCCATCAAATGATGAATGGATAAACAAGATAGAATATTATTCAGCCATACAAAGGAATGAAGTTCTGATACAATACAGATGAAACTTAAAACATTTTGCTAAGTGAAAGAAGCCAGTCAAAGAACACCACAGATTATATAATTTCACTTATATGAATTTCCAAAACAGGAAATGATACAGACAGAAAGTAGATGAGTGGTTGCATAGGACTTGGAGACAGAAGGATTAGGGGTGACAGCTGAAGGATATGGGGTATAAAATGTTCAGAAGTTGTGTTGATGATTGCAAAACTGTGTAAATATACTAAAAAATCATTAAATTACACACTTTAAATAGGTAAACTGTATGATATATAAACATATTTCAGTAAAGATGTTACCAAAAAAAAAGCCAGGTATATGTCTAAAATCTTGTTGCAGTGAAAATATATATTTTCTTGAGTTTAACATTTTATTTTTGTCTTTGTTTTTATGGTTTATTATGGTATGCCTACATGTGATTTATATCATTATTTATTGTATTTGCTGTCTGTAGACGTTTTTAAGTCCATGATAGGTTGACTTTCTCCAGTTTTATACAATTTTCAGCCATAATAACTTCAAATATTGTTACCATCCAATTTTATCTTTCACCTCTTTTGGATAACTTTTGGACTTTCTCACTATATTCTAGATGTAATTACTGTCTTTGGTACTTCTCTCTCTGTGTCTCTCTCCCCATCCATCTCCCCCTCTCTATATTTATATGT
Source organism: Pongo abelii (assembly GCF_028885655.2). NCBI lineage: Eukaryota > Metazoa > Chordata > Mammalia > Primates > Hominidae > Pongo > Pongo abelii. Next base: position 25,025,155 of record NC_071999.2, read on the forward strand.
AGAAAGATATATATATATATATACACACACACTGTGTGTATATATAATATACATATATACACACAGTGTATATACATAATATACATATACACACACAGTGTATATACATAATATACATATATACACACAGTGTATATATAATATACATATATACACAGTGTATATATATAATATACATATATACACAGTGTATATATATAATATACATATATACACTGTGTATATATAATATACATATATACAGTGTGTATATATAATATACATATATACACAGTGTATATACATAATATACATATATACACAGATATATGTATATTTATACACATATATAGTCCATTCTTATCTATGTATTAATAAATGGCTATTAAAACTGTAGACTGAGTTCTTAATTTCAGTTATTTTATGTTTCAGGCTTAAAACTTGATCTTGATTGTACTTTTTAGAGTTGACAGTTCTCTGCTGAGACTCTCAGTCTTGTATTTCACATCTTTGACTGCAATAATCACAGTTATATTGAAGTCTGTATTGGTTTATATTAAAACTTGAAGTTTTATGGCTCCTTTATCATTTGAGTGGGCTCTAATGTACACTATCTTGTCACCTATACTGTTTGATGCAGTCCTATATCTGGTTAGAGCTATTTTCCTCCAGAGAGGATTCCTGACTGGGGTCCTAGAGGTACAGGACCCCACCAGACACTGGGTCATGTAAAGTGTGGATGCAGTCGTTGCGAGGACTGTGTTACCCCTGTTACTCTTATTTGTAAGCTTCAGCTCTCAGCGTCCCAACTCAAAAGCCCTCTATCATTATATTAATGACCTCTGGCTTCCAATTTCAGTCCCTCACCCAGCCTTGGGAGTTTGTCAGAGACACTACCCAGCCTTCCATCTATACATTTCTATAATCCGCAATCAGCAAACAACCCCATAGAAACAAGGATCCCTTTTCTGAATTTCTGTGTCTCAAATTTTGGTAGGTAATTTTTCAATATATTTTTAGCCATTCTGTGCTTTCAGAGAGTTTTTCCCCACCTAGCTTTTCTACTTTTCTCAGCAGGGTGAGGGATGGGATTCTAAATTAAATTACCTAGTGCACCATCATTGAAAGCAGCAGTCTGTCCTCCCAACTTTATTTCAGCTAAAGGGTAAGTTGTACCCTTTAAACAAATTTTTGACATTTTCAGGTGTTTATATAGTATAGTTCTGTGAGATAAGATTTTCTCCTTCCTTCTATTGCCTAAGTGAATGGTAAAAAGGAAATTTCTTTCAAGTAATTTGAAAGCACTTAAAGTAGATTTTTAGCTATAAGTAGTAAATGAAAGTACGTACCTTAATGTGGCCTGAAGCCCCATCCTTCCTGTGGCTGTCCACGCCTGTTTTTCACTGCACAGCTCAGAGTGCACTATGCCACTCTTGCTTCATTTCACACGTGGGCACGCTGCATTACTGGACGCTGTTATGTCCTGATTCAAAGGAAAAAAGAAGTGTGACAAGGAGGCAGAAGTGGGAAAATTATCTGCCTCCAAAGTATTATCCACATAAAAAGTGAACTGCAGGATTTTTTGTTGATTCAAATCCCAAGTCTCTAACTGGGGGGGGTGATACAATCTGGATTTGTGTTCCAGCCCAAATCTCATGTCGAATTATAATCCCCAGTGTTGGAGGAGGGGCCTGGCGGTAGCTGATTAGATCACGAGGGTGATTTCTCTCTTGCTCTTCTTGTGATAGTGTCTGAATTCTCATGAGATCTGACTGCTGAAGAGTGGGTAGTACCTCCCCCTTGCCCCTGTCCCGTCTCCTTCCTGCTCCTGCCATGCAGGACATATCTGCTTCCCCTTCACCCTCAGCCATGATTTTAAGTTTCCTGAGGCCTCCCAAGCTGTGCTTCCTGTACAGCCTGTGGAACCAGGAGCCAATTAAACCTCTTTTCTTTATAAGTTACCCAGTCTCAGGCAGTTCTTTATGGCGATGTGAGAATGGACTAATATGGGGGGGATACAGAGTGAGTAGAGAGAAGCCTCTCCTTACTCCCTGCCTTGCTATTTGTGTTGCTGTCTTTCTGGTCTAAGACAAGCCAGCCAACTCTCAGTCATTTCTGTTTGGTGTAAATGGGCCTAATTGAGGCATGATTCTTTAAAGAGATTAGAAAGATAATCAATTTATATTCCCAACGTTGTTGCAAATCTACATCTCTTGCCTGGTTTCTTGGTGTTTCTGTGGAAAAAGTAAATCTATCCAAGCCAGCAAACTAAAAGCATGACCTGAAAATCTGATCTTTATTAATTATAATTTTTTTTTCTTCACTCTAACAAAACCTAATGCAGAATAGCAAAGGTTGTTGCAACACAATTAGAATATGTAATTGCACACTGGGTCAGCTAAAAGCAATTTGGTATTTAATTGTGATTGTGCAAGCATGTCTCACATCTACTATCATTAAATAGTCAAATACAGGCATCTGTGGCTATCTAAACCCTCTCAATCCAAATTCAGTAACTAAACAAATTTGGATAATGGGAAATACACGTGTACCTAATCCATGTAGCCATTGTCTTTCTTTTCAGTTGTCCTGCATGTATCAAATAACAATAGTTCAAAGAATTCCTGCTGAATGAATAAGAGAACAGTTACATTATCTAATTAAACAGCTAACCAATCAAGTCAATCTATTAATAGCATTTCCTGAATGTTGATGGCTTTGCAGAAGTTCATTCTAATTAGGTCATTTGGTTACCACTTACAGAGACTACCTAAAAGAAATGAGAAATGGTGAACAGATACGAGGCACAGCTGAAGGCAGATACAGGTAAATATGTCCATATTTTTGGAAATTCTGGACACACATGGAAGAATTTACCTCATTTCAAAGATCAAAACACTCGTATTAAAATTATGCTGTAGATCTCAAAGAAATCAATAAACTACACAACTCATTAATTTTTGTAAGGTTTTCTAATACTCGACAAAACAGTGATATACTACATCCAAAATCTTCATTTTCTTCATCTCTCTTTTTTTTTTTTTCTTTTTGAGACAGAGTCTCACTCTGACACCCGGGCTGGAGTGTAGTGGCGCGATCTTGGCTCGCTGCAACCTCTGCCTCCCAGGTTCAAGCAATTCTCCTGCCTCAGCCTCCCAAGTAACTGGGATTACAGGCGCCCACCACCATGCCTGGCTTATTTTTTTGTATTTTTTGTGGAGACAGGGTTTCACCATGTTGGCCAGGCTGGACTCGAACTTCTGACCTCAAGTGATCCACTCGCCTCAGCCTCCCAAAGTGCTGGGATTACAGGCCTGAGCCGCTGTGCCCAGGCTTCTTCATCTCTTGATATGAGCAAGAGCTGAAAATACTGGACAGGAACACTGGATAGTGAAATAGACATTGACAAAAATCCATGGACTCTATATTTGCAAAACTGCAACCAGCTTTCATTCAAATATTAGATATTATAAGTTGATCAAAACACTAAACTCAATGTCTTTTTAGCTTTTTTTCCTAACAAAATATTCTATTATCTAAACATATTATTTCTGACCAAAAATTCAGTGTGGATAGGATTGAATGTGTGAAGGCTTAGTGCTCCAAATACAAGCTCCAGGATAATTAAAATAGCAAAGAATCATTTGTTTTTAATTTATTATCCTTTCGGGGATAATTGGTCTATTTCAAGAATAGAGTCATTTAATATCGCCAGGAGAAAAAGTGGGTTGGGTGCTGGAATGTGCCTTCAGGCAAAGATTGCTATCATAGGGTTAACTATAGGACTGTGTTTAATTAAACTTTATTACTTTATTTGCTTTCTATCACATGAAGGGAAATAATTTGCATTAAATTGTTAGTCATTTAAAGATTATCTGTGCTGACCAAACACACGTTGTGTATGTAACTGACACCTTCCTTGGTTCAGCCCTGCCTGGAGTTGTGCAAAGACCTAAAATTAGGTTCAAATTCGAGAAGTTCTGAAACTCTTTGGCTACTAAGGTAAGCTCTGGAAAAATTAAGGGTCAGTGAGCAGCGAGACAGAAGTCAGAATTTGAAAACCAGATTAGAACCAGAGAAATATCTCAGTCAAAACATGGGCACAGAGAATGCAATACTCGGTCCAATTTAACCAGGTTCCAGATCACCAGGCTTTCATTCTCATTTAGTCAACCATGCCAAAACTTCGGCCCTAAAAGGACTAAAAGGCACTGCAGTAGTTTGAATAGTTGGGTGTGGAGGTGTGTGCCTGTAAGATCAGCTACTTGGGAGGCTGAGGTAGAGAATCCATTGAACTCGGGAGGCGGAGGTTGCAGTGAGCCGAGATCGCAACACTGCACTCCAGCCTGGGCAACAGAGTGAGACTCCATCTCAAAAAAAAAAAAAAGAAAAAAGGAGAAGAAAGGGATCTGATGGGAATGTGGAGTTAAACTGCATATGTAAATTTTTATTTTCTTAAATTGAAGCAAAATAATTAAAACATTTGTAAAAATATGATAAATGTTAAACCAGATTTGTCAAATCTGGTTGATGTGACATTTGTCTGATATATAATGTTATTTTCATTTGAAATATTACATATTATACAGTTACAAATTTAAATTATTTAATAAAGAAAAATTACTACAGTGCTTTATTTCCTCAGTAAAAGCCTATGAGGTGGAACAGTTAATAATGGTTCAAATAACTTAAGGAGGCATTTTATTTAAGGAAGAACTTAAAAGTGAGATTTCCAAAACAGTCATTATTTAGATAGGACCAATGCTATTTTACTAGGTTTATCAAAGATGAGGCTGTCTACAAACTTATGTATCATTCTAATAAATATTTTAACATAGAATGTTCTAAAGTGTAATAGGAAAATAATATTTAAGTTCCTTCCATGTGCCATGCATAATCTTATATCAAGTATAATTTCATTTTTATAACATTTCTGTGCCTTACCTCTTGCTTCTCCCCAATTCACAAATGAAGAAAGTAGTTACACTGCCCTTCGTTCATGTACAAGGGGAGGGTTTGAATCTAGGTCTCTAGGAACCCAAAAGTCATGCACCTTCCAAGGCAAAGGAGATTACCATGTTACAGCATAGATAAAAACATAATAGAATTAGGAACTGGATAAGTATAGAGGGTTCAATAGTGTTCCCCCAAAATTCCTCTCAACACTGAAGCTCAGAATGTGACCTTACTTGGAGATAGGATCTCCAAAGGTAATGCAGATGTTATCAGTTAAGATGAGGTCACACCGGATTAATTTGGGCCCTAAATCTAATGACTGGTATCCTTTTAAGAAGAAGAGAAAACACAGGACACAGACACAAGGAAGCAGCTAACGTGAAGACAGAGGCTGGGGGTGTAGTGATGCAGCTATAAGCCATGGGGCCACCGGAGGCTGGGAAGGGATAAGGAGGGACCCTTCCCCAAAGCCTTCAGAGGGAGCAGCTGACACTTTGAATTTGGACTTCCAGCCTCGAGAACAGTGAGAATATATTTCTGTGGTTTGAAGCCATGCATTCTGTATTACTCTGTTGTAGCAGCCCTAGGAAACTAATACAGGGATACAGCTGAGACCCCAAATGTATTGAGATCATATTTAATTTTCACAACATTTTGCTCAGTTCCATCTTGCTTTCCTTCAGCTTAGAGATGAAAAAAACATAGTCCCTACCTTCATGCATGTACAAGGGGGAGGATTTGAATCCAGGTCTCTAGGAATTCCAAATTCCTGCAGGTTCCAAGGCAAAATAGTTCACCGTGTTATGATATGTGTGGAAATGCAAGATAACAAAGAATTAGATAAGCAATTTAAAATAGTCATCCTAATAATTCCTAATGAATAATAATGATGATAGCTGTTAGTGAAATCCATTTAAAAAGTTTTATTTAGATGGCTTAGATCCATTCTACAATCTTTATTTTCAAAAAATAAATTAAGCAACAAAAATTTACTAATTTCATATTTTCTGCCATCACCATAAAACAGAATCAATCTCATGTAGTTAAATTTTGGGCATATAAATCATGTCCTCTATTAATAAGATGCTCGTATTTGACTTGTAGAAATTTGTGGATCATTTAAAATTGAATAAATGGTTTGCTTTCAGAACTATAAAGAGTATAAACTGGTATTTGGCAAATTGTTTTTTTCGAAACACAGAAATCTGCTGTTTTAAGTTTTTGTTCAGATTTCAAAATTAACTTCTTATTGGAAAGAACCAGTTTAATTATGTTCTGATTTTCTGTCTTCTCATTTCAAGAGCCATAGTTTATTATGAATTCAGGAAAGCTTAAGTTTCTATTACCCCTTTAAATGAATTGGAACTAATTGGTCCATAGTCCTTGGCAATAATGAGTTGCAACTAGCATTACTTTCCTAGTGAATTATACAGTTGCACTATCTTGACTGTGAAACTCCATTAGAGTTGGAATCAGACTGCAGTAGCTTTCACTGATAATGTCTCAATGGCACTTAATTGAGGGATAGAGAAAAGCCAAGGGCTGCCGTTATTAGAAAACCCTGATTGGCATCAAAAAGGCACAATAGTATATTTGTTAAGTACTTTGGAATTAGCTATACCTGGTACAAATACCAGTACTTTCCCTTATTTTCCGCACTGGTCAGGTCTATGCAAGCCTACTCCTAAAAGTCCAAGGAAGCTGAGAGTTCAAAGGAGGAGGCTGACGAATCTAGTCTCTTAGAAATAAACATTTAATAAGGACTTACAAACAGAGGCCATGTCTGTGTCTTGGACAGTCACGGGACAAGATGGTGGATCCCTGCACCATTACCTTTCAGACCCAGGGATTATGTACCACAGGGAAAGGGTGTATATGCTTCACAAGGGATGTTTAGGACAATTGAAGTATGGTAACATCAAGAGATTACACCTTGGGAATTATGGTAAATAAATTCAGGATTTGTAGTAAGTCCCTGCTCTTACACAAGGAACAGTAGGTAAACTGGAAATCCTAGAGACCCTCCCAGAATAGGTTAATCAGAAGCCAACATGGCAGATTAGCATCCAAGATGGAGTTGCTATGGCATCTACACCTTACAAGCTGTAAGACCTAGGAAAGGGAGGCAACACCCTCTCTAAGCCTAATTCCTCCTCTGTGTATTGGGTTCATAAAAGTACCTACCAACGACTTACCAATGACAAGGAAGGTGGAGTGATCGGCCCAGAATGGAAGGCTAGTTTATTTTTATTACTGACATTGTTTAGAAATACTGGTGTATGCAATAACAACAAGCGGAATGACTGTTGTTGTTTTTAATTTCTCCATGGCCATGCACTCACTTCTTCACTGTTCCCACCACTCCACTCTAGGCTGGCAACTAGGACTCACTTCCCAGTGTTACTACAGGGATGAAATGGGCAGTCCTGGTGACACTGTCCGGGAGTCACTGCCAAGGGCAGAGGTAGAACGTTGTATTTAACAAGATTCCTGGGAAAGGTGAGATCAGACAGGCAGGACTGTTTCTCAGGAGCAGGAAACTTGTACCTAGGCAGCACTTCTCAGGGCCTGCTCATGGCCATGGGACATGATGACATGATGTGACAGAAACACTGACTTCGGAGCAAGTGAGGTGCAGTCAGCACATGGGTGGAAGCCTGTTTGTGTGACATCTCAGCACCCAGAAGTTTACATCACATGCGCCACAAAATGTTCAGGTCTTGTGGAGTATTTTCATAGAAATCAATAAATGGATATAGTCTTGTGACTGTGGACAAAGGGCAGGACCAAGAGGGCCGGCAGGGAAAGAGAAGAAAGGAAGCATAAGGAATTAGGCTAGATAATTGGTTTAAATGTTGCTAATACCAAGATACTCTCTGACAAGGAAGATTAAATAATGTAAACAATAATAACTTAACATGAAGGCAGACTTAAAATCTAGATAATATCAACAAAGATAACATGAGTGGGGAGAACAGTGGATGCTGTCACGTTCATGTTCTTTTTTCCTCACAGGGAATTTCTAGCCCAGCGCTAAGAGAGAGAGAGAAATGTATGTGTGTGCACACAAATATCTGAAAATAACAAAGAAACTCCGGGAATAAAAACCAGAATGATCAGCTTTCAAAAAACCAAGGAAAAGAAACGAGAAAGGAAATGTAGTATGTGAATAAACAGACATAAAAAAGTACAGAACAAGGTGAGAGAAGATTCACGAGGAACAGCCAGTTGTCATACTAAAGTAATTTCTAAGATAAGACACAATTTAAGAATCATATCCCTAAGGGGAAAAAGAGTATCAACCTTGTCTCTCTCTCCATTTCTGTTCTGGGGAACAGAGTGCCCGAAGCTAGTGCCCAGTGATTCCTGAATTGGATGTAAATAAAAAGCCAAACCCTAAAGACATTTCCTATAATTTTTATACATGGATGTTGAGGCTGGATTTGCTAGTATTTTGCGAAGTTTAGTGCATCTATGAGAGGCAAGATTAAACTAGAATTTTTATTTCTTGTTTTACCATTTTCAGCTTTTGGCATCAAGGTTAGAATAGTCTTATAAAATAATGTGAGAAAGCACTGCCTCCTTTTCCATTCTCTCAAAAAGTCTATATAAGAATGTAAGTATTGGGCCGGGCACAGTGGCTCACGCCTGTAATCCTGGCACTTTGGGAGGCCAAGGCAGGTGGATCACCTGAGGTCAGAAGATCGAGACAAGCCTGACCAATATGGTGAAACCCTGTCTCTACTAAAAATACAAAAATTAGCCAGGTGTAGTGGCAGGAGCCTGTAATCCCAGCTACTTGGGAGGCAGGAGAATCACTTGAACCTGGGAGGTGGAGATTGCAGTAAGCCAAGATAGCGCCACTGCACTCCAGCCTGGGGGACAGAGGGAGACTCCGTCTCAAAAAAAAAAAAAAAAAAAAGTACATGTTCTTTGAATGATTAGTAGAATTTTCTAGTAAAATAATGGGGGATTGTGTTGTTGGTGTAAATAGATTTTTAAGTAAACACTCGGTTTATTTAATTACTATAGGTCTTTCTATGTAGGTTTGCCTTTTAAATCAATTTTTTCTGTTATATTTTTCTAGGAAATTGTCTATTTTATCTAGCTTGTGAACATATTAGTCATTAACTTATTCATAAGTAGTCTCTCAGAGTTTTATCTCTGCCCTACCTGAAGTTATGTTTCCTTTTTCATATTCAATATTATTTATTTGTGCTTTTTCTATTTTCTTCCTATGCAATCTTGCCAAGAGTTCATACTTCTTATCTGGCAAAGAACCAAGTTCTGATTTTGCTAATTCTCTGTAATTAATTCTTTGAGTTCATTTCATTAATTTCTGCTTGTACTTGTGTTATTTCATTTCTTCTACTTTATTCTTCCCTCATTTCTTAAACTGCACACTTAGCCTCTTCATTGGCAGTTGTTTCCTCTTTTATAAGCATTTAAAACTATAAATTTCCCTTGAAATACTCTTCTCCAACATTTGTTTAATAAGGTGGGTAAGATGTGTGAAAAGATACTTTAGTACAGATTTTCTAATTTCTATTTTTTTAAAGATTACAAATAGGATTTCGCTGTCTTATTTTCGCATTTCTAACTTAATAGCACTATTGTAAGAGAACATGATTAGACTGACACTACTTAGAAATGCTTAGAAATTTGCTTATGTTGTGGCTAGTCATGGTGACTGACATCTGTAATCCCAGCACTTTGGGAGGCCAAGGCGTGCGGATCACTTGAGGCCAGGAGTTCTAGACCAGTCTGGCCAACATGGAGAAACTGTGTGTCTCTATTAAAAACAGAAAAATTAGCTGAGTGTGCTGGTGAGCACCTGTGGTCCCAGCTACTCCAGAGGCTGAGGCATGCGGATCGCTTGAACTCCAGGAGGCGGAGGTTGCAGTGAGCCGACATCACACCACTGCACTCCAGCCTGAGTGACAGAGGGAGACCTTGTCTCAAAACAAAAAAACAAGGAAGTGGCTAATTTTCCTAAGCGTTAATGCACATTTGAAAAAGTGCATATTTTCTAATTATTAGTTGAAGGGTTTTATGTACTTTCATTAGGTCAATCAAAGCATATTAGTTTTGCTGTTCAAATTTTTTTGGTCTCTTCATAAATTAATTACTTAAAGAGATACATTAATTAATTCAATAGATGTGTTAACATCTCCCACTACGTGTATTTATAGCTCTTTTTAAGTCTCTCAATTTTACTTTCTGTATTTAAAGCTATGTTATTGGGTTACAAGTTGAGAATTATTATAACTTTTTCTGAATTATACTTTTACAAATTATTAATGACCTTCATACATGATATTACTTTTTAGTGTCTATTTCATATATTTCTTTTTTAAAATATCTGTCATATTTTATTTTATAACATAAAATTAATTGACTTTTGCTATTTAAAAAGTATTTTAGTAAAAAATTATTTTTAACTTAGAAGTGCCTTTGAGAAAAATAAAAATTATATTCCAACACTCAGAAATTAGACTTTAATGTATATTATTCCATATCTTTTTCTATTCATACATATAATGAATGTATATACATTTATAAAATGTACATATACTATGTATAATTTATACATATGTTATATATGTACTGTGTATAATTTTTTAAACAAAATAAGATTATACCACATGTAGCATTTTACATCTGCCTTTTTTCATTTGACAACCTTACCAGGAAGAAACTTGAATATAATCAAAAAAAGATAAGACATTTCAGGAGATTAGTAGCCCAGCGAGACAGTGTATGATAATGCCACATCAGTGGTATAGAAAATAAGCTTCATTTCTTTGCCCTATAGACCTGATTGAAAGTTTCAGTTTGAGCAAACTACCTATGGCATAGGTTAAAATGGGAAGGCTTCAGGGTAAAGGAAGGAAGTGTAAACTGAGGAAGGGACTGCACCTGTAAGGAAGGAAGACACGTAGGAAGACATGCTATATGAAGGGAGCAGAGTGTAGAAAACGATGACCAAAAAAAATCTGTGCTGAGGTTGTAAAACCATAAACACACAAGTTTTGTTAGATTGGAAGGCTAGTGTAAAGGAAGAATTACAAAGTGACACATTATATTGGGACCACATTTGAGAGCTCCAAATTAATAGCAAAAGAGCTCCTACCTGATCCTTCAGGCACATGGTTTGGAAAAAGAAACAAAATAATAAAAGTGTAAGTTTTATTGTTTACATCTTAAAATGTTGGAGATGTTTAGCTAAAAGCAGAAGAGTTTTAGGTTCCCTGTGTATCCTTCCTCCCCCGTCCCACACCCCTCTAGATTTAACAATTTTGCAATTGTAACAAGAGTAATCCTCCTTCTGTTGAATTCCATTAGCATTTCAGGGGATGCTTTCTTTATTTCAAATTCATCATCAGTTGGTGATCTTCACACTTAGGCTCCATTCTTTGCCCTGTAGACTTGATGCCTGGAAATTAACTGTCTGGAAAGCACAGAGGTGCTAATGGCAGTTCGTTACAGGAAAACTCTTAAATTCTGTGAAGTGAAAACTGCTTTAAAGGAGTGAATATTCTTTCTCTTCTGTTCCTTTTTGTGAGTCCAATTGTTGTATATCAGACTCTTTTAAGTAAGTAATACCAGAAGGAACGTTAAAAGCAGTCCACACTTCATTCAAACACAGATTGTGATTTGCACAAGATTTACAGATGAATTAACTTGTCTTAAATGACTCACTATTCCACTCCCACCAGTGCTCAATTATTTTTTGGTATAATAAATACAGCCCACAATAGAGGATTCAGAAGCACAAATCCACCCTGAGCAGTTGCTGACTCAAAAAAAAAAAAAAAAAAGTAAAACAGTGACATCCGCAGAATGAAGAAAAATTATTTTTAGATGATTCCATTGTTGTAGAAGAAAGCACTACAGGATGACAGACAACTATTTAGAAACGTATTTAATGCCTTTCTAAGATATCCTGAGATGGCGGAGTAAGCTCAAATTATTTTGTAAAGATTCACAAAGATTTATGGAAGTGGCTGATAGCACCAGCAGTAGGCAAGGTGATAACCACAGAGTTGGGGGCCTCTGTTCCCACTGACGCCATGGCAGTTCACACCCCAGAAGTGGAAGCATACCCTGGAAAAGGGCTCATCACAGCTCATGTGTACTGGATGCTTACCCTATGTCAGGCTCCATAGTACAGAGTTTGTGAACCTATCTTTTTTTAATCCTTACCAGAACCCTATAAGCCAGACTTTGTGATCACTTTAAGAGGAAGCTGAAGTAGAGAAGAAGTTAAGAGACCTCAAGATAACCCAGAAAGTGACAGCGCTAGAAGTTGGACCAGTTATTTTAGTTACCAAAGTACATGACCTTAACCTGTCTCCCACTGTAAAGCAAAACTCTGTTACTATTGCAGTCTTACCAATGCACCACAATGTTTCAGTCTTGTTGTCTGAGGTGGTACCTGGAGTTCTTTGTCTCACCACCAAGAAAATTAAGGAGCGTGGACACAAGGTTGAGGTTGGAGCAAACGTTTAATAAGCAAAAGAAAGCTCTTCACAGCAGAGAGGGTTGCCAACTACGAGGCTGAGTCTGGGGTTTTATGGGCTAGAAGGGGAGGAATGTACTGACTGGTTTGTAGGCCATCTTGGAGAAAGCATCACTTAGAGAGAGGTATGATAGTGTAAAGAACCAATTGGAGGTAAAGGTGAAGGCTTGGTTTGGGACCTTGGCCCCAGCAATCAGGGGCTGAAGGGATGATTCACCCTATGTAAATGAAGACTTAGCCCATGGCTAATTACAGAAAGGTAGGCATATGTGAAATAGGTGAAAAGTAAGAGATCAGTAGGTGAAAATAAGAGACTAAGGCAAGCCAAGGACAGAAAAATGTGTCCAAAAAAGGAGTGGAATTTGTTCATATGGGTTCACAGAGAAGTATTTCCATCCAAGGACATGGGCTCTTTCTTATCTGAAGCCTGCAGTTTGATTTTCAGGGTGTTCTTTGTATAAAGGAGTTTTACCAAGGACCCACCCTAACTGCCTGCATGGCCAGTTTCTTACTTTGTCCTCTCTCACTATTTCCTGATATATTATACGCATTCACTTACTTAGATTATCTCTGTTTTACCTCAAAAATTAACGTATCATACCAAAATAGCAGTTTTGTTTCAAACAACTTGCTCATAGTATTAACTAAAAAAAATCATTCTACAAGAAATCTTCCCAGGCAGTGAAGCTGTCAAATAATTCTATTTTCACTCAAGCCAAACATGAGTCTAAGTTTTGGTAAGCATCCAAATTGCTGACACTTCAATCTAGAAACATCTGTTCCAGCTGCTAATGAAGCTATTTAATAGTGATACATGAATTAAAAGCAAAATAGATTTTTTAAAAGTGCTGTGACATACTTTCAGTAAGGTATTCAATTAATTTCTTATTTAATTGAAAAACTATGATACATTTCCCAATGAAAATACAGCAAATTAATTCAACTTTATTTTCTTGTCAAATGATCTTTGCATTTATTTCACATTTTTCTGTTTTATACATCTGTTAGTCCTGCGTTACACATATATCTAAAATCTAGGAGCATATCTTAACCTTTTTTCAAAACTCATCCATGACTTCCCAGTTAATCTTTTATTTCCCCTAAACTCAAAAACCACTATGCTTTTTTCTTTTTCTTTTAAGTGTCGAGAAGCTGTCACTTGCCTAGGGGCAAATATCTTCTTATAGTTACTATTTAATGACCTTAAAATAAGATTTGTTAAAAGTTATCATGATTAACGTTTTTCAATTGGACATCAATAAAATTATTCTTTAAAGTGACAAAGCTTCTCTAAAAACAGAGGACCCACCACAATATTTTCCATAGCAGCTGTGTCTCTTTTCATTTCCACCAACGGTGCACAAAGTTTCTATTCTCTCCACATCCCCACCAACACTCTTTTTTTATAATAGCTATCCTAATGGGTGTGAGGTAATATCTCATTGTGGTTTTAGTTTTTATTTGCATATCCATAATGATTAGTGACATTGAGCATCTTCCCATATGTTTGTTGGCTATCTGTATATGATCTTTGGAGTAATGTCTATTCAAGTCTTTTGCACATTTTTAAATGGGGTTATTTGGTTTTGCTATTCATTGTAGGGGGGTTTTACATATATACATACATTCTGGATATTAATCCCTTATTAGATATATGACTCCAAATATTTTCTCCCATTCCATAGGTTTCCTTTTCACTCTGTTGACTGTGATCTTTGACAATCACAAGTTTTTTAAGTTTGAAGTAATCTAATTTGCCTATTTTTACTTTTGTTGGTAATGCTTTTAGTGTCATATCCATGACATCCTTGCCAAATCCAACGTCATTAAGACTTTTCTTATGTTTTCTTCTAACAGTTTTGTAGTTTCAGGTCTTATGCTTAGGCTTTTGATTGATTTTGAATTAATTTTTATATACAATCTAAGTAAGGGTCTAACTTCATTCTTTTACATGTTGTCAACCAGTTTTCCCAATATCATTTGTTGAAAAAAAAATTGCCATTATATGGTCTTGACACCCTTGTCAAAAAACATTTGACCGTGTATGCAAGGGTATATTTTGGAGATTTTATAGTATGCCATTGATCTATATGTCTGTCTTTATGCCAGTTCCACATTGTTTTGACTATTGTAGCATTGTAATAAGCTCTGAAATCAAGGAGTGTAAGATTTACAACATGGTACTTTTTTTTAAGAACGCTTTGGCTGGCCAGGTGCAGCGGCTCACACTTGTAATCCTAGCCCTTTGGGAGGCCAAGGCAGGTGGAACACAAGGTCAGGAGATCGAGACCAGACTGGCCAACATGGTGAAACCCCGTCTCTACTAAAAATACAAAAATTAGCCAGATGTGGTGGCATGTGCCTGTGATCCCAGCTACTTGGCGGGCTGAGGCAGGAGAATCGCTTGAACCCAAGAGACAGAGGTTGCAGTGAGCCGAGATTGTGCCACTGCACTCCAGCCTGGGCAACAGAGTAAGACTCCATCTCAAAAAAAAAAAAGAAAAGAATGCTTTGGCTACTTGGGGTTGCTTGAGATTCCATACAAATTTTAAGATGCAGTATTCTATACCAGTGGGATTTTGATAGGCGTTGCATTAACTCTATAGGTCACTGTGATAGTACTGATATTTTAACAATATTAACTCTTCCCATCCGTGAATATAGGTCTTTCCATTTATTTGCATGTTCCTTAATTTTTTTAGCAATGTTTCTTAGTTTTCAGCGTAAGTTTTTCTGCCTCCTTGGTTAAGTTTATTCCTAATAAACTTAATTTTACATTTTATGTTTTGTATTTTTGATGCTATTGTAGATTGAATGGTTTCCTTAATTCCTTTTTTCAATGGTTCTTGTTAGGGTATATAAATGCATCTGTTTTTTGAGTGTTGATTTTGTATCCTACAAATGTGCTGAATTCATTTATTAGTTCTAACAATTTGGGATTCTTTTAGTGAAATCCCATTGGTTTTCTACATATAAGATCTTGTCATCTATGAATTATCTTAGAGATAATTTACTTCCTCCTTTCAAATGTAGATACTTTTTTTTTCTTTGCCTAATTACTCTGGCTAGGACTTCACGTGCCAAGCTTAATAGAAGTGGTAAAAGCATTCTTGTTGTGTTCATGATCTTAGAAGAAAAACTTTTAGGTTTTCATCATCAAATATAATGTTAGCTGTGAGCTTTCATATATGATCTTCATTATATTGAGGAGGTTTCATCCTACTCCTAGTTTATTAAGTGTTTTATTATGAAATGGCGTAGAATTGTGTCAAATGCTTTTCCTGCATCAATTAAGATGATCAATTGACTGTTTTTCTTATGTTGAATCATTCTTGAATTCATTCCCAGAATAAATCCCACCTAATCACAGCATATCATCTTTTTAATGTGCTGTTGAATTCAACTAGTTTGCCAATACTTTGTTGAAGTATTTTGCGTCAAAAATACTTTTCTTATAGCGTCTTTGTCTGGTTTTGATATCAGTGTAATGCTGGCCTCACTGAATGAGTTTGGAAGTTTTCCCTCCTCTTAAATTATTTAGGAAGAATTTAAAATTGGTGTTCTTTTCTAAATGTTTGGTAGAATTCACCACTAAAGCCATCTGGTCCTGAACTTTTCTTTGTTGGAAGTTTTGATTACTGATTCAATCCACTTACCAAGTATAGATCTGTTCAGATTTTTTATTTCTTTATGATTCAGTCTTGATGGGGTGTGTTTTTAGGTACTTGTCTGTTTTATCTAGGTCATCAAATTTGTTGGCATACAATTGTTCATAGTATTCTCTTATAATCCTTTTTATTTCTGTAAAATTTATTGTGTTCTCCTCTCTTCTATTTTTTATTTTATTTGAATCTTCTCTTATTTCTTTTTATTTGAGACAGAGTCTCGCTCTGTCGCCCAAGCTGGAGTGCAATGGCGCGATCTTGGCTCACTGCAAGCTCTGCCTCCCAGGTTCATGCCATTCTCCTGCCTCAGCTTCCCAAGTAGCTGGGACTACAGGCGCCCGCCACCATGCCCAGCTAATTTTTTGTATTTTTAGTAGAGACAGAGTTTCACCATGTTAGCCAGGATGGTCTCGATCTCCTCACTTCATGATCCACTGGCCTTGGCCTCCCAAAGTGCTGGAATTACAGGCCTGGCCGAATCTTCTCTTATTTCTTAATCTAACAAAAAGTTTGTCAATTTTGTTGATTCTTTTTAAGAACTGACTTGGTTGTATTAATTTTCTCTACTGTTTTTCTATTCTCAATTTCATTTATCTCTAATTTTTATTATTTCCTTCCTATTCTAGCTTTGGGTTTCATTTTTTTCTTCTTTTTAAATTATTTAATATATAAAGTTAGGCTGTTGTTTTGAGATCATCCTTCTCTTTTAATGTAAGCATTTAAAGCTATAAATTTCCTGTTAGCATTGCTTTGGCTGCATTCCATAAGTTTTGGTATGTTGTTTTCTTGTTTTTGCCTCAAGATATTCTCTAATTTCCTTTGTGATTTCTTGTTTGACCCATTGTTGTTTAGGACTGTGTTGTTTAATGTCCACATATTTATGAACTTTCCAGCACTTGGATGAAATATTCATTGCCAAAAAAGTGGCCAACTAAAAGTACTATACACAAGACTGTCCATTAAAAATAAATAAAAATTAAGACTTTCCCTGACAAGTCAAAGCTAAGGGAGTTCCTTAACCTTAGACCTGCCCAAGAAAAAATGCTAAAGGGATCCCAGCTACTGGTGAGGCTGAGGCAGGATCATTACTTGAGCCAAAGGGATCAAGGCTATAGTATGCTACAGCCACACCTGCGAACAGCCACTACTGAAGTCTAGCCTGGGCAAGATAGTGAGACCCTGTCTCTAAAAAACATTTTAAAAAATCAAAAATAAATGTTTATAAAGATACAATACAAAAAACAATTAACAAAATGGCAGTAATAAGTCCTTCCCTAGAAGTACTTACTTTATAGATGGATTAAACTCTCTAATCAAAAGACATACTTTGGCTAAATGGCTTTTTAAAAATTCAAGGATATGTTGTCTACAGGAGATGCACTTTAGAAACAATAACATGCATAAGCTGAAAGTGAGAATTTAAAAAATTCTAAACTTCTAGTTTTCTAAAAAAAAAAAAAAAATTTAAAGATGGGGTCTCAATTTGCTGCCTAGGCTGGAGTGCAATAGCATGATCATAGCTCACTGGTGCCTTAAATTCCTGGGCTCATGGGATCCTCTTGCCTCAACTTCCTGAGTAGCAGGGACTATAGGCATGCACTGCCATGCCCAGCTAGTTTTTAAATATTTTTATAGAAATGGTATCTCATCATCTTGCCCAGGCTGGTCTGAAACTCCGGGACTCAAGTGATCCTCCCTCTTTGGCCTCCCATAGTGCTAGGATTACAGGCATGAGCCACCTCTCCCAGCCTTAGAGATGCTAATGCCTCTAAAGATTATTTGACAACATCATTGTGAAGAAACTAGTAATGTAATTCAAATTAAAATACAAGATGTAATATTCCAAATGAACCCTCTAAAGATAGACAATGAGATAAATGAGATAAGATGCTGAACCATCAAAAATATAGACTTCAATAAGTAAATGAAGATTCTTCGGATTTATTTCAAATGACAATTCCTATAGCAGATACTTATCATGTATTTATTGGATAAATACTTATATTTATGTATGACTCTATTTTTCCCATATATATAATCTTTATTTTTCAAGCATTTTAATTGTGTTTTTACATCTTTTCTCTCATTTTATCTTCCTCTCAGTTCTATGAAGAATCAGGATATTTATTATCATCATCATTTAGCCCAGGAAACATTTATGTATGAGTTGATTATGTTCAACTACTCGTATGTCTGGAAATTCATCTGACAAATATTTAATCTGGCATCCTTTATTGCTCTCTTATTATTGGATGGAACTCAACCTTATTTATAGTAGCTTTATGGTGAGATTCAAATTTATTTGTCATATGTAGTCCTTATACTCACCTGTATAGTTATCACTAATTAGCAATAATAAGTCTATATGATTAAACCATCTAAGAGATACAGTTGACCCTTGAATCTTGAACAATGCAGGGGTTAGTGGCATTAACTCCCCACACAATAAAAAATATCCGTGTAAAACTTGATTTCCCCAAAACTTAACATTACTGATAACGTAAACAGTCAATGAACACATATTTTTATGTTATATGTATTATATACTATATTGCTACAATAAAGTAAGCTGGAGAAAAGAAAATGTAATTAAGAAAATCATAAGGAGGAGAAAATATATTCACTATTCATTAAGTCAAAGTGAATCATCATAAAGGCCATCATGCTTGTTGTCTGCACTGAGTAGGCTGAGGAGGAGCAGAAAGAGGAGGAGTTGATGTTGCTGTCTCAGGTGTGGAAGAACTGGAAGAAAATTTGCATATATGTGGACCCAGGCACTTCAAATCCATGCTATGCATGAGTCAACTGTATTTCTATAGCCTGGTACTGCAATAGGCATGCAGAAAGCAGTGGTAACAAGATAAACACTGGCCTCACCTAATATGAACTTTCAGTATAGCGAAGAACACAATTATAAAACAAGCCTAATAACTGTAATACATACATATACAAATTCATGTACACACACATATATATAGTGAAAAGGTATTACAAGTGTTGTGTGAACCTGTAACACATCAATTATGGATTTCATAAAGGAACTGACAGCAAATAATTTTTAGCTGAAACTGGTTAGGTGAATAGAAGCTAGCCAAGGGAAGAGTAAAAAGAAGGACAGCAGGCTGCAGAGCATTCTAGGAAAAGGGAGGTATATATTAGGCAGTTCTTTCATTGCTATAAAGAAATACCTGCGAATGGGTAATTTATAAAGAAAAGAAGAGGTTTAATTGGCTCATGGTTCCTCAGGCTGTACCAGAAGGATAGCACTAGCATCTGCTGGGGAGGCCTCAGGAAGCTTACAATCATGCAGGAAGATAAAGGGTGAACAGGTGGGAGCCGGAGCAAGAGAGAGTGGGAGGTGCCACACACTTTTAAGCAACTAGACCTAGATCTCACATGAGCTCACTCAACACCAAGAGGATGGTGTGAGGCCATTCATGAGAGATCCGCTCCAATGATCCAAACAGCTCCCACCAAGCCCCACCTGCAACAGTATTACATTTCAATATGAGGCTTGGCAGGAACACAGATTCAAATCATACCAGGAGGGAGAAGTTTGGAATAACTAAACATACAGCATAGCCAAAAGAATAGGATGAGGAGAAGAGTGCATTCAGAAAGGCTGGAGAGGAGGCAGAGGCAGCTCTCAAGAAGGGCTTGTGAAGCATGTTAAGAAACACGGATTTCAAGGGAAATGGAAAGCCTTTGAAAGGCAACAGTGAAATCACAGGATCGGGTTTTCATTTTCATGAGCGTTTCAGCTCACTGTGGCCGATCAATGGAAAAGCAAGTCAAGAAGACCAGTGCTTAAGCATGTGTATTTTTAAAGTGGTATGACTTTAGGTTCCAGTTGCTCGACTGCTTCATTTGTTATTCTCATGAAGTTTACCAGGTCACTTGAACCTTGTTAAGTCCCAGTTTTCTCAGCTACAAATTATGGATGACTGTAATGTTTACCTCATAAGACAGTTCCAGATCACATGAATTAATACATACAAAGAACTTACCGGCCGGCCGCGGTGGCTCACGCCTGTAATCCCAGCACTTTGGGAGGCCGAGGTGGGCAGATCACGAGGTCAGGAGATCGAGACCATCCTGGCTAACACGGTGAAACCCCGTCTCTACTAAAAATACAAAAAAATTAGCCGGGCATGGTGGCGGGCGCCTGTGGTCCCAGCTACTCGGGAGGCTGAGGCAGGAGAATGGCGTGAACCCGGGAGGTGGAGCTTGCAGTGAGCCGAGATCCCACCACTGCACTCCAGCCTGGGCCACAGTGGGAGACTCTGTCTCAGAAAAAAAAAAAACAAAGAAATTAAGGCAGGAATCAAAAAATTATTTGAAACAAATGAAAATAGAGACAAAATGATATGGTTTTGAATGTGTGTCCCCTTGAGATCTCATGGTGAAATGTAATCCCCAGTGTTGGAGATGGGGCTTAGTGGGAGGTGTTGATCATAGGGATGGGTTCCTCATGATTGGCTTAGCACCATCCCTTTGGTGATGAGTGAGTTCTCATTCAGTTAGTTCATGCACGAGCTGGTTGTGTAAAGGAGCCAGAAACCTCTCCCTTCACTTGCTCCTGTTCTCACTATGTGAGACCCTGAGTCCCTTTCACCTTCCATCAGGACTGAAAGCTTCCTGAGGCCCTCACCAGAAGCAGATGCCAGCACTATTCTTTGTGTACAGCCTGTAGAACCATAAGCCTAATAAATTTTTTATGTTATAAATTACTCAATCTCAGGTATTCCTTTATAGAAATACCAAATGGACTAACATATACAACATACCAACATCTCTGAGATGTAGCAAAAGCAGTGTTAAGGGGAAAATTTACAATGCTAAATGCCCACATGAATAAGATAGATAGATCTCAAATCAACAACCTAAACTTGCACCTAAAGGAACTAAAAAGAAAAGAAATAACTAAAATCAGCAGAATTAAGTGAAATTGTGACCTACAAAACCATACAAAGGATCAACAACATGAAAAGTTGGTTATTTGCAAGGATAAACAAGATTGATAGATCACTAGCTAGATTAACAAAGAAAAAAGAGAGAAGGAACAAATAAGCACAATCGGAAATTTAAGAGATGACATCACAACTGATCCCACAGAAATACAAAAATCCCCAGAGATTGCTGTAACTATATACCTACATACAAACTAGAAATTCTAGAGAAAAAGGTTAAATTCCTGGAAACACACAACCTACTAAGCCTGAAAAAGGAAAAAACAGAAATTCTGAACAGACTGACAGTGAGTAATGAAATTGAATCAGTACTAAAATGTCTACCATCCACAAAAAGCTCTAGACTAGATACAGCTGAATTCTACCAGATGTATAAAGAAGGGCTACTACCAATCCTACTGAAACTATTCAAAAAAATTGAGGTGTGACTCCTCCCTAACTCTGTTTTTTTGTTTTGTTTTGTTTTGAGATGGAGTTTCACTCTTGTCGCCCAGGCTGGAGTGCAATGGTAGGATCTCAGCTCACTGCAACCTCCGCCTCCTGGGTTCAAGCGATTCTCCTGCCTCAGCCTCCCAAGTAGCTGGCATTACAGGTGCCCGCCAACACACCTGGCTAATTTTTGTATTTTTTAGTAGAGACAGGGTTTCATCACATTGGCCAGGCTGGTCTTGAACCCCTGACCTCAGGTGATCCACCTGCCTCGACCTCCCAAAGTGCTGTGATTACAGGCGTGAGCCACCACACCTGGCCTACTCCTCCCTAACTCTGAATGAAACCAGTATCATCCTGATACCAAAATATGACAAGGATATAACAAGAAAAGTACAAGTCTACATTCCTGATGATAGATGCAAAAATCCTCAATTAATTACTAGTGAACCAAATCCAGCAGCATATCAAATTTCTTTCCTTTTCTTTTTTTGAGGCGGAGTCTCACTCTGTTGTCCAGGCTGGAGTGCAGTGTCGCAATCTCGGCTCACTGCAAGCTCTGCCTCCCAGGTTCACGCCATTCTCTTGCCTCAGCCTCCTGAGTAGCTGGGACCACAAGTGCCCGCCACCATGCCCAGCTCATTTTTTTTTTTTTGTATTTTTAGTAGAGACGGGGTTTCACCATGTTAGCCAGGATGGTCTCCATCTCCTGACCTCGTGATCTGCCCGCCTCGGCCTCCCAAAGTGCTGGGATTACAGGCGTGAGCCACTGCACCTGGCCGTGAGCCACCATGCCTGGCCAAAAATTTAATTCATCATGATCAAGTGTTCTTTATTCACAGAATAAAAGGATGGTTCAACATATAGAAATCAATAAATGTGATTCACCACAGAAACACAATTAAAAACAAAAACCATATGATGATCTCAATAGATGTACAAAAAGTATTTGATAAAATCTAACATCCCTTTATGATAAAAAAAAAACCCTCAAGAAACTAGGCATTGAAGAAACACCTCAGAATCATAAGAGCCATCTATGAGAAACCGACAGCCAACATCATATTGAACAGGCAAAAGTAAGAAGCATTTCCCCCAAGAACTGCAATATGAAAAAGATGTCTACTCTTAACATTCCCATTCAAGTTAGTATTGGAAGTCCTAGCAAGAGTAATCAAACAAGACAGACAAAGGCATCCAATTAGAAAAATGGGAAGCCAAATTATTTCTCTTTGCTGATGATATGATTCTATACATAGGAAACCCTAAAGATTTTGCCAAAAGACTCCTATTACCTAATAAACAACTTCAGCAAAATCTCAGGATACAAAAATCAATAACGTTTCTATACACCAATAATGTCCAAGCTGAGTACCAAATGAAGAATGCAGTCCCCTTTAAAATGCCCACCAGAAAAATAATAAAATACCTAAGCATACATCTAACCAAGGAAATAAAAGATCTCTATAAGAAGATCCATAAAACGCTGTTGAAAGAAATCACAGATGATACCATCAAATGGAAAAGCATTCCATGCTCATGGATTGGAAGAATCAGTACTGTTAAGATGACTTTACTTTCCACAACAGTCTACACATTCAACATTGTTTTCTATCAAATTACCAACATCATTTTTCACAGAACTAGAAACATATTTTCTAAAATTAATATGGAACCAAAAAAGAGCCCAAATAGCCAAGGCACTCCTAAGCAAAAAGAGTAAAGCAGGAGGCATCATATTATCTAAGTTCAAACTATTCTACAAGGCTACGGTAACCAAAATAGCATAGCGCTAGTACGAAAATAGACACATAGATCAATGCAACAGAATAGAGACCCATGAAATAAAGCCAGACACCTACAACCAATTATATTCGACGAAGTCAACAAAAATAAGCAATGGAAGAAAAAATACTCTGTCCAAAAAATGGTGCTTGTAAAACTGGCTAAGTATAAGCAGAAGAATGAAACTGGACCCTTACCTTTCACACTATACAAAAAATAAGATGGATTAAAGACTTAAATGTGAGACTTCAAACTATAAAAATCCTAAAAGAACACCTAGGAAATACTTTTAGACATTGGCCTAGACAAATAATTTACAACTAAGTCCTCAAAAGCAAATGCAACACCAACAAAAATTGACAAGTGGGATCTAATTAAAGAGATTCTACACAACAACAAAAAAAGATCAACAGAGTAAACAACATACAGAAAGGGGTTGGAATATTTGCAAACTATGCATCCAACAAATGACTAATATCCAGAATCTATACAGAACTTAAGTTAAAAAAAAAACCCAAATGACAAAGAAATTGTTCTACCAAAAAGACTTTGCAGCACCATTTATAAGAGCAAAGACACAGAATCAACGCAGGTGCCCATCAATGGTGGATTGGATAAAGAAAATGTAGTACATATACAACATGGACTACTACACATTAAAAAGAAAGAATGAAAAAGTGGGCAAGAGACATGAACAGACATTTAAAAGAAGACATACAAGCAGCCAACAAATGTATGAGAAAATGCTCAACATCACTAATTTATCAGAGAGATGCAAATCAAAACCACAATGAGATACCATCTCACACCAGTCAGAATAATCATTATTAAACAGTAAAAAACCAACAGATGTTGGTGAGGTTGCAGAAAAAAGGAAATGTTTATACACTGTTAGTGGGAAGGCAAATTAGTTCAACCACTGTGCAAAGCCGTGTGGAGATTTCTCAAAGAATTAAAAATGGAACTACCATTCAACTCAGCAATCCTATTACTGGGTATCTGCCCAAAGGAAAAGAAATTGTTTCACCAAAAAGACATCTGTACTTATATGTTCATAGCAGCACTATTTACAATGGGAAAGACATGGGATCAACCTAGGTGCCCATCAATGGCGGAATGGGTAAAGGAAATGTAGTAGTACATATACAACATGAACGACAACACAGCCATAAAAAAGAATGAAATCATGTCCTTTGCAGTAACATGGATGCATCTAGAGGCCATTATCCTAAGCAAATCAACACACACAGAAAACCAAATACTACATGTTCTCACTTATAAGTGGGAGCTAAACATTGGATATACACAGACACAAAGATGAAAACAATAGACAGTGGGAATTTCAAAAGGGGAAAAGGAGGGAGGAAGGGAAGGGTTGAAAAACTACCTATTGGGTACCATATTCTCTGCTTGGGTGACAGGATCATTAGAAGCCCAAACCTCAGCATCACACAATATACCATATAACAAATCTGCACATGTACTCCCTGAATCTAAAGTTTAATAAAAGGCTGAGTGCAGTGGCTCACGCCTGTAATCCCAGAACTTTGGGAGGCCAAGGTGGGCAGAACACTTAAAGCCAGGAGTTCAAGACCAGCCTGGCCAACATGGTGAAACCCTGATTCTACTAAAAATGCAAAAATTAGCTGGGCATGGTGGCATGTGCCTGTAATCCCAGCTACTTGGGAGGCTGAGGCACAAGAATCACTTGAACCAGGGAGGCAGAGGTGGCAGCGAGCCCAGATTATACCACTCCAGCCTAGGTGACAGAGCGAGACTCCATCTCAAAAATAAAATAAAATTTAAAACAATAATAAAAATTTAAAAATAAAAGAATTCTTACAAATAATTTAATCAACTCTAAAATTTATTGGCTAATTAACACACTGATTTTAAGTTTTTTTAATATAAAAAAATACAGCTTTTGCCTGAACTCACAAATTTTGATGTTTAAAAAAATATGTCTAAATAGTCTTGATCTAGTTTCAAAGTTGTGGCTGAAAACTGAACAGGCAGACATGATCAACTAACCTCTCAGTCATTCCATAGTAAATAAAAGCAGCAGATTTTCCTAAACTCCTTCCAAAAGATATATTTCATTAGACAAATCTATGAACTATAGACAACTTCAAGTATTTAAAAATAGGCCGGGTGCAGTGGCTCACGCCTGTAATCCCAGCACATTGGGAGGTGGGAAGATCACGAGGTCAAGATCGAGACCACCCTGGCTAACACGGTGAAACCCCGTCTCTACTAAAAATACAAAAAAAATTAGCCGGGCGTGGTGGCAGGCCCCTGTAGTCCCAGCTACTCAGGAGGCTGAGGCAGGAGAATGGCATGAACCCGGGAGACGGAGCTTACAGTGAGCCGAGATCACACCACTGCACTCTAGCCTGGGTGGTAGAGCGAGACTCCGTCTCAAAAAGACAAACAAACAAAAAAAAACTCACTCTTGATATTGAGATGGAAAATAACATATTTTGTTTGTTTCTTGGTTGAACTGATTCTCAACAATGTAACTTAGGCGCTACTCAAAAACTGGTTATATATCTATATTTTGATCATGTTTTCTTTTTTATTCTGATAGAATCAACTTGATTTCTAATAACTATGTTAAAATAAGTAGTTAAATATTAATAAGAATAAATATATAAATGAATAAAACTATAGTCATTTACAAATAGATTCAATAAATGTCAGTATTAGCCAAACATTACACATGAATGAGACATCTCAGAGAAAAAAATGACACCAACTCATGAGCTTATACAACCCATACTGGAGCCTCCTTCCTTCCCCTTGGCTATATAATTTCTAATCATGCTCACAGACCTTACACACCTGAAGGAGTTATTAAACCTTTTAAGTCAATATGTGGCAGGCCAGGACTTACTAACAACTGTTTCAGTACTGACTGACTGATTAAGTTAAATATTAAAAGCCGGTGCCCTTATATAAAGGCTGGGATGTAACAAAAGCCCATCAAGAGTTTTGCCTAGGCCTTTCCTGGGCCTCAAAGCATGACAAAATAACAAGGAATTCTTAACAGGACCCATTTAGGATTAAATAAGTTTTATTGTGGGTCTGAAGAAACTCCCCAGGCCTCCACAAACAAGTTTATTGGGTGTCCAAAGGAACTCCTCAAACCTCTGTGATTTAGCAGGAGACAAGATAAGGGTAATCACTCAAGCACCTGGAGCCATTTAGAGTAAGTAAATTTACTGAAGCTCTAGAGGAAGGTCTTCAGAACTCAGATCTTAGTTATAGATTAAAGGAAGTTAATCACATGTCTTTAGATGAATGCACATTTACACATAGACATTTAGCTTAGAAGGTATATAAACTCTGGAAAACTTTGTAATTTTGAGTTGGTCTGGCGATAATTTCCAGGCCTTCTCCCTGTAACTGATTACAGAAATAAAAACTCTATTCCTCCCCAGTTCATCTGCATCTCATTATTGGGCCGAGAAATAGCAGCCCGACCCTCAGTTTGGCCCAGGAACAATTATAGTGGCAATTCCAAAAAGCAGGAAGAGAAACAAATATAGTGCTTAATACTCTAAGTTTCTTTTAGATTAAAACACCTTGAAGAAGTTTCAGTCTTGGCTATAACTGGATATAATTGGAGGAGTTTTCTTAGTGACATATAATACAATAGTACCAGGTCATTAAACTCACACAAACACAAAAATAAATAGCGTTTCTAACTGGTAGTATATGCTCTTAAGCATTTAGGAGAACTTCTTTAAGCTATACAAATATAGTAATATTAACCACAACTCCGTCGTTCTGATTCTCATGCAAAAAATGTAATTTTAGTATTTATTATATGAATAATTATCTAACTGATTCATTGATACAGGTTTTGAAACTTGCCTACATTAAAAGAAATATAGATAATTTGAGGAATAAAATGGAGCTTTTCAAGTTAACAAAGAGTAAAGTAGAGATGATAAGGTGATTTTTCTGATTCTCCTGCTAAACTCTTAGCATCTCTGCATGCAGTGTCATTAACGGCTGGAAAAATGTGTGCTGAGTTTGTTAAAGGCCATCAGTGTTGCTTATGAAACACATTGTCACTCCAGTGTCATGCATACACCAGACATCAGAATTCAACCAAATACTATGGCATAGAGGCCAAATTTAAGATTCAAGAAGGACACATTTACTTCCAATAACAAATTTTAGTTTTGATTTTGGTGTTCGATGTGATTAACATGATCAATCTCAACTCTTCATCGTTAGAGCAGAGCCTCTGCCCCAACATCATCTCTTCATCTTAGAAATAAATGTAATGATGGTCATACTCCTCCTCCTTCTGTACAAATTAGTGGCAAGTACAAAAATATTTACTGGTCATCAATTATTCACAACATTGCATTGCTGACTCACATTAAGTTGTCCCAGAAGAGGCCTTTAACAATTTTTCCCAGAAACACTTCCTTTACCTGAAAACTGTGAAAAAAAAAAAAAACAGTGGGAATTTCAAACACTGTGGCAAGGTAAAAAGGGACGTACTTTTGTGCAGATAATTTGACTAGTTCCTGCAAAACCAACAGACCGCACAACTCACTGTAATTACCCCAGTATGAAGATAATCTTAAGGTTTTTAACATGTATTTTCAAGTAATAGCAAATCTCATTGTCCTTCAAAGGAAAGTATTTCAGAACTTATAGAGAGAGCAGATCCTGGGCCCTACATCAATGAGGTTCATTTTTCAGCTTTAACTGTCAAATTAGATTTTTGCTTGAGTTGGCAGCAGGGCAATTGAGTTGCAAACCAGGTTTTATGAAAAAAGGAGTTTTAAAATTATTTTACATATAAAGAACTCATGCCTAGAGGAATTAGGCCATAGAGTTTCTTCAAAAACTTTAAAGAAGTTATTTCTTTCTCCTATGAATATATACTATAAAGTTGTTTCCCAAGGCTAAGTAAAAGACAGCATTTGGGGAAAGAAAAGCTCATAACCTGATGATTTTCTGTCCTAAGGGAGGCAGGAGGAGGAGGAGGAAAAGAGACAGAGAAGTCAGGCATAGGCATATCAGCCTCACCACCCTCGACATCCAATTCTTGTGGTGAGAGGGACGCTTTGTAGGAAAAGCCTAAACTATCAGAGTTGGTGGCCTGTTTCCCTTGGCAAACTCATGGGAGGGGCTTAATGTCACTGGAAGTAGCCCTACATGGCTACTTCCTACCTTACAGGAAGAGACGGCTCAGAGGCGGCACCCAGAGGAAAGAGGTAAGCAGCAATGATGAGGTAGTGTTGCTGTCCCCAGGGCCTGTGTGCCAAGTTCAGGAGACTCAGAATTCTGCAGTAACTTCAAGGGTGATGCTATCAGGATTGCAGGGACACCATCAGAGTTATGGGTTCAAAGCCAAGAAAGCCAGTTTTCAATTTGCCTTATGAAAAACCAAAACCCAACTCTATGCTATATATAAGAGACAACCTAAAACAAAGTGGTTCAGAAGTGTTAAAAATAAAGGAATAGGTAGAGGCATGCCAGGAACATGGAAATAATAAGAAAATAAAGGAAGTAATTCAGATATCAGATAAAGTAGAATTCGAGACAAAAGCACTACATGTGATGACAAAGCCACATTTTTTTTTTTGAAATGATGTCTCACTTTGTTGCCCAGGCTGGAGTACAGTGGTATGATCTCGGCTCACTGCAACCTCCGCCTCCTGGGTTCAAGCGATTCTCATGCCTCAGCCTCCCGAGTAGCCAGGATTACAGGCGCCCGCCACCAGGCCTGGCTAATTTTTGTATTTTTAGTAGAGACGGGGTTTCACCATGTTGGCCAGTCTGGTCTCGAACTCCTGACCTCAAGTGATCCACCCACTTCGGCCTCCCAAAGTGCTGGGATTACAGACCTGAGCCACTAAACCCAGCGAAAGGCGTATTTTAATGCTAAAAGCCATAATTCACACTTGGAAGATAACTTTTAGGAAAATTAATGAACCAAATGACATCAGCAATCACCTTTATAATGCAAAAAATATGGGAGATTCAAGGAGACAAAGAAACAGAACACACTCATAACAGGAGACATTCCATACACCACTCTCAGCACAAGACAGGTCAAATGGACAAACAATAAATAAGGAAAAAGGATGCTTATACAACATAGAACAATGACAATGAGGTAGCTCCATGGCTATACATTCACAGGTTATTCACAAAAATTGATTACATATTAAGCTATAAGGAAGACATCAGTGAGTTTCATGATGTAGAAATACTACAAGAAATAATTCTGTCCACAATGCAATGAAGTTAGAAATTATTAAGAAGAACAAAAATTAAAAAGCTCTTTTATCCTGGATACTAAAAAGCCTATTAAATAACTCATAGGTGACAGGAAAAATACAAACTGAAATTACAAAATTTCTTTTAAAAATCATAATATAGTGTGAACCCCAAAAATTTGAGACAGGTCTCAGTTAATTTAGAAAGTTTACTTTGCCAAGGCTGAGGATGTGCCTGTGACACAGCCTCAGGAAGTCCTGAGGACCTGTGCCCAAGGTGGTCTGGGCACAGCTTGGTTTTATACATTTACGGAGACATGAGGCATCAATCAATATATGTAAGAAGTACATTGGTTTGGTCTGGAAAGGCGGGACAACATGAAGCAAAGGCAGGAAGACTGGAAGCCAGGGAGGGAGCTTCCAGGTCACAGATAGGAGATACAAAAAGCGTTACATTCTTTTGAGTTTCTGATTAGCCTTTCCAAAGGAGGCAAATCAGATATGCATCTATCTCAGTGAGGAGAGGAGTGACTTTGAATAGAACGGGAGGCAGGTTGGCCCTAAGTGATTTTGGGAGCCCAAGATATTT
Source organism: Pongo abelii (assembly GCF_028885655.2). Lineage (NCBI taxonomy): Eukaryota > Metazoa > Chordata > Mammalia > Primates > Hominidae > Pongo > Pongo abelii. The sequence continues at coordinate 25,055,298 of NC_071999.2, forward strand.
TCCTTTCACAATGGCATTAAATAAAAGAATCTATGAGATACATTTAAAAATGTAATTAGAAGAAAATTCATAACACCCAACACTTACCAGCAAAAATAAAAGAATCAAAGTAAATAAATACTCATCTTAAAATGCTGAAAAACAAACCCCAACAAATTAAACCTAAAGAAAACAAAAGAAATAATGAAGATAAAAGCAGAAGTTAATGTGGTAGAGTGTATAAAAATAGTAGACAATAAGTAAATGTAAATCCTACATTCTTGAAAAAACTAACAAAAAGAAAAAATACTTGTTAAATCAATCATAAAGAGGGAAAAATGGGCACAAATTATACTGATGTTTTTTAAATGACATAGAGGAATAACATTAAACCAAGAAATTTTTTAAATAACAAAAAATGTTGTGCAGACTTCTACATAAATAAAATGGAAAACATGAAATGAGTAATTTTCTTGGAGAAAGCAGATTACCAAAATTAATCCCATGATAAATAGAAAATTTAAACGAAACAACTTCCCTAGAAGAAATCACGATACTATGAAACTACTTCACAAAAAAACCATGAGGCCCAGATGCTTTCACAGGAAAATTCTACCAAATCTTTAAGGCCCAAAGAGTTTCAATACTCTATAGGCTGTTCAAGAACATTTTAAATGAAGAAAAGTTTTCTAATACTTTTTGTGAAACAAGTGTAACATTAATACCTAAACTAAGTAAGAAGAATGACACAATTACAAAGCAGTGCAATGGATACCGATGTAAATAAGAAAAATTTAGAGAATAGTACACCATGGCGCAGTGGGAATCACAAGAATGCAAGATTGGCTCACTATGAACAAAACTGTTCATGGCTTATTAACAGTTCTAGGAAGAAACACATGAGTTATCTTCAACTTGTTGGCAAAGCCTTTGAAAAAGCTCAACATACCTTCTTGATGAAAACTCTCAAGAAAATAGGAGTTAATAGATGCTTTCTTACTATAAACAAACACACAGGTTTTTTTTGTTTTGTTTTGTTTTGAGACGGAGTCTCGCTCTGTCGCCCAGGCTGGAGTGCAGTGGCGCGATCTCGGCTCACTGCAAGCTCCGCCTCCCGTGTTCACGCCATTCTCCTGCCTCAGCCTCCCGAGTAGCTGGGACTACAGGCATGCGCCACCACGCCCGGCTAATTTTTTGTATTTTTAGTAGAGACGGGGTTTCACCATGTTAGCCAGGATGGCCTCGATCTCCTGACCTTGTGATCCGCCCACCTCGGCCTCCCATAGTGCTGGGATTACAGGCATGCGCCACCGTGCCCGGCCAACATACAGGTCTTAGTCGTCGTAAAGGCAGCATTTTACTTGATAGAGAAACATTGGAGGCGTTAACACTAAGATCAAAACAAGGCAAGCAGTTCAGGCTGGATCCCTGTGTGTGGTGAAGAGGCTGCAGCCGGCTTCACTCCAGGTCTGTGCTCTTCAGAGCTCAGCCGTCTGCCCCTACCCAGCAGGCCTCCGCCTCAACTCCTGATCAGGCTGCGAAGTCCTCGCCTTGGACGATATCCTCATTGTCCCAGTGGTGCAGGTCACTTTGCCCTCACTGTGGGGACCCCATGTCTTCCTCCCTATCAAGTCCAACAGCCTCAGGCTCTCTCAGCTATCTGGACCATATTTGGCTAGGAGCTCTGGAAGTAAACAAGGGAATTTTAGCCTTTACTAGACACCAAAGGAGGGCGGTGGTTAGTGGAGCAGAGGTCATTTCTGGTTTATCTGCTATCTATCTATCTATCCATCCATCCATCCATCTATCTATCTATCTATTTATTTATTTTTAGACAGGGTCTCACTCTGTCGCCCAGGCTGGAGTGCAGTGGTGCGACCTCGGCTCACTGCAACCTCCCCCTTCTCCTGGATTCAAGTGATCCTCCTACCTCAGCCGCCTCCCCTGAGTACCTGGGACCACAGGCGCTCACCACCACTCCCGGCTCATTTTTGTGTTTTTGTATAGACGGGGTTTCTCCATGTTGGTCAGGCTGGTCTCAAGCTCCTAACCTCGAGTGATCCGCCTGCCTCAGCCTCCCAAAGTGCTGGGATTACAGGCCTGAGCCACGGTGCCCAGGCTACCTACCCTTTTTAACCACTACCTGGCACTACACAGACTGGCAGCTTGCTGACTGAGGAGGATTCCTAGGGGATGGTACTTTCCCCAGGCAACGCCCCCAGTAGGCAGCAAGCAAAGCTCCTCTCCACCAAACTGTTTTCATCAAACCCTTCTTTGTAGTTTCACTGTGACTCCATTCTCCCTCATGGGAGACATTTTAGCCTTGAGAAGGTAGATACCAACGTATTTTTCTCCTGTCTTCTTCTGTTCTCTGGATCCTCGCCCCAGCAATTGAAGGGAGCTTTGCTGTATCTACGTCTTTCCTGCCTATCCTACTTTTTTTTGATACTCGCCATCTATTGCTGAATAAGAAGCCACATGTCCTAGACTAAAGGGCAACAGGGCTGTAAGGAAAGGCTGGGAGGGGGAGCTGGGTTACCAAAATTAAGAAATACCATCAAGGCTGGGCACGGTGGCTCACGCCTGTAATCCCAACACTTTGGGAGGCCGAGGCGAGCGGATTAGGAGGTCAGGAGATCAAGACCATCCTGGCTAACACGGTGAAACCCTGTCTCTAGTGAAAATACAAAAAAAAAGAAAAAAAAAATTAGCTGGGCCTGGTGGCGGGCACCTGTAGTCCCAGCTACTCGGGAGGCTGAGGCAGGAGAATGGCGTGAACCCAGGAGGCGGGGCTTGCAGTGAGTCAAGATTGCGCCCGGGCACTCCAGCCCCTGTGTGGCAGAGCTCAGACTCCCTCTCAAAAAAATAAAATAAAAAAAAATTTAAAAAAGAACCAAAATGTCCTGATGCAAACAAATATTACCTGAAACTCAATATATATCATATTTTGACTTAGGTTTTCTTTCTTTTGTATTTGAATAAAAATGAATTTAATACTTTTTAAAATTTAAGGAGTAATATCTTTGGAAATTACTTGTTTGTTTTCTGTAAGAGAGAGATTCAGTATTTCAAAAATACTGACGACGCCCGGGCCTGGTGGCTCACGCCTGTAATCCCAGCACTTTGGGAGGCCGAGGAGGGCGAATCACCTGAGGTCGGGAGTTCAAGACCAGCCTGATCAACATGGAGAAACCCTGTCTCTACTGAAAATACAAAATTAGCCGGGCATGGTGGCGCATGCCTGTAATCCCAGCTACTCAGGAGGCTGAGGCAGGAGAATGGCTTGAACCCGGGAGGCAGAGATTGCAGTGAGCTGAGATCGTGCCATTGCACTCCAGCCGGGGTGACAAAAGTGAGACTTCATCTCAAAAAAAAAAAAACAAAAAAAGAGAGAAGAATTAGTTTGACAAAATTTAAAGGATATATTGTAATCAAGTGAAATTTTCTAAAGTTAATAATATTAGTTGCAGTTAAGATATAATTTAACTGCCCATCATCAAAGTTAAAAACCTTTGCTCTGCAAAAGACTCTGCAAAGAGGGTAAAAGGACACGCTACAAGGCTGGGAGAAACAAAAACTTCCATATTACCATGTATATACTGACAAAGGACTTATATCTAGAATATATAAAGAACTCTCAAAACTCAACAGTAAAAAAAAAATCCAATTAAAAAATAAGCAAAATGAAGAAATATTTCACCAAAGAAGATGGCAAATAAGCACATGAAAAGGTGTTTAACATCATTTGCCATTAAGGAAATGCACAAACCAAAATAAGATCTCACTACATACCTATCAGATTGGTTAAGATAAAAAATACCAAACACTGATGAGAATGCAGAGAAACTAGATTCATCCAGGGCTGGTGGGAATGTAAAATGGCGTAGCCACTCAGGAAAACAGTGGGCAGTTTCTTATAAAACTAAACATGCAACCATCATACGACCCAGCAATTACACTCTGAGCATTTATCCCAGATAAAGGAAGACTTACGTTCATGCAAAAGTCTGTACATGAGTGTCTATAGCCACTTTACTCGTAATAGCCAAAAACTAGAAACAACTTTAATGAACGGTTAAACAAGCCCTGGTACGTCACTGCTATGGGATACTACTTAGCAATAAAAATGAGAGAAGATTGGTGTCTACAACTTGGATGGATCTCAAGGAAATTATACTGAGTGAAAAAAGCCACTCTCAAAAGTTTACATAACTTACGCTTCCATTTATGTAACATCCTTGAAATAAGAAAATCACAAAAATAGAGAATAGACTAGTGGTTGCCAGGAGGTAAGGAAGGTGGGGAGAGGCGACCCTGTGGGGAAGAACAGGGAACCCTGTGATACAGGAACTGTTCTGTGTCTTGATTGTGATTTTCTTACACAAATCTACATATGTGATAAAATTGCACAAAATTGTACACGCACACAAATAAGTGCACTTAAGTAAAATCAGAATAAGCTCTATGGGCTGTGCCAATGTCAATTTCTTCATTTTGATATTGTACTATAGTCATGGAAGAGGTTACCATGGAAGAAACTAGGTGAAAGGTACAGGAGACATCCCTGTACATTTTTTGTTTTCAACTTCCTATGAATTTATAATTATTTAAAAAAAATTGTTTAGAATCATACAAATCAGACAAAAAGAATCAAGTGAAGCTATATATATATAAAATATATAAAAAAATTATATATTAAATATATAATATATTATACAAAATATATATTATATATTATATAAAATATATATTATATATTATATATTATATAAAATATATATTATATATAATATATTAAATATATTATATATAATATATATTATATAAAATATATATTATATAATATATTTAATATATTATATATAATATATTAAATATATAATATACATAATATACAAAAAATATATAAAATACATAAAATATATAATATATACAATATATAATATATATTATATCTAATATATAAAATGTACAATATATATTATATCTAATATATCAAATATACCATATATCATATATCATATATCAAATATATCATATATCATATATCATATATCAAATATATCATATATCATATATAATATATCAAATATATCATATATCTTATACAATATATCAAATATATCATATATCATATACAATATATCAAATATATCATATATCATATATAATATATCAAATATATCATATATTATATCATATATCATATATTATATAATATATCATATATCATATATAATATATAAAATATATAATATATTATATATAATATATAAATATATTACATAATATATTATGTAATATATAATATATTATATAATATATTATATATTACATAATATATTATATATTATATAATATATAATATATTATATATAAATATATATATAATATATAATATACACAAAAAATATATATATATTTTGTGTGTGTGAGATGGAGTCTCACTCTGACACCCAGGCTGGAGTGCAATGGCACAATCTCGGCTCACTGCAACCTCTCCCTCCCAGGTTCAAGCAATTCTCCTGCCTCAGCCTCCCGAGTATCTGGGACTACAGGTGCGTGCCACCACGCCCAGCTAATTTTTTGTATTTTTAGTAGGGACGTGTTAGCCAGGACAGTCTCAATCTCCTGACCTCGTGATCTGCCTGTCTCAGGCTCCCAAAGTGCTAGCATTACAGGCGTGAGCCACCGCACCCAATCAGCAACATATTTTAAATATAGAGAAGAAAAAATCAATGATGAAGCTAAAATAATCATTTCTGAAGCATATATAATCACCTCAAAATATGTAATGCAAAACTTGTTAGAAACACCGAAGGCACAGATAAAGCCACAATCATTACGGAAGACTTGAATGTGTCTAGTGGACAATGACAAATCAAGTATTTTTTAAAAGTCAGAATTTAAAGCATTTGCATAATGTAATTCATAAACTTTAATAGATGTGCATTTTCCATATTGGTATTCTTTTGACTACAGTTCTGAGAAATGTAAATAAATAGTTTCATGGTCAGTGACTTATGGAAAATTCTATATGTTGTCTTCCTCCTGTAGATTCAGAATATACTGTTTAAAAATAACAAGCATCTTCTAAACAGACACATATATGTCTAGTCTTAACCTAACCTAAGGGTTACCAGAATGCTCACTTTTGTGTGGGATTTGCTAAGACCATTTCTTTAATGTAAAACTGAACAAGTTGGCTAGGATTTGGAGTATTACCAATAGGTGTTTTAAAAAATGAAATGCAGAAAGGAAGAACACAAGACAGAGATACAAAGACCAAAAAAGAAAAGATAAGATAGAAAGATGGACAGAGAAATGGAAGTGAAGGAGGAAGAAAGAGATGGAGGGAGGGCGGGGCAAACTGTCTGCTACATAGCTCTTCATCGTTAGACAGCAGCCCATTTGTTTTGTTGACCAGCTGATCACCCTAATTGGTGAATGTACTTATATACTGATCTTACATTTAGAAAGCCAAACATTGTTAATGTTACTCTATGCAAATATTCTAAAACATTGCACTGATTATTTTCTTTAATCAACCTATTGTAAACATTGCTAATCTCCATAGAAATAAAATATTATTTATTTATTTTATTTTTATTTATTTATTTTTTGAAACGTATTCTCGTTCTGTTGCCCAGGTTGGAGTGCAGTGGTGTTATCTTGGCTCACTGTTGCTAATTGAAAGGGACTAGAATTACAAAATCCTAGTCAGTTTCTCTCGCCAGCTCTTGCTCTGGTTCAACCGATTTCTCTCTGCCTCGCAGGTTCAAGCGGTTCTCCTGCTTCAGCCTCCAGAGTTGCTAGGACCACAGGCACACATACTATGCCTGGTATTTTTGTATTTTTAGTAGAAACAGGGTTTCACCGTGTTGGCCAGAATGGTCTGAAACTCCTGACCTCAAGTGATCCGCCCACCGCAGCCTCCCAAAGTGCTGCCATTACAGAGGTGAGCCACCATGCCTGGCCAGAAATGAATTTTTTTAAAATAATTTTTTGTTTTAAAAATGTATAAAAAGTTTGAATAATTCAAAAGGCTTGCATCACTTTTACAAAAAGTCTACACATTTATATTTTTGTGAGAGATACCAGTTACTTCAATTGTAGAGTAAATTTAAAAATACTGAAATGAACATCAAACTTTGACTCCTTGAGATAATTGTTGAGATATCTCTAAATATATCAGGCAACGAGGACCTAGAAGAAGCCACAGCATACCCATTTTAGACCACAGAAAAATTACTTTCAGCTCTGCTTTCTGTTTGAAAGCACAAGGTTAAGAGGTTTTGGTTCATGTCCCAACTTATCATAAATTCATTGCCCAACCTTGAGCAAGTCGCTTAACCTATGCAAACAGTTCACCTGCTTTGGTCTTGTTGTAAAGAATAAATGAGAATAAATGTGAATACCCTTTGAGAACTATTAGAGTACTCAGCATTATTGCTGAGGCCAACATTTATCAAGAACAGCACAAGGAAACAAAGATACACACTTCCATATCTGCAATATAGAGTGTGCATTGCGGTGTTTCTTTCTGCACTTAGGCTGAACTCAGCTACACAAATCAACAACACACTAAGTTATCTTCTCTTCTGCTAGCACTGAACACTGTGCAAAGAATGGCTAAGTGATTTAATAAATACTACTAACAAACATAATAACAAGTAGATAATAGATTATAAAACTATTATCTATAATTCTGTTATTTACTTAACAAATATCTCTTGATCACTATTCTTTTTAGCTTTGGTGCTAGTTTCAGGAAATAATTTTCAGCCTAGAAGGGCAGCCTAATACATTAGTAGACATAATTATAATCACAAACAAATTTCAATTGGTAAATCTGCAATTTAAAAAAATCAGAATAATTACCTTGGAGAAGCTTCAAAAGGTAAAATGGTAGCTAAACTGTAAATAGTAAGTTACAAATTAGGAAAGTCTACCCTTTTTTTCAACTGTAAGATTTTTTTAAGCTATGACTTTTGCTTTTTAACAATTAGAAAATTAAAAATAAAAAACTTTCTTTAAGTTTTCTCAGGCATTGTGTACAATACTTAAAAGTTCTTCTTCAATATATTGTCTAGCTAAGTGAACAACTCAGCTCCAATATATCTTTTGACATGTTTGTTATTTTTTGCCAGATTCTCATAAAACTCTTTTCTGAAGGAGAAATTATAGATGCTATGTGCTGACATTTTTTCTATAACTCAATTTTAAGATTCTCTCATTCTGTATGATGATTTTAAAATAATTTGGAAAAGTTTATTTCAAATATCAATTACAGAATTTTTATAGAATACACTAAAGAAAACTAATTCATTTTATAAGAATTCTATTATTTTTAGAAAAGAAGTAAAAATTTGACTTTATCATGCTTTTGTTTGTATGGTCTATTCTCTCGAATCATTACATTAATACTTACAGACAAAAATAGCTTGCGGTCATTCTTTCAAAGAGAATCTGTGGATGGCCTGCTTTGCCCTTCATTTCTTTTTTTTTTTCTTTTAGACAAAGTCCCGCTCTGCCACCCAGGCTGGAGTGCAGTGGCATGATCTCAGCTCACTGCAACGTCTGCCTCTTGGGTTCAAGAAATTCCCCTCCCTCAGCCTCCTGAGTAGCTGGGACTACAGGCGCACACCACCATGCCCAGCTAATTTGTGTGTGTGTGTGTGTGTGTGTGTGTGTTTTCAGTAGAGGCAGGGGTTTCACCATGTTGGCCAGGCTGGTTTCAAACTCCTGACCTCAGGTGATCCACCCACCTCGGCCTCCCAAAGTACTGGGATTATAGGCATCAGCCACCGTGCCCAGCCTGCCCTTCATTTCTCTCACCATCTCGGTGGAACTCTGTGTCCCTGCCTTTTGCTTCAGAACTTTAGAAAGCTCTCAGGGCCTGAACAAGTTGGTTCCTTTAAGTTTTTTCTGAAACTTGCTAAGCATGACAGAATTCCAGGTCTTCCCTAGGCATCTAATCCACTAATTGCAAAAGAGAAGCACCAAGTTAGGGCACAAATTCCACATTTAAATTACCTACATAATCCCGGCCCGTCCATTGACCAGCCATATAACCTTAGAGAAACTATTATCTGAGCGTCAGTTTCCTCAGGGTGAAATAGAGTTAATAATGCCACCTAATTCTGAGTTGCATTAGTTAGTAAGAATATTAAATTCCCTTAACTGATACTTAATTACGTCATAATTAACTAATACCCTTCATTAAAAAATACCCTTAATTAAGTGCATTCAAAGCCCTTATTGTACTTGGCATGATGTAAGTTCTCAGTAAATGCCAGACAGAGTTGCCAGGGTAAAGCTGGCAACATTTCCTTAGGATGGAAGGCCATCATTATCACCTCACTTATTATTTTAATTCCAGTTTTCCTTACAAATTACCAATACATCAGAAAATTAACCCTCTGTGTCAAAATATCACTTTATAAATATTTTCTAAAATTCTGTAATTTCGTCTTCTACACCGAAAAACAAATGTCCAAGTTTTTAAGTGTAGAAGACAAAATTACAGAACTTTAGAACTGAAACAGACCATTTTTATTATCTTCCCACAATTCTGTGCTGCCTCTCTCTAAGCTTCCATTGAGTTCAATTAAACCTCTATTAAGGATACACAATGTGGAGACCCTAAATCAATCCGTGAATTGATACTGTGAATAATCAACTCATCCTGGCCCTGCGAACTGAGGGGGAAAAGAGACTATGGGGGCTCAAGCATTAGGTCATAAAGGTCCCTGACCTATAAAAACAGTAAAACAGGCTGGGCACCGTGGCTGACACGTGTAATCTCAGCACTTTGGGAGGCCGAGGCGGGTGGATCACAAGGTCAGGAGATCGAGACCATCCTGGCTAACAGTGAAACCCCGTCTCTACTAAAAATACAAAAAATTAGCCAGGCATGGTAGTGGGCACCTGTAGTCCCAGCTACTCGGGAGGCTGAGGCAGGAGAATGGCGTGAACGCGGGAGGTGGAGCTTGCAGTGAGCCGAGATCGTGCCACTGCCTTCCAGCCTGGGTGACAGGGCGAGACTCCATCTCAAAAAAATAATAAAAATAAAAATGAAAATAAATAAATAAACACATAAAAATAAAAGCAGTGAAACAGACTTAAATTTGAGCTAAACTCAAGTATAATTTTTCACATGCTTCACTGTCCATGGCTACATGAACACAAGAAGAGGACATTCTGCAGACACCAAATTAAAAATTGTCTTTGTTTCTCACAGCCTTGGTCTCACTCAATACACACATGCGTTGTTAGCTTGTTCCCACCACCCATCCCATAGTCATTACTATTTTGCCATGTACATGAAACCTGAGGAGCACCTGCTCTCTAGTGTCATTTCCCAGCTCTATGCCTCAAGCCTATAGTTCTTGCTTGTCCATAGATGACCAAGAACATGACTGTTTCTGTGTGCTCCGATGGAGTCTGCTGGGGCACATAGCTGCCAGTCTGCCCTGCCATGGCCGCAAGCCCTAACACTTTCCAGGGGTGTCTAGGGGGAGTCACCAGTATGCCTGCTCCTTCCTGACACGTGCGTGGCTATGTTTTCAGTATATATAACTGAAGGAAATGTGGCAATAGCTGCCAAGACCAAGAAAATAATTTTATTCATTTATTTAACAAATGATACCCATAATTCACCAGGCACTTGTGATATAGCCATGGAAGACCAGACCTGTCTGTTGCCATGGAGCTTACGTTCCAGCAGGGAGTAAATAAATAAATATTTAATATGTCAGCTGGCGTCAGAGTGTGAGGAAATCAACTCAGTGCAAGAGGCAGAGATGCAGGGAGACTGTGTTTGAATAAGATTGTCAGGGAAGAAGGCATTGGAGCAAAGACACAGATAAAGAGAGACCAAGCCCTGCTGATACGGAGCAGGTAATATGTGCCGGGAAAAGTGAGACCAAGAGTGATGTCTCTGGAGGCTGCAGCCGGCTTTAGTTGTTTAAGGAAGATCAGAGGGGGCAAGATGACCCAGAGCAAGGGATGCAAGCAGCAGGTGGGAGATGATAGCTGCATCATGGTGGGTGCTATAGGCCTAGGTTAGAAATTTAGATTTTACTGGGAGTGAGATAGGAAGTCCCTAGGAAGCAAGGCTAGAGCAGAGAAGCAACATGATTGGTCTTGAGTTTTAGGAGAATCTTTCTGGCTGTTGGTCTGGAAAAGAGACTATTAGGGATGAAGGGTAGAAGCAAGGAGACCTGACTCATTATATTCACATCACCTGTGGCGTTTGATATCAGGTCTGTGTGAAATTATTACTCTGTTTACACGTGGCTCATTTGTGTTTACTGAATGCTTTGTGCCAGGCATCATGTTACACACCACGGTCATGAAGGAGATCCAGGCATACTTCCTGCTGTCTAAGGACTTACAATGTAATGGAAGACACTGATAAAATAACAATGACAACACTCAGTATCAGTGCTATAATACAGCATTGTACCAAATAGTATCAGAGGAATAACAACTTTCTACTATTTTTTTCTATTCTAATAATTTCTGTTACTACTACTTTGAGTAAAGGAGAAAAAGGAAACTAGGACTGTGAACTCTGACTTGCCAACCAGGTACAGAAAGAAAGTGAAGATTTCAGCAGGTTCCCAAGTGCACAAAGAATGCAGCCATGCAGACTTTCTCTGAATAAATCTGTCCATATTTGAAAGTTATAACCTATTAAAACACAACATAGGCATGGTGGAAAAAGCACTGAAAAATAAGAGAAAGAAAGCATCATGCTGAAGGCCTGGAAGTAGAACAGATCTATGCCCCTCCTTCCCTACAGGAGCCAGAGAAAGATTTCAGAAAGTGATTTTTGTACTAAAGGGTTCTGGAAGAACACTATGAAAGAGGAACCCCACTGAAAATACAAGCTGAGATGAACAGAACACAGGGACGTGTCTTAAATTATATTCTACCAGCTTGAAAGAGCAAATGTTTCATCTCAAAACTTCATTGACCTCCAGTCACTGTGGATCAGTGAGGGGCCCCACAGAGATTGGAAAGGATGAAGTATAACTCAAGATGGGGAACACAGCGGTGCTCATTAGCAGACGTGGTTATGGCACGAAGATTGGAAAATGAAGAGGTGGAAAGAGGCATGTCAGGCAACTGCTATAAAAATGAAAATTGGCTTGGAAAAATGTACATAGAACAAAATTGAATGCAAGGTCAAAGTATGTACTGTGATGAGGACCAATGCCTTATATTGATGACAATGCACTTTGTCAGGAAGTTGAAAAAATTAAAGACTAAACGACATAGCACTGAAATATATAAAGCAAACATTTTCAAAAATACAAAGAGAAACTGGCAAAACCAGAGCCAACAAGGAGGAAAACTAGCTCCCACAAAATGGAAAATCAGACAGAAAAAAAAACATAAAGAATTTGAATATCACAAATATCCAGCTTGATTTGATACACACAGACACACACACACATATATACAGTTGTGTATACCATGGATCATTTACAACAGTTAGCCAAGTGTTAGGTTACCAAAAAATTCTAAATGAAGTTCCCAAAGCAGTAGCCCATGTTCTGATTACAATACCATCAAACCAGACAGTAAACAACCAAAGGCTAGCCCAAAAGAAGAAATGTCAAATTACTCTTCTAAGTAACTTGTGGATAAAGAAAACCTCAAAACTAACATTACAAACTATTCAGAAATGAGTGAGAATAAAAGTACTATATGTTGAAACAGAATTTGGACAAAGCAGTAATCAAGGAAAATTTTACTATAAAGGCATGGATTAGAAACTGAGAAAGGTGGATAATAACTGAGCAAAAGAGTCAATTTAATAGAGTAGAAATAGAATAGTCTAAACCCAAAGCAAGGCATGTTAGCCCAAGGTAAAGAGAGTGAGCTCAGGAACCAGACTATCAAGGATAGAAACCTGACTCCACCACTTTACATCTTGGTCCTAAATAAAATTATTTGACCTCTCAGTGCCTCAATTTTCTCATCAGCAAACTGGGGACTCTCATTGTCTTGTTAAATGGATTAAATGAGATAGTACTGGTAAGGTTCTTAGGAGAGTGTGTGGCACATAGTAAGCATCAAATAAATATAAGCTTATTTTAAGAAGAAGAAAATAATATAATTAAATTAGTCAAAGATTCATTTTATTTTATTTTATTTATTTATTCTGAGACGAGTCTTGCTCTGTTGCCCAGGAGGCTGGAGTGCAGTGGCGCCATCTTGGCTCACTGCAAGCTCCGCCTCCTGGGTTCACGCCGTTCTCTTGCCTCAGCCTCCTGAGTAGCTGGGACTACAGGCACCCACCACCACGCCCGGCTAATTTTTTGTATTTTTAGTAGAGACAGGGTTTCACCGTGTTAGCCAGGATGGTCTCGATCTCCTGACCTTGTGATCCACCCGCCTCAGCCTCCCAAAGTGCTGGGATTACAGGCATGAGCCACCGTGCCCGGCTGGATTCATTTTCTAATAGCAGAGGTAGGACAAGAGAAGTTTGTATTTTCTGTAAATAAATGCCTTTTACCATGATCTTAGATCCTCCAAGCATGCCCAGGAAGAGAGTATGTTGATGTTGAAGCAATCTAGATGTCACCCAGGTTGGAGTGCAGTGGCGCAATCTTGGCTCACTACACCCTCCGCCTCCCGGGTTCAAGCGATTCTCTTGCCTCAGCCCCCGGAGTAGCTGGGACTACAGGCACCCGCCACCATGCCTGGCTACTTTTTTGTATTTTTAGTAGAGATGGGGTTTCACCATGTTCACCAGGATGGTCTCAATCTCCTAACCTTGTGATCTGCCCGCCTTGGCCTTCCAAAGTGCTGGGATTACAGGCGTAAGCCACCATGCCCAGCCGTGAAATTTATGTCACAAAGGTATAGGAAATCTATTTCACAAAGGCAGCTGGTTCTAAAATTTATATGAGATGTGAAGGACCAAGAGTAGCTAAGAGTCTCTTTAAAAAGAACAAGGTGGAGGGACTTGTTCTAACAAATATCAAGGTGTATTTAAAGCCACAGTAATTAAGCAGTATGGTATTGGGCGCAGAGATTGGCAGACCAAAAGGCAGAAGGGAGAGCCCTCATATGAACCCACATACAGGGACACTTAATTTGTAACAAAGATGGCATTGTAAAGCACAGCATATGGTCTCTGAAATAAATAGGGCTGGCAAATTCTGTATATGAATATCAAAAAAACATGAAACAATCTCTAATTCATACCAGACTATTAGATCTAATGATGTATAAGTTGTTTATGATTTTATCACAATCAGTATCCTCAGACTGATAAGGGCTAAAATCTGATCAGCATGAATTCAAGTGAGAATGCGGAGGAGGAAATTGTGACAGAAAATACAGACAACTCCTTCCAGAAGTTTTGCTGTAAATGAGAGTTTTAAAAACTAGGTTGACAAAAATGGGATCAAGAGATCCCATTTTTGCTTTTTTAATTTTGGTTTTTTGCTTTTTTAGTGGGAGAGATGACAGCACATTTGTAAGTCAATGGGCCTGATCCAAAAAAGAAAGAAAAGCAGCTGAAAGCTAAAGAGGGGAATTAGGAAATAGGCAGGATTAGAGAGAGTGAGTCAGGAGTTAAATCCTAGAGGAATGACCCATGAGTTAGTAACAATGAGTAACAATGGATGATACAATCTGATAATATGAGATTCAAACCAGTGTTTTAGGGAGAAATGAAAGAAACTGCTCTGTAATTAACAAAATTAATTCCTAATTAACAACAGGAACTACAAGGACTTGTATCCCATCTGTAGGCCCAATGATTCAAGGGCTATGAGTACCCTTGACAGGGTGTTCTTATGGAAGAAGTGGCTTCTTGTTAGATCAAAAAATAACAGAAAAGCTTAGAAAAGGGGTCGAGGTTACTAAGGACATTGTTGATAATGAACCATGAATTCCAGTGAGTAGAGTTGACAAGAAATCCCAGGATATTTATGACAACCAGAATAAAAGACATAATAAAGTTGGTCCCAGTGAATTAAAGGCAGATGATCTACCAAGGAAGAAAAAGTTCTATCTAGGTATTGCATCTAGCACAAAGTACAGAATTCCTGAATGATAAAGAGTCCTCTCCACCAAGTATGAATATGGCTCCTTGCAGTACAGGAACCTATGAACTAAAAAGGCCAATTATCTGCTCACTCCAACAGAGACATCCAATACACAGCAAAAGAGCAAGGGCATGAGTACTTCTATTTGGGGAAAGAGAAGAGTGGGAAACACTCAGCAGCCACTGGTCCATAGTAGTTACTAAATCATGCAATAGGCACATGATCTGCCTTCAACTTCATGGCAAACAACAATTTTACAAATGTTTACCTCTGTAAAACTTGGGCTTCTATCTTCCTAGCCTTCCATATCATGGGCTTACTAACTTTGGCCCAACCACTAAGACAGTGCCACATAGTTTAGGTTTTGTTACAGCAGTAAGTACCCACTTCAGGATACCCACTTCTACACCTATTCAATAAATACTACCTTCCATAATAAACTCCAAAATCTCAGTGGGCTAACCTTATGATTTTTTTTTTTCTTGCTCAGGTAACAGATGCGTATTTCCCTGGTTGGGAGCATCTTCAATCAAAATCATAGACACAGACCCGTTTCAGGGAGTGGCTCTGCCACTCTTAACAGAGGCCAGAAGATCATGCTTAGAGTTGTCTTCATTTTTCTTCACAAGGCAAGAAAAGGGGATGAATGAGCAAATATGGGTGATTTTATGGATGATGCCTGGAAGTGATGTACGTTACTTGTAGTTGTAATCAACCAATAGAATTCAGTCTTATGGCCACACCGAACCACAAGAGAGGCTACACAAAGGCAGTCTAGTTTATCAAGGGAGAAGAGGAGAAGGGTTTGGTCACCAAATACCAGTTTCTGTCACACTATCATATATATTTCTGGAAAATAAGAACTATGAGTGGAACTTGCCTGTCCACTTACAGATAATTAAACCCGGGAGACTTGGGTGATGAGATAAATCTATAGACAGGAAGGTCACTTAATTTTTGTGCAAATTGGAACATGTTCAAGCGTGAAAAGCTGTCTTAAAAATTCAAATTATTGGCCAGGTGCAGTGGCTCAGGCCTGTAATCCCAGAACTTTGGGAGGCCGAGGTCAGGAGATCGAGACCATCCTGGCTAACACGGAGAAATCCTGTCTCCACTAAAAATACAGAAAATTAGCTGGACATGGTGGCACGTGTCTGTAATCCCAGCTACTCTGGAGGCTGAGGCAGGAGAATTGTTTGAACCCAGGAGGTGGAGGTTGCAGTGAACTGAGATTGCGCCACTGCATTCCAGCCTGGGTGACAGAGCGAGACTCCGTCTCAAAAAAAAAAAAAAAAAATTCAAGTCATTTAATTTTTGAAATACTTATATTTTGAAAGTATTTCAAAAATCAAATAATTTGAAATACCAATAGATTGGCTTATTATATTGCTGACCCTATAGTTCTATTTTAAAATTTTTGTATAATGCTTTTCAAATACTTTAAAATTGTATTGAAAAATAAATTCTTTTCTCTTTTTAGCTTTTAAGTTCAGGGGTACATGTGAAGATTTGTTATACAGGTAAATTGTGTGTCATAGAGTTTATGGTACAGATCACCCAGATAATAAGCATAGTACCTGATAGGTAGTTTTTTGATCCTCACCCTCCTCCCACCCTCCATCCTCAAGCAGGCCCTGGTGACTGTTGTTCTCTTCTTTGTGTCTATATGTACTTGATGTTTAGCTCCCACTTGTAAGTGAGAACATGTGGTATTTTGTGTTATTTTACTGTGTTAGCTCGCTTAGGATGATGGCCTCCAGCTCCATCCATGTTCCTGCAAAGGACATGATCTTGTTCTGTTTATGGCTGCATAGTACTCCATCCATGGTGTATATGTACCACATTTTCTTTATCCAGTCTACCACTGATGGGCATTTTGGTTGATTCCATATCTTTGCTGTTGTGAATCATGCTGTTCTGAACATAAATGTATATGTGTCTTTATGGTAGAATGTTTTATATTCCTTTGGGCATATACTCAATAATGGGATTGCAGGGTCAAATAATTCCATTTTAAGTTCACTCAGAAATTGCCAAACAATAAATTACTTTCTAAAAATAAAGAAAACATTTTCATTCCAAAGCAAGTGTTTTAAAAAGTGCTTACGTTGATTATCTGAGCCTTACAAAATAAGCAGAAAAATCACTCTTGCTATTCACATACTTGTTTCTTCATAATATCAGTCTTTAATATAATGTCACTAGTTTTTCCTGAAGAATACGTTTTATAATATGAATTTCTTTTAAATGTTTTTATAAAATTTTCTTTCTTCTTCTTTAAAATATGGTAAAAACATTTGAAAACATTACCCCAATCCACTGGCTCTTCTACGTAGGCCATAATATTTTTAACTTAAAAAATAGAATCTGCAAGTACTGAAGTACTTGTCAGCTGAAAACAAATTCTACTAAATAGAGAACATTCTCACTTCTAGGTTTTGTACTGAAATATGTGAATATTTCAGCACACACTTCTATAGGTACTATCTACTTGCTTCCATTCAGAATGCCTTTTTTCAATAACTTTTTTTGTGAGAAAAAACTCAGGAAAGTTACCACTACTTATAATTTAGAAAAAGTTTCACAAATTTAGATGCTACAGAATCTGAATTTAATTCCATTCTAGTAAAGAATGCAATTTACCCAATTAGAACAAGAGTTCCAACAAAATATTTTTAACTCAAGTAGAAAAACCCTAAAGTGCCATTGTATAACTTTAAAATTATATCTTTTATAACTTCTGAGGATTCTTCATTTAGCTTCATTTTTTCTTTTTTGGTTTAAAATACAATGTGCTCCTGTTTGTAAGCTTCATTTAGTATCCTAAATGACCTGACCATTCCAAAAGATAGGTACTACTCTTAAAATTTTTAAAAGAAAGGCCTTGAGAAGTTAAATAAGTTGCCCAAGGGTTACACATTTATTTATGATAACCCTGTTCTGGGTGCCTCATAAGCATCTCTAGTCCTGATGTCCAGAAAAACTTTCTTAGGTTAGTGAAGCCCCAGCAGTGAGTGTTACAGCTCTTAAAGCTGGTAGGGACCCAAAGAGTGGGCAGCAGCATCATTTATTGTGAAGAGCAAAAGAACAAAGCTTCCACAGCATACAAGCGTCCCCAGCATCATGATGGTGCTGGTGGTGCTGGTGGTGCTGGTGGTGCTGGTGGTGGTGGTGGTGGTGGTGGTGGTGGTGGTGGTGGTGCTGCTGCTGCTGCCTGGTGTGGAGGGTAGGGGGTGGCCAGCTTTTATTCTCTTATTTGTCCTTGCCCATGTCCTGCTGATTGGTCCTTTTTACAGAGTGCTGATTGGTCCATTTTACAGAGCGCTGATTGGTCCATTTTACAGAGTACTGATTGGTCCATTTTAAGAGCACTGATTGTTGCATTTTACAAACCTCTAGCTAGCTACGGAGCACTGACTGGTGTGTTTTTACAGAGTGCTGATTGGTGCATTTTACAGACCTCTAGCTAGCTGCAGAGCACTGATTGGTGTGTTTTACAATCCTCTTGTAAGACAGAAAAGTTCCCCAACTCCCCACCCGACCCAGAAGTCCAGCTGGCTTCACCTCTCATTATGACCTCAATCACCAGAGAGACATTTCCCTAACACTCCTCTGGTACCTGATAGTGAACTATCAGGAAGTAGGCTCACTGACACAGTTTGGGTCAAATGACCCATGAATTGTGATCATGTGAAAAAGTGGAAGCATCTGTAAGAAAAAGATAAATGGAGTATGGGGAGTGATAGTCAAATAACCTCGGTCTGAGCAGTTCAAATAATGGATATCTCCTATTCCAGTGCATGTGAAAACTATCACAATGTTTATGAAATGTGAAGAGAAGAATCTCCTGGCAACAAAATAACTTAAAAATATTAGCTGAACTTCACAGCTAAAAATAAAATAATTATACTATGTATGTTAAAGTTCCCTATCAACTTCCTGTGCTGGAAAAATGAAAATACAATTAAATTCTTTGCATTTTTATATATTAGTGTTCTACTCTTTACTACGGGGTTTTTTTTTTTAACCTCACTTAAAGAATATCAAACAACTTCAATTAGAAAATTAGCTCTATTTGTTTAACTAAGTTATATTCTAAAGATAAGGAAATTGAGGGAGAAACGAATGACATAAATTTCCCAACAATGAGCAGCCAGTTACAGTCAGAGCAAAGTCTCAAACACAGTCCTCTTCGTTCTAAATCCTGAAAACCGGTAAACAAAGCACAGTGTAACAGCATGATCCAAATCATGCTGATCCAAATCATTCAGAGATAAACTTCTAATAAGAGTTGTTTGTTTTTGTTTTATTTTGTTTTTACCAAACACATATTAATAATTCACTACAACGATGAAAGTTAATATCAAATTTTCTCTTCACTATTAATAAAATATCTTCCTTGTTTTAGTTTAGTTTGCAGTTTCTCAGTCCAAATTCCTTTCCCTTTTCTATTATGTTGCAATATATTACTCCAAGCAGTCTTTGCATAAACACATCAAAAGCCAATTTGGCTGGTGTGGGGAATTGTTAGGCAGATAGGAGCAGAAACACCTGCTGCAGTCCTCTCCAATGGGCTGTAAATTAAGACTGTCAGAAACTTGTCTCAAGTAAAATCAGACAGGAGAAATGTTCCAAATCCAGTTGGGATGACTGTCAGCTGGTAACAGGTGTGTCTTAGTGCATTTGGGCTGCTATAATACCCTGAACTGTGTGGCTTATAAACAACAGAAATTTATTTCTAACAGTCCTGGAGGCTGAGAAGTGCGAGAGCAAGGTGCCAGCAGATTCAGTGTCTGATGAAGTCTCACTTTCTTTTTCATAGATGGTGCCTTCTCACTGTTTCATCACATGTTGAAAGGGGAGAGAGATCTCTCTTCATCTTTTATGAGGGCACTAATCCCATTCATGAGGGCTCCACTCCCATGACCTAATCACCTCCCAAAAGTCCTACCTCCTAATGCCATCACCTTGGAGGTTAAGATTTCAACATACTTATTTTGCAGGAAACGCAAACATTTAGACCAGAGCAAATGAAAAACCGTATCTTGCAGCTGGAGGAGTTGGAAGTCTTGATGAAGTACCACTGGTACTTTTAGAAATGTGCTGTGACAGTATTTTAAGTGCCCCTTAAAAATGTCGTTGACATTCTATAGCTTCATGAACCTACGGAGAATGTAGTGAATAATGTAGAAGTTTTATCAAGGAATAATTCAACTTTATTTCAGATTTAGAGTATTTGAAAGTTTTCAAGCAAAATAAATCAGTACTTTGTACAAGCACATTTATTCTAGTCTCATCATTTTAAAAATAATATGAGAATTTCCAATTTAAAGGAAATAGGCAGATGACAAATTATTTAGCACTGCCTAAGAATTTTGTTTCAAGAAGCTTTTTTTTTTTTTTCCTTCTGAGATGGAGTTTCACTCAGTCACCCAGGCTGGAGTGCAGTGGCATGATCTTGACTCACTGCAACCTCCACCTCCTGAGTTCAAACAATTCTGTCACAGCCTCCCGAGTAGCTAGGATTACAGGTGCCCGCCACCAAGCCTGGCTAATTTTTTTTTTTTTGTATTTTTAATAGAGATGGGGTTACACCATGTTGGCCAGGCTGGTCCCAAGAAGCTTTAACACACAAATGCACCCCTTCAGTATGTTATCCAAGAAACACACAAAAATTCTTCTTAAATCTATTCAACTAAGTAATTTCCCAGCAACTTAATATTTAAGATGATTGTGAAAACATAAAGGAACATCCCTGGGCAAGGGCTGATTGAGACATTATATTCTCATTCTTCTTTTAAAAATGTATTGATGTAATTTTAAAGGATTTCTGAAATTTGAGAAATATGGCTTTACAGTTGCTTAAAAGATCATAATCCTAGAACCTTTTCAGGAAAGGCACTTTGTACCTCAGCACAAAGATGGAAAGCAGACCAATAGCCAGGCCAGTAGCAGCAACCAAATGGCTTAGCTCATCTGGAAAGGGACGGGAAGGCAAACGTACAGTGAGAAATCCATATTGAAAGAAGAACATGGAGTCAAAATTTAAATCCAAGCAGTATCTTTTTCCCACTGGCATAACAGTTCTGCATAATAACTTTATTTTTGTCTTCAGCACATGCTGTTGACTCCACACATAATATGTAATGTGTTTGTAATGCAATTAATCAATTATTATCTTGCTAAGTATTAGGGACAATTAACCAAAACCTTTTATTTAAATTTTAAGAAGTTTTTTTTTCACTTTTGTTGGAGCTATATGGGAAAAAGGGAAAGTAGTACTCATTTGTATTCCTCCCCTTCCTGAACAAACTGCCAAAATGCACAAAAAGCAGTCAAAAGTAGGGAAGAAAAGTTTATCTATACTGAAAATAGGGTCTGTCACAGCTCCACAGTGCAAAATCGGAGAACATTTGCCAAATTCTGCACACTTTGGGTGAGATGGAAAGAGGGAGCTTAAAACCAACATATGCTCCCTTTACGTGTAAGCACAAAAGTACAGAGAGGGGAAAGTTCTAGATAAAAGAAAGAATGAAGCTTCTTTTCTCTCTTCTAGCCATTTAGACTTTTTTTCATTTTGTTGAACAAACTTTACGACTATGACTTATATAACATGAACGGACCCATTGTAAGTGAATAGCTTGGTGCGATATGACAAATTCATGCACCTACGTGAATACCAAGACATCAAGATATGGCCATTTTTACCACCCACAAAACTCCCATGGACTCATTTGCATTATCCCTGGCCTGCTTTCTGTGACATGAACAAGTTTTATCTTTTTTTTTTTTTTTTTTCAGATGGAGTTTCACTCTTGATCCCCAGGCTGGAGTGCAATGGCATGCTCTTGAATCACTGCAACCTCTGCCTCCTGGGTTCAAGCGATTCTCCTGCCTCAGCCTCCCAAGTAGCTGGGATTACAGGCACCCACCACCACACCTAATTTTTGTATTTTTAGTAGTGATGGGGTTTCACTATGTTGTCCAGGCTGGTCTCAAACTCCACACCTCAAGTGATCTACCCACCTCAGCCTCCAAAAGTGCTAGGATTACAGGCGTGAGCCACCGCACCCTGCCAAGTTTTATCTTTTACAGAATCTCACATGAATGGTGTATACTCTATTATGCTTGGCTTCTTTCACTCACTTTAATGTTTTCAAGATTCATCTATGTTGTTGCATGTAACACCAGTTTGTTCCTTTTCATTGCTGAGTTGTATTTCATTGTATAGTTATACAATGGTCTCTTATCCATTTACTATTTAAATGATGCTTCATGTTATTTCCAGATTTTGACTATTTTGAATAAAGCTTATATGAATTTTTATAGAATATTCACACAAAGGCTTTGTGGGTCATATAGTTTTATTTTTGTTCAGTAAATATCTAGGAGTGAAATTGCTGGGTCATATGATAAGTGTGCATGTTTAACCTTATAAGAAACTTCCAGAATATTTTCTAGAGTGGCTGTACCATTGCACATTCCCTAGTAATTTATGTGTTCCAGTTGTCCCACTTCCAATTCAAAACTTGTTATTGTCTGAATTTTAAATTTTAGGCATTTTGATAGATGGATAGTAGCATTTACACATTTCAGTGACAACTAATGACACTGAGCATCTTTCATATGTCATCTTTATGTAGTATTTCTTCACTTTTTTTTAATTTTTAGATTAGCTCACTTGCCTTCTCATAATTGGGTTATAGAATGACTTTCTATATTTTGGATATGAGTGCTTTGTGTAATTACATATATTTCCCTATTACTGCTATAATAAATTACCACAAACTTAGTGACAATACAAATGTATTCTGTTAACAGTTCTAGGAGTCAGAAGTCCCAAACTGGGTCTCACTGGGCTAAAACAAAGGTTGGCAAAAAAGAGAAGGTTTTTTTTTGTTTTTTGTTTTTTGAGACTGGGCCTTGCTCTATCACCCAGGCTGGAGTGCAGTGGCACAATCTCAGTTCACTGCAACCTCCACTTCCTGGGTTCAAGCGATCTCATGCCTCAGCCTCCCAAGTAGCTGGGATTACAGGCACTCACCACCGCACCCAGATAATTTGTGTATTTTTAGTATAGATGGGATTTCATCATGTTGGCCAGGCTGGTCTCGAACTACTGACCTCAAGTGATCCACCCACCTCGGCCTCCCAAAGTGCTGGGATTATAGGCATGAGCCACTGCGCCCAGCCAAAAAAGATAAGTTTTTAATTTTGACAAAGACCAATGTATCATTTTTTTCTTTTGTGGCTTGTGCTTTAGGGTTATATATTTAAATCTTTGCCTCCAAGATTAAAGCTATATACATTTCCCTCTCAACTGTGTTTCTTCATTATTATTCAGTTCAAAACATTTTATCATTTCCCATTTGATATCTTCTTTGACCCATGGATTATTTAGAATTGTGCTGCTTAATTCTGAAACATTTGGAGATGTTAAAAGATTTTTTATTTTTAAATTTCTAATATAATTCTATTATGGTCAGAGAAAATACTCTGTAATTTTAATATTTTTAAATTATCAAGTCTTTCATAGTACACCATATATGGTCTATATTTGGTGAAAATTTAAGGTGCACTTGTAAAGAGGGTGTATTGTGCTTCTCTTGAATAGCATGATCCACAAAAGTCAATTTGATTAGGTTGATGATAGTGTTATTCCATTAATTTATATCTTATTAATTATCTGTGTCCTTATTCTATTAATTTCTGAGAGAGAAGTGTTTATTTCTCTCTTTAGGCATGCATGTTTTTTCTTCATGTATATTTAAGCTTTATTATAGATGCATGCACATTTAATATAGTTATGCATTCTTGCTGAATAGACCTGTGTCTTTTTCAAGTGTCCCTCTTTATGCATGACAATATTCCTTTCCGAATTCTACTTTTTTCATATTAATATAGTCAC
Source organism: Pongo abelii (assembly GCF_028885655.2). Taxonomy (NCBI): domain Eukaryota; kingdom Metazoa; phylum Chordata; class Mammalia; order Primates; family Hominidae; genus Pongo; species Pongo abelii. Next base: position 25,079,259 of record NC_071999.2, read on the forward strand.
CCTAGTTTTCTTGTGGTTTGCATTAGGATGATATAACCTAATATTGTTAGTTTAATCTATCCATTTATTTATAAAATAGATTTCTCTAAGACACCCTGCAGTTTTTAAACTCCTTACACAGAAATATATATGTATATAAATTCAACTCAGTTTCCCCACGTATTAACTTTGCACAACATATAGACTGTTAAAGACCTTTTGCTTTTGTTTCTTGTACTTTATAAAACCTATGAAGAACTTGTTTCTCCTATTTCTTATTCCACTCTTTGAATCATTCTGAAAGGAGTTGTGATAACTGAGGTTTATTTATTTATTTTTATTTACTTATTTATTTATTTATTTATTTATTTATTTTTTTTTTTTTTTTTTGAGACGGAGTCTCACTTTGTCGCCCAGGCTGGAGTGCAGTGATGCTATCTCCTCACTGCAAGCTCCGCCTCCCGGGTTCACGCCATTCTCCTGCCTCAGCCTCCCGAGTAGCTGGGACTACAGGTGCCCGTCACCATGCCCAGCTAATTTTTTGTATTTTCAGTAGAGATTGGGTTTCACCATGTTAGCCAGGATGGTCTCGATCTCCTGACCTCATTATCCACCCGCCTCAGCCTACCAAAGTGCTGGGATTACAGGCATGAGCCATCGCACCCGGCCCAAGTGAGGTTTATTTTTTAAGAAGATTTATGTTCTACATTTTCTTTACATAAGTTGAAAGAACACCCCAATAAGTACTTGATGAATGATTAGAGGGTATTATAAATAATCATAATGAATATTGATAAACACCAGAACTACAGGGAAGACAAAACAAACTCTTTAGGAAGGATGTCATGTACAAATAGCAGAAAATAAACTGAACCTTTACCAAAAGTGACAATTCTGCTTTGATTATATATCTGATAATAATGGTCTATAAAACTCTGATGGATGAGCCCTCTTTAGAAATGAATTGAAATGCATAGACAAGATCACATGAATGGATTCGAAGCATTTGTGTCCTTCCTGGATTATGAGAAAAACTCAATTATGTCCCTAAAAGGGAGGTGGAAATGATATACAGCAAACCAGACTGCATGAATTTTTTGCAACTACAGATGTACTGCTTTCACATAAACTCATAATAGGCCAAAAAGTGAATAAAAATAAATGTACACAAAGAAAACTATATTTTGGGCCAGGCGCGGTGGCTCACACCTGTAATCCCAGCACTTTGAGAGGCCGAGGCGGGCGGATCATGAGGTCAGGAGATCCAGACCATCCTGGCTAACACGGTGAAACCACGTCTCTACTAAAAATAAAAAAAATTAGCCGGGTATGGTGGCGGGCGCCTATAGACCCAGCTACTCAGGATGCTGAGGCAGGAGAATGGCATGAACCCAGGAGGCGGAGCTTGCAGTGAGCTGAGATCACGCCACTGCACTCCAGCCTGGGCAAAAATGTGAGACTCTGTCTCAAAAAAAAAAAAAAGAAAACTATCTTTCACTTGGTATATAGGAAACATTTGTGCACAACACAGAAAGTGCCTCCACCCAACATGGAGATTTTGAATACACATCATGGATGTGTACACTTTAGGGATGCTATTGAAAACACATTAGCGATGCTTTTGAATACATATTATGGAGTGGCTCATGTATTTCTTCAAAACTTGAAAATGAATTCAATTACACTGGACTGGAGAATGCTTACCTAGCAAGGCACACCCTATCTCCTTGGACAAAAAGATAATCATAAATAGGCCAGGCGCAGTGGCTCATGCCTGTAATCCCAGCACTTTGGGAGGGAGGTGGATCACCTGAGGTCAGGAGTTTGAGACCAGCCTAGCCAACATGGTGAAACTCCGTCTGTACCAAAAATACAAAAATTAGCTGGCCGTGGTGGTGGGCACCTGTAATCCCAGCTACTTGGGAGGCTGAGACAGGAGAATCGCTTGAACCTGGGAGGCAGAGATTGCAGTGAGCTGAGATTGTGCCATTGCACTCCAGCCTGGATGACAAGAGCAAAACTCCATCTCAAAAAAAAAAAGATAATCATAAAATATTGTCAATAATTCTGTATGGTCAGCCTTTTCCCTGACCCTCCTCATTCCAGGGCTAGAGACCTTGCATGGGCAATAGGTCCAGTGACAGGACCTTTGCATCTGTCTTTTGTATTTTACAGTGAGTCCACCCCGCCTTTTATTCTGCATCATTCCTAACAGCATCGCCTCCTCCTGTGCAGGGAGTGAAGTGCAGGCGTTGTCTTCTGACAACACGAAGCAGTGTAAGGACCAGCGTGGCATCTTCCTCACCCTGTAGCCAGGGCACTTGGAACACAGCAGACACTTGTCACATGCTGAATTATGGTCAACTCATGGTCTGAGGAATTGGGACTCGCTAATGTCAGCCTCAGACACATCATCTAAGGTCATGTAGCTTGGATGAATCATGTCGAGCGTGGTGCTTTTTCATAGTTTGCCATTGATTTTTCTAAGAAATATGGTTAAACACATATTCAGTACTCTTCTTGAGCAAATCAGAGATAGAGAAAAAAAATCTGACGTAAGGAGATGCTGAGGCTAATTAGCAGCCTGGGATTTTGTTATTCTCTCTCCTCTGAAGGTTCCATGACTGTTTTGACTTCTGGCCCTAGAAGGCCCATATCTCTTGGCTCTAGTTTTCAAATCTCACCATTATTTTAATGCATATAATTTCCAGTCCCTTAGCCCTAAAGTCCTAAAACCCCACCCGTCTCAGCTCTCCATCCCGTAAGCCCCCATGTGCTCTGCTCTGTGGGTGTGTTCTGGTCCCTGCTAATGATCCCTTTCCCCTCTCTGAAACATGCGCATTGGGGCCTGTGGGTCCTCATCCCACACCAGCTGGAGCTGAGGTGAGAAACTACAGCCCTCTCCCAAAGTCTTGAAAAGTAGCTGTTTGTTGCAGGCTTTTCTGGAGGGACGACAGATCAAGAGTGTAACCGTGCCTCCAACAGCAATGCTGGCTTAAAATAATCCTCCCTAGGAGAGCCAGTTTCACACTCTCAGCAGCATCTCCCACTCTTCCCCCAGGCAGGCTTCTCACCTCTCTGGTGCTCCCTTCTACCTCCTCCTCAGGCAAATGTGCCCATGTTGTCGCCTCTAAAGCCGGCTCCTGAGCCCCCGCCATTCTCCTGGGGAAGCAGGAAAGCACTCCTACGCTAACCGCCTTCCTCTTAGGGACAAACTCCCTGGAGGTCTGGGGAGCACGCTGCCTTCCTGCACTCTCAGTGCAGTTGTGTAAAGCTGCCTCTACAAAAGCCATACATCTCCTCCAATCATGTGGGAATCCTCACAAAGCCAGGACCACTGTTTTTACTTTATTCTTTAAATTGTCACATGATATAAAAACCAGTATACAGATATGAAAAGGTTTTAATTTTTAAATGTATTTATACTTTAACTCACAAAGTTTTATGTCAACACATAATAGTCTTTTAAATTCCTTTTCTTGTTTCTTTAGACTTTCTTCCTTCACCTACATCGGGTTTTCCCAACACACAATAAACAAGTAAGGCTCTCCTGAGTGTCTTCCCAGGTTTTCTCTGTGCTTGCAGAATCCGTACACACGTGGACAAAAACAAACGCACTGAGAAAGCTGCTCTTTGTTTTCGAAAATTGGCATCCTACTATACATACTTTTCTGCATGTTGGTTTTCTAATTCAACAGTACCTTGTGAAAAACATTTTCAAGACAACGGATGTAGTTTTAAGTTATACTTTTTTTTTTGAGATGGAATCTTGCTCTGTTGCCCACGTTAGAGTGCAGTGATGCAAACTCGGCTCACTGCAACCTCTGCCTCCCGGGTTCAAGCAATTCTCCTGCCTCAGCCTCCCAAGTAGCTAGGATTACAGGTGCCCACCACCATGCCTGGTTAATTTTTGTATTTTTAGTAGAGATGGGTTTTCACCATGTTGGCCGGGCTGGCCTTGAACTCCTGACCTCAGGTGATCCACCAACCTTGACCTCCCAAAGTGCTGGGATTACAGGCATGAGCCACCATGCCAGGCCTATATTTTTTAATGAGTATTTTATTCATGCTGCAGATCAAGACTTTGTAACGTGAGCACTATGATTTTAGGCATGGAAACCATTGTGTTGAGGGCTACCCTGTGCATTGGGAGGTGTTTAGCATCATGCCTGACCTCTATCCTCTAGACACCAGGAGCACCGCTGCCGCCTTCCAACTGTGACAACCAAAAATGCCTCCAGACATTGCTAAATGTCCCCTGGAGGATAAAATCACCCAGGCTGAGAAACACTGGTGTAGACATACTATAATCTATAACGGATTTATCCATTCCTGTACGGAAAGGCAACCCACAGTTTGGCCACCACAGTGAAATGCAGCAATAAATATATTTATACATATTTTTGATAAAAATTATTTTATCAAATAGTTTTAAACATACCTTTTGTCAAAACCTTGAATCTGGAAGTAAGCTTTCTAAACTAATAGAAAGTATTCACCGTGTTCGCCATGTAAGCTAGTTAGCAAAGCCAATCTTCATTGTCAAACCAATTAGACAAATAAGTCTTTTAAATAAAAAAAGTTTCAAAATTTAAGTAAGCATGTTTAACATGTGAGAGGAATATCTCAAATTGAGAAAGTTGAATTCTTACTGCAAGTTGGACTACTAAAAGCAGTCAGGAATAACATTATTTTACTTCAATCTAATTCATCTATGCATTTTGTAAGTTATAAAGTTAAAAGCATAAATCTATATACTGTCTTAGGTACATAATTCCAAGCAATACAATGTAATGTGTACAAAAATAACAAACTACTTACAAAGCTAGAAATGTAATTCAAAGCATGATATTCAGCAAATATAAGTGTACATGGGCATGAACTCTAGTAACTGGCTTTGGGAATAAAAATAAAAAATCTATCAAACACTTTAGATTTGTGATAAATTTTAATAAAGAATTTTGTATATTTAATGAAGGAGAAAGGAATATGCTATAAAAATCTGAGTCGAGCTGTTAGCACATTTCACACAGCACATTGCAGAAACCAAAAGAAGACACAAAAAGGGAGGAGGCAAAGAAGGTCTCAAACAAGGCTGGGGAGGGGGGCAGGGGCCAGATCATGAAGGAGCTTCTGAGCTGCATAAAGGATTTCGGCCTCTATCATGGAAGCAATGTGAACGTATTGAAGAGCCGTAATTAAGTAGAGTACTGGCATCTTATATGTGCATACTTTAAAAGTTGACTGTTATTGGCCGGGCGTGGTGGCTCACGCCTGTAATCCCAGCACTTTGGGAGGCTGAGGCGGGCGGATCACGAGGTCAGGAGATCGAGACCCTCCTGGCTAACACGGTGAAACCCTGTCTCTACTAAAAATACAAAAAAATTAGCCGGGCGTGGTGGCGGGCACCTGTAGTCCCAGCTACTCGGGAGGCTGAGGCAGGAGAATGGCGTGAACCCAGGAGGCGGAGCTTGCAGTGAGCTGAGATCCCGCCACTGCACTCCAGCCTGGGTGACAGAGCGAGACTCCGTCTCAAAAAAAAAAAAAAAAAGTTGACTGTTATTAATCGTAGAGAATCAATCAGAGGGTGACATGAGAAGATGCCAGAGAACAGTCCTGAGATTACTTTAAACAAGAAATGGTGAAAACTTGGGTTAAGGTGGAGAATGTGGAGCTGACAGAAATGAGCATTTGATTATTTAGTGCAGGGACTGTCCTCAGAACATAATGGTGAGTACAGTCACATAGCAAGGATGGTTAAAGCCCTAAGAAGAGATGGAACCACTTGGACTGCATGGCAGTTGGGGCCCAGGACCAAGTTGTGGGGAGCTCCAGCATTGAGGGGCCACAGAGGGGACCCAGCAAGTGGAACACACGGAGGAGGCATGGCAGAGACCCAGGCGGGAAGCCAGGCGAGTGCAGCGTCCTGCTGGCTAAGGGAAGGACACTTCAGGAGTGTCAGGAGTAAGTGTTAGGGCTCAGAGAACAATACCCTAAATGAAGGCTTCAGAAGCAGCTCTCTCCGACCTTCTCCCGCCCTCCTGTCCCTGGCTCCTCATTCTCCCCTGGGCCTAGCCCCAGAAACTGGAATCCCTCTTCACCAAGGCAGGGTCATAGAAACCAGAACCCGTCTTCCCCAAACCCAACCATAACACCTAAAAATAGTGCTCAAACTTTCCCGCTGCCTTTCTGTGTAAAATGTGGTCATAAATAAATTCTCAGACCTACCTCGTTTCACAGCAGGTTATAAGACCCCCATTCCAGGCCAGGCACGGTGGCTCACGCCTATAATCCCAGCACTTTGGGAGGCCAAGGCTGGTGGATCACGAGGTCAGGAGATTGAGATCGTCCTGGCTAACACGGTGAAATCCCGTCTCTACTAAAAATACAGAAAAAAAAAAAAAAAAAGAAAATTACCTAGGCGCGGTGGCGGGCGCCTGTAGTCCCAGCTACTTGGGAGGCCGAGGCAGGAGAATGGCGTCAACCCGGGAGGCGGAGCTTGCAGTGAGCCGAGATCGTGCCACTGCACTCCAGCCTGGGCGACAGAGCCAGACTCCATCTCAAAAAAAAAAAAAAAGACCCCCATTCCAGAGAGAGTTCTGCCCCACACCCAGAAAGAAGGCATGGTGCTCAGAGAAGCCAGGAAGAATCTAGATAGACAAGCCTCGCTGGGTTTCCCCACTCAGTCTGTTAGCATTGGGTCATGCCTTTTTTGTCCAATCAAATTTCTACATTGCTGTCCATATTTTGTTGAACCTCAATACAAAAATGGACAATTTCCCCTTTATCTTTGAGTCTTCATTCTGAAGGCTTCCGTGTCAAATAAAATTAAGATACAATAAGCTTGTATGCCTTTTCACCTACTGATCTGCCTTTTGTCCAGCTGATTTTCAGGGACCCTTCAGAGGAAGAAGGGAATGTTTTCCCTTGGCCCTTACATAAGAATGCTACTAATACAGTGGTAAGAAAAAATGAAACCAAATTCTCTTTTGTTTCATTTTTCCTGTTAAAGAGTGAAAACAGTCAAAGACATACCTTTTCATTAGAGTCCTGTTTTTTCTATGTCTTTTAAGTTTGTTTTTGTTTTTTTTTTTTTTTGAGGCAGAGTCTCGCTTTGTCACCCAGGCTGGAGTGCAGTGGCAAGATCTCTGCTCACAGCAAGCTCTGCCTCCCAGGTTCACACCGTTCTCTTGCCTCAGCCTCCCAAGTAGCTGGGACTACAGGTGCCCGCCACCACGCCCGGCTAATTTTTTTGTATTTTTAATAGAGACGGGGTTTCACTGTGTTAGCCAGGATGGTCTTGATCTCCTGACCTCGTTATCTGCCCGCCTCGGTCTCCCAAAGTGCTGGGATTACAGGCGTGAGCCACTGCACCCGGCCGTCTTTTAAGTTTTTATATGCAGTGTTCTCATTAATTTTTCTAAATTATCAATAATTGCAGCTATTTCCTCTCTACCAAATAGTTATTTTAGAGAATGTTATTTTAATTTTCAAGTGATTGTATTTTTAATTTAAATACTCATCAGTGTACAGAGAAAGGATTGTTTTAGGATTCTTTTGAAGTTCCTTGATTAAGAGAGGTGTTTTTCCCTCCTATAAGGTTGGAATTAAGTTGACTTTTCTTCCACAGTAATCTCATTTAGACCCTCATTTAAAGAAATTCAACAAAAGTCTAATGCCAACTCCCTTTCCCCAGTTTCTAGCACTAGCTAATTAGAGCTTTTTCCTACTTTCGTATTTCGTTCATTATTTGGATGAAAATCTGGAAATAATTAGGTGTGCAATCAGATCACTGTCTTGTTCAGCAGCCAGTTGCAGGTAATAGTTTAGCTGCCTGATGCTACAGCTCTCTTCTCTAATGTAAACCATTGTGTTTGTGTGTTTTGTTTGTTTGTTTTTTGCCTCTTTGCTCTTTCCAGCACGGTGTTCTGTGATCATGGCAATACCAGAAGCATTTTAAATTCCTTCTGAAGAAAAAGACACTATCTGCTTAGAATTTAAGCTGGAAACCAACAGCAACCTCCTTGTTGCTGTGCCATGTTTTTTTCCTACATCGTGTGATTGTAGAAGCCTACCAGCAGCGATAACTCAGGAGTAACTTGAGGATACATCTGTTTAATTGCTTCATGCCCAGTGTCAGATAGATAATAATAGCAGCACAAAGGACCTGAGAGATCATCCAATTAGTACAAGCCCTCTGTTTTGTAGATGAGGAAACTGAGTCATTGCTAAGACTTTCACACAGTTATTTAGTGGAAAATTTGCGTTCATATTTACACAAAGAGCAATGCCTTACATAATAGAAAACTAATGACTTAGTATGATTCATGGAGATGTAATTTTTGAAAGAGCTACCCATAACCTCAGGTCCTTCAGAAACCAGGAAGAATAGAAATGGCTTTGTCAGCCTTTAAAAATAGCTATTAATTTGATATTCCAAATGTCAGCAGGTAAGTTACTCCACAGAGTAGGGCATGAAAAGCACCCAGAAGACATGGAGAAGATTTATACTTGAGTTCTTGTATTTCAAACTCATTGTATTTTCTTGATGATGAAGACAAGTGATTTTTGTAAAACATATGTTTGTAATTTAAAGACAGATAGATGCTGACTCATTACGCGGATTAAAGTACTCTCCACATGAATAGTTGTCATCTGCCGTAGCCCCACCTGTTTCTACTCCATTTTCAACCTCTTTTTTCCTTGTTTTCCTTCCAACGTTTAGACATGAGATTTCACTCTTGGGCTTAAAGTCAGCCCCCAGTAATAATGCTGATACTATTCTGATGCTCTTTTCATTCTAACTCTGATTTTAATTCTAATGCTAATACTAGCTAAAGTTTATTGAGTGCTTACTTGATATTCTAAATGCTTTACATGAACAATCTAATTTAACAGAAATAGCAGCCTACTACTATCTCTCTCCATTTTACAGATAAGAAACTGAGGCACAGAGAGACTGTATCTGTAGGAAGTGGCAGAATGAGCCATCCACCCAGGCAATCAGGGTCTAGATAGAACCTGCAGTCTGTTTGAACCACTGAGCTCTACAACCCCACCCAGTGGCTCATTTGGGTATCAGGTCATGTCCAAGTAAAAAGGTAAAAAGGGCAATTATAGGAGCCTCCCCAACCACACATGGAAAGGGGCCATGGAACCAGTTTTTCTTGTAAAAAGGACAGTTTACTTGACCAAACTTGGCCACACATGCCACAGCAAGCTGATGACAGTGCCATACATGATTTTTCATGAGCAGAGAGAAATGTACTGCATACATCTTAACCTCCAGTTGTTCATTTTGAGAAGGAATAAAAGATCCAGAAGGAAAAGTAGATCCCGTTCAGACAGTTTATAAACACTTAACAAGTGCTTATAGCCCAGTGCAGAAGGACAGGAAACTCACCAAACCTACAAAGGGTTTTGTCAGATGGTGGTTTTTCAGGGTAAAATGATGGACCTTATTTGGAAATACTTTCTCCTTTATCTCATAACCTTTGGTCAACTTTAAGAGGGTATTCTTGAAGGTTTATTCCCATTGGTGTCAGATGAAGACTGAAAACATCTATTGAATTTCACAGCTAGGAGGTTGTTAATGGAGATAATTTTAGTGGATTGGTGAAGGCCACAGCAGGTATCAGATTTAGAACTGAATGGGAATTATAAAGAGAAGAACAGTCTTTTTAGACTCTCTTGTGTTTTGGACATGGAGAAAGAACTTTGGGCTTCCTTTGATAGCTAAAGAGAAAATAGAGGCAAAAATGGCAGATGTTTTAAGATTCTTGAGCATAATTAAATACTAAAGTGACAAAGGTGATAAAGAGGGAGAGGACAAAATAATCAATGCCGCAGGCTCTAAAGGAACTGAGGACATAGGTACAGGACAGGGAGAGACAAACCTCCTGCGGATGCTGACGAAAAGTCCCCTTAACAGATCAGGGCAGGGGTTGAGAAGGGCAAGAGGCTGAGATCATCTCCACCATAGCTGTTTATTTCCTGGTGAAGTCCACAGGGCTTGGGGAATATTCATTGATTTCAATGGCATTGATTGGTAGTTGGAATTCTTTTAAATTTCTAATGAGTATTCTGAAATAAATATTAGGGTAAATAGGACAAAATTGGTCAAGGTTTTGTCTGGTACAGGGAAGGACAGAAAGGCAGAACCGCAAGAGCAGTAAAATGATGCCATTTAAGGTCTTGGATATTTTATTTTATAATTTTTTTTTTGAGACAGAGTCTCACTCTGTTGCCCAGGCTGGAGTGCAGTGGCATGATCTTGGCTCACTGCAACCTCCACCTCCCGGATTCAAGCGATTCTCCCTGCCTCAGCCTCCTGAGTAGCTGGGATTACAGGTGCGTGCCACCACGCTGGGCTGATTTTTGTATTTTTAGTAGAGATGGAGTTTCACCATATTGGCCAGGCTGGTCTTGAACTCCTGACCTCAAGCAATCCACCCATCTCAGACTCCCAAAGTGCTAGGATTACAGGCATGAGCCACCACACCTTGCCAGATATTTTATATTGAATGTTTGATTAACAGAAGCATAGTTTGGACATCCTAGTGCATAAATGGTAAACAGCTTTATATGCCCTGCAGATATCATGTTGCCTGTCACATCACTGCCACCATCTATAATTTATGTGAGATCTTTTATTCTTTGATTAACTTGAATGAAAAAAAAAAAAAAAACTTCAGTTTCCTATGTCCTGCAGTCTCGTGATCTGTGTTCAAAGTCATGTCTCAAAACATGTCCCAAAACAGTGAAATAGAAAAGTAGTTCCTTGTCAGAGTAAACACAGAAGTGTATAAGTATTTTTTGAAATACCTCCTTGTAGTATTTAGGACTTTTGGCATCTATTTGAAAAATGAAAAGTAACTTTTTAAATGGCCAGGTATATTTTTCCTCAAACATCAAAAGCAGCTTAGTTTAATGGTGAAGTGTGTCCTGGCCGAGGCTATAAGATAGTGCCTATTCTCGACTTTGATGCTAAGCCTGTATACAAAGCAGGAGTGGCTGCTTTCACTAGAATATTTTCAAGAAACTTAGCTTTTCAGGATCTGGGGGGCAGATAAATCTTAATCATGTAGAAAAATTGTAACCACAGTTCTGACACTTTCATTTCTTACTACTGGCAGTGAAGCCCTCTTCAGTGAAAAACAGTATATAAATCTTCTCTTGACTCAGATGAATTCTGGTCTGTCACACACTCTCATTTCACTGAGTAACTTTCCAAATTACAAGTTTGTTTTCTGATAAGCAAATTCAACAAAATCCAACACACACCCACAACAGTCTGAATTCTGAATCTTTTTTTTTTTTTTTTTTTGAGACAGAGTCTCACTCTGTCGCCCAGACTGGAGTGCAATGGTGCGATCTCCACTCACTGCAACCTCTGCCTCCTGGGTTCAAGCGATTCTCCTGCCTCAGCCTCCCAAGTAGCTGGAATTACAGGTACCCACCACCATGCCCAGCTAATTTTTTTTTGTATTTTTATTAGAGACGTGGTTTCATCATGTTGGCCAGGCTGGTCTTAAACTCCTGACCTCAGGTGATCCGCCCACCACACCCTCCCTAAGTGCTGGGATTACAGGCATGAGCCAGCCCGCCTGGCCAAATATTTTACAACTCTAATTAATAGGTGTCAACTAAAATAAAGAAATGCTAAGTCTCTCTACATGGTTTACTGCAAGTTGTTTGCATTTTTATTGACACAGTATTCCAAGAGTTCCTGACATTTGTCTGCCCTGTCAACCCTAGTACCAGATTTGTTTAAACAAATACAATTTCCACCAAACCTTCCCATTTGTTTTCCCTCTACCATAAACACCAACACTCATCCTGCTTCTCGGCCTCTCCTATATTGAAGTATGGAAATACAAAGTTTCCTTCTCGTTAATGGTGAGAGTGACAGTGTCTATAGGTAAGACAAAAAAAAAAAATCACCAGAATTTACTGCATGATTCTACGTAAGAAACTGAGCTAAATTTTTTTTCCTTTTTTTTTTTTTTTTTTTTTTTGAGAAGGAGTCTCCCTGTGTCGCCCAGGCTGGAGTGCAGTGGCGCGATCTCAGCTCACTCCAACCTCCATCTCCTGGGTTCAAGCGATTCTCCCTGCCTCAGCCTCCTGAATAGCTGGGATTACAGGCATGGACCACCATGCCAGGCTAATTTTTGTATTTTTAGTAGAGATGGGGTTTCACCATGTTGGCCAGGCTGGTCTTGAACTCCTGACCTCAGGTGATCCACCTGCCTCAGCCTCCCAACATGCTGGGATTACAAGCATACACCACCGTGCCCGGCCTAAATTTTTTACACAGATGAAAAATCCTCGTTACAAACAGGGTTAGTATTCCCACTTTACAGATTAGGTCATTGAGGCTCAGGGAAGTCATGTGCTTCCCAAGAGACACTCAGGCAGGCATGCCTCCTCCCATACCTGGGGACCGCACTTTTCCCACACTGAGAAAAGTGATATCAGCCAACCAGAAAACTATACCTCGTCCCACCCTTTATCTATACTTATATGTTCTGTCCCCTCTCCTGATACAGATAAAAACGTTTCCCTGAGCCTATCAAAACTGAACCTTTTCATTTTAGCCCTGTGTCCCAGCCCCTCTCTTTTTCTCGAGAACTGTATCCAGCCTATAGTTAATGTTTCAAATTCCCCACCATTCATTCTCTCGTTACCACACTCCAGCCTGGCTTCTGCCCTTGCCACTCCTCAGAGTGGGCTCTGGTTGAGGTCTATAATCGCCATGCAGCCAAATGCAGCAGGTGTCTCCTGCCTCACTTTCCCTGAGCTCCGTACCTGAGAGAGAACTACACCAACAGCAGGGTTATGGAGGACCCTATGTTCCCAACAGAGGTTTTCAGATATGGTTTGGCTGTGTCCCCACCCAAATCTCACCTTGAATTGTAATCTCCATAATCCCCACAAGTCAAGGGTGGGACCAGGTGGAGGTAATTGGACCATGGGGCTGGTCCTCCATGATGTTCTCATGATAGTGGGTGAGTCTCGCGAGAGCTGGGGGTTTTATAAGAGTCTGGCATTTCCCCTGCTTGCACTCATTCCATCCTGCCACCCTGTGAAGAAGGTGCCTGCTTCTCATTTGCTTTCTGACATGATTGTAAGTTTCCTGAGGCCTCTTCAGCCATGCTGAACTGAGTCAATTAAGCCTCTTTCCTTTATAAATTACCCAGTCTTGGGTATTTGTTCACAGCAGCATGACAATGGACTAATACACCTTTTTATCATGTCTAGTGCCATGAACATCACAATGAAATCTTCCACGTCAGTGTTACTGTACTGTGAAAGATAGTCCTGCAGGAAGTCTGATACAACATGAGAAATGAGACTCAGGTGTCTAAAGAAGTCCCACACTTTCAAAGTGGTACCAGCTTTGGATGTATACATGCAGTATGGCTGTAAGGGTTGTAATTTCAGAAGAAATTGATTTTTGTAATAGAGAACGTATGGTTAAAAATAGAAAACTGTAGGAAACAGAAAAGTAAGTTACCCCTGAAGGTGAAGCTACACTCACATATCAGAACCTCAAACGCTAAATGCGCATGCCCATCAAGAGATCTTGGCGTACAGAACATGAATATCACCACCAGAGAAACTGACTATTCCTTGAGTGGCCGAAAACCTTAGGAAGTGAAAATTAGAGACTGTTACAATGTTCATAACCTCAAAAGGACAAATAGGATCCAAACCAAATCATGCATACAGAGCAAATTCCAAGGTCAGATTCTACCCAAGAGGGAGTTTGAACGATGAGCTCATGATCTCAGTGCTGGGGCCACTCTCAGACAAGCCCGAGACCCATTTGTGGAAACAATAGGATGGTCTGGACTCAAATGAACTGTTAACAAAATAAGGGGGGAAATTCAGCTGCTGGTATGGAAAGGTGGAAATGTCTTCCACGGGCATCCCAGCATTCCTGATGTTACTGAGGCAACCTCTGCAGTAGTGGCTATTTGGAATAAGTCAGCAACCCCAATCATCAATTAAAGTTGTATCCCAGTTAATTACTGCATGAATTTTGACAATAAAAATAGACCATAAATACAAAACTCTTGGAACAAAACAAAGGAAGTTCAGGACCTTGAGGAAGAACATAGGGAAGTTTCAGTCAGGACCAAGGGTTGTTAGTGAGGATTTTATCATGAGGAAGTGGTAGCAGCCTTCAGTTCTCTGGAGAGCAAAGGCTCAAGAGAAAGGAGTGCCCTTATGAGTTTTTCATCATACACTTTTCCTTCCCAGACCCAAATCTTAAATAACCTCACACCTAAACTCTACAGCACTCCCCCTGTTAGGATAATCTGGGCATCAGTAACTCCTCCCGCTCTTACCTTTAAACTAGTCTGTACTTAACTTTTTTGTATATCAGCAAGATCTTTTTATTTACTCTTGACACAAAACGGATTCATTGAGCCCTCAGAGCTTAATTCTCTCCCTATCCTTTTTTTTTTTTTTTTTTTTTTTTGAGACTGGAGTCTCGCTCTGTCGCCCAGGCTGGAGTGCAATGATGCGATCTCGGCTCACTGCAAGCTCCGCCTCCCGGGTTCACCCCATTCTCCTGCCTCAGCCTCCAGAGTAGCTAGGACTACAGACGCCGGCCACTATGCCCGGCTAATTTTTTGTATTTTTTAGTAGAGACGGGTTTCACCTTGCTAGCCAGAATGGTCTCGATCTCCTGACCTCATGATCCGCCCGCCTCAGCCTCCCAAAGTGCTGGGATTACAGGCGCGAGCCACCGCACCCGGCCAATTCTTTCCCTATCCTTCGTCTTCTGAGGATGCTGATACAGTAAGTATCAACCATATCCAGTCTTTCACCCATGAAGATTGTCTTCGAGTATTATTCCATAATTTGTAATTTCTATTACATGTCTCTTTCCCAATTGGGTCATGACATTTTTTGAAAATAATGTATTATCTACTGCAGGTTAGGATATATTTAAAATCCCTTTCTAAGCATGAATTCCCTATCTTATCTGCCTTTTTAAAATCCTCAATCCAGAACCCACAGTTCCAAGAACATATGCGCTGAAAGAGATTCTTGCTTCTGTCTGTCTCTAAGACAATCAACATGTTGGATGCAGTCAGTCTGATCAGAAAACTACAATCATGTTAAACTCTGACATCTTCTCCTCCTAAAGGCCATGTTTTTATATCTGGAGACAGAGGAGGGTATACACCCTGCATCTCCTTTGGGAAAAGGAACTATACTTTTCTCCAGGAGATATGAACACCCTTATTTCACCTATTTAAAAGCAAGGAAACCGCGGGGCGCTGTGGCTCACGCCTTTAATCCCAGCACTTTGGGAGGCCGAGGCGGGCGGATCATGAGGTCAGGAGATGAGACCATGCTGGCTAACACGGTGAAACCCCGTCTGTACTAAAAAAATACAAAAAATTAACCAGGCATAGTGGCGGGCTCCTGTAGTCCCAGCTACCCGGGAGGCTGAGGCAGGAGAATGGCGTGAACCCGGGAAGCGGAGCTTGCAGTGAGCCGAGATCACGCTACTGCACTCCAGCCTGGGCGACAGAGCGAGACTCCGTCCCAAAATAAATAAATATATAAATATATACATAAATAAAATAAAAGCAAGGAAACTTTACGATTTGGGTCAAGATCAAGCCATAAATGCACTAGGATTGCCTTCTGTTCTGATTGCCCCAATATCAGCTTTTGCTTTTCTGTGCATCCGACCCTGCCAGCCACTTCTATTTGTGCTTCTGTATTAGGGCCTCCGGAATATTTGGCCCTGACACTTAGAGTCTTTTGTGATTCTCTCCATAGAATTCTTAGAAGGGACATACTGTATGTCTAGTTACTCCATATTTGCTCATTATGTCAATGTGATAACGTAGGCTGTCTACAAACAAGGTGACTTTCCCTCCAGTCAGTGAGAAGTAGGAACAAAACATAAAGCAAATATAGATTTACCTTGATAGGGTCACATAGAATATGTTTCTGCTGTAAGTTGACCTTCTGTACTTCTTCCTAGAAGAATTAGAGCACAGTTTTTCTGTCTCCTGAAGATGCTAACTTAGGATGGTGTTTGGAGGGAACAAACTTAGTTTTTAATGTTTGTCTCCTCAAAAACTCCTGCTGAAATTTAATTGCCATTGTAACAGTATTAAGAGGTGGGATCTTTAAGAGGTGATTGGGCTATAAACCCACCCATGAGGGTGAGTTTAATGCCTTTAAGAAAGGACTTTCAGGAGTAGGTCATATCACTCTGCTCTTCTTCTCTCCTGCCATAGGAGGAATGGTGTTCCTTTCATCAGAGGATGCAGCACTCAAGGTACCATCTGGGGAGCAGAAACCAGGCCCTTACCAGACACCAAGCCTGCCAGCACATTGATCTTGGACTTTCCAGCCCCCAGAACTATGAGAAATAAATTTCTTTTCTTCAAAATTATCCAGTCTTTGTTATTCTGTTAAGCAGCACAAAAGAGACTATGACAAAGTTGAATCCTGCCAGAAGAGACGTTTCCTAACACATCATGGAAACACAGATAAAATCCCTGCCATCTTGGAGCTTCTAGGGAAGTTTCTAGTGAACCACAAACTAAAAACAGGTAAATATAGAATCTTAGATAGTAATAAGTGATAAATAAGAAACAACAAGCAGGAAGAAGGGTAAGAAAAGTTGGGTGGGAGAGGTATTGAAATTTGGCAGTGTTGCTGGGCAAGCTTCAATGAGAAGGTGAATTGAAGGAAAGTCTTTGGTTAAGTGAGGGATGAGTCATATGGATATTGAGGATAGAGTTTTGCAGGCAGAAGGAAAGCAGCAAGTGCAAAGTCCCTGGGGAGGAAGCCAGCCTGGCATGGTCAGGAAACTGCATGTGGGCCAGTGTGGCTGCAACTGAGCAAATACAGGGAATCAAGGTGGGGCATGAAGTCATATGGCACAAGTTCATGTGGGGTCTCTCTGTCCTATTAAAAATGCTGGCAAGTCCTGGCACAGTGGCTGGTGCCTGTGATTCCAGCACTTTGGGAGGCCAAGGCAGGAGGATCACTTGAAACCAGGAGTTCAAGACCAGCCTGGGCAGCAGGGTAAGATCCTGTCTCTATAAATAAATAAATAAATAAATAAATAAAATTAAATTAGCTGGGCATTGTGGTGCACACCTGTAGTCCTAGCTACTCAGGAGGCTAGGTGGGAGGATCACTTGAGCCCAGGAGTTGGAGGCTGCTGTGAGCTCTGATCCCACCACTGCACTCCAGCCTGAATGACAGGGTGAGACTCTGTCTCTGAAAAATAAAAATATATATATATGAAATAAAAATTAAAATGTTAGCTTTAACTCTGAATATGATGGAAAGCCATCGGCATGATCTGAGTTACAGGAATGGCATGATTTGAATGAAGATTTTAGAGGATCACACACCCTGCCACATTGTGAGTAGACCAAAGGGAGACAAGGACAGAACAGAACTGTTAGGAAGCAGTTTTAATAATCCCAGTAAAGGAGAGCAGGGAATCCAGTGATAGCAGGAAAGATGAAGACAGGTAGAATGCTGGGGTACATGGTGAAGGGTGAAACAATAGGATTTGCTGATGGACTGGTTGTGGGGTATGAGAAAAAGTGAAGGCTCATAAATAACTCCAGGCTTCTGATGTGGGCAATGGCAGTGTCTTTGTTTGTCTGCTTGCTTATTTGTTTTGTTTGAGTGGCAAGAAGAAAAAGAGTTACCATGGATTGAGATGGGAAAGTATTCAGAAGGATAAATAAATCACTGAATATGTTGGCATAGTCTTATTCCACCTTATTAATTCAATTGATAAACTTTTTTTTTGAGTGGAGATTTCATGTGATGATCTGTCTTAGATGTCAAAGATATAAAAAGGAATTTAATACTGTTCTTACTCTCAGGGAATTAACAATCTAGTGGAAGAGATAGATGTGTAAGATGGTGTTTCAAACAATTTACTCTTCTATCAAAAGGAGGAAATGTGTTACCACGGAAGAGAAGTTAATTGATTATCCCACAGTGTATGACTAAACAAAATCACTCCCCATTCCCAATTTACTGTAATGTTAAGTGTAAAGTTGAACATGTCCTCATCCTGAGCAGGTCCTAACTGCTAAACCCTAAACTTAAGTCACTGTGACCACCCACCCATATCCTGCTCTAAGCAGGTAAACATATGACTTTATATGAAGAGAGACATGTTGACAGAATAGCTCTATTTTCCTACTTTCAAAAATTCCCCTATCTTTGAACATCAACTGTGAGAACCCAGGAGAACAGAAGATGTAGGAATATATCAATTTAAAATAAACTCATGGTGTCCTTCTGAATACAGCAGTTTGGCAAATTGCAGGAAAAGTGCTGGCCGTAAAACTCAAATAGCTTATTATCATTCTGGATGCATTGCTGGTTCACGAATCTTTCCTCAAGGTGTTAAGATTTTGGACTCAGGGAGAAATGATTGCATGTTTTATTTTGAATCACTTATTTATGGTATCATTCTTTAAAGTTATCTATTGTAGACAATCTAAGTTTTACCCCCCAGTTTTTAGAAGCATATAAACTTTTCTTTGCAGTATATAGAGAGACTGAGCTTCAGCTACATAGGCAACTTACAATCCATCTGAGTTGAGTGATTAGTATGTCAGTTATGCAAACTCTTTGCATCTTCTATTTCCTCCTGTAGCCAAATTGGGTTATTACAAAATGTGATGATATCTCAACAGAAACATTAGAGAGGATAAAAATCAAAGTAAGCTTGTAAACTTTCTTCACAAAATGGTTTAGTAGGTGGAAAGTGACAGAATTGACCAACTGAAGGATTTTTAACTCATGCAATCTTTCCTCATTGGAACAAACTAGCATTTACCAAGTCCTTCTTGCCTACACTGACAGAACAAAGCTTGAGAGGAGAAGACGATAGAGGAGACTGGGATGGCGCCATTGAATGGAAGGTACCACGTGGTAGGCAGAAGGAACAGGCACATCAGTTTGATATGAATTGTAATCTATTTGCATTATTCATTAGCAAACTAAATGGGAAAATTCCTTTACCTTTCTGAGTCTTGGATTATAGATTATTAAGTGGAATGCTGTAAGTATTAGAGTTAATGTTTATAAAGGACCTATAATTAGAGTTATTACAAATGGTAGTTACTGTTAATACTTCTGTATAAATGTTGGAACAATCACGATAGTCTATGGCCAAGAAAGTTTTCAAGTACAGGATATGTTTCTTTGGGGCTAAACTATTCCCATCGTAGGTTGGTAATTCCAAAGGAATGAGAGAAATTTTATTGTTAGTCAAGGCCTCTGCCTTCTCTTCTTTGCATTCCCCCAAATTCAAGTGTCTTTTAAATCCAGGCACAGAAGAGGATGGTGATTCACGAATTACTCTCATCTACTGGATAATATTTATTGCACATACAAATATGGGTAGAATACTAAGCTTATGTCCTAAATAATACACGATAAACAAGGCGGATTAGTGGCTGTCTACATTATTCTATACTCAAGTCATCAGTAGGGTGTCCCAGTCTGGAGGCCACCATATTCATACTCACTCCATTGCTTCACCAGAGAGTCTGAAATTCCATTTGCTATCCAAAAGGCATTGCTGTGAGCTAAAATCCAAATTCACTTGATCCCTTCTCCCCATTTACTTTTCTTCCCAACATCTATTACTATCAAAAATTCTTGCATCGCTTGTTTAGTTGTTTGTATCCACTCACCAGCATGTAACTCCAGGAGAACAAAGACTTTACCATCTTGATCACCAAAGTACGTCTAGAGTGGGAGTTAATGCAAGGTAGGTATCACACCATTTATACACTAGTGCCATCCTCCACAGTGTGAGACCGCCAGCCAGCTCTTTCCTTGTAGAGACCAGAATATTGTAGTCAAGGCGGAGACTATTTGACCTGCAGAAACTTGGGATATGTTATTGATTCATGAGGCACATCCACATCATGAGAGTTGGGTAAGGTGATATGAAGCTCTGCTCACAGGATTAGCACAGGTCAAGCCTCTATCTTACTGAAATAACATTCACAATGCCCTCTCATGTTTCTCTATCACATCACTAGAGGACCTCACATCCCATAACAATCTCAGGAGCTCTTTACTGGGAGAGAAGGAAAAATGGGCTTTCTTATTTGTCTCAATGAGGGGGTCTCCTCTCTTGATCTGGAAGATTCCTTCTGAGCGAGGTGTATAAGATCAGAAAGTTGGCTTCTGGCCAGGCGCCGTGGCTCACGCCTGTAATCCCAGCACTTTGGGAGGCGGAGGCGGGCGGATCACGAGGTCAGGAGATTGAGACCATCCTGGCTAACACCGTGAAACCCTGTCTCTACTAAAAATACAAAAAATTAGCCAGAGGTGGTGGCGGGTGCCTGTAGTCCCAGCTACTCGGGAGGCTGAGGCAGGAGAATAGCATGAACCCGGGAGGCGGAGCTTGCAGTGAGCCAAGATTGTGCCACTGCACTCCAGCCTGGGCGACAAAAAAAAAAAAAAAAAAAGAAAGAAAGTTGGCTTCTGAAATCCTCCACGTGGACCATGGTGCTTTAGATAAATGGACACCAGGGTTATTTCTCAGATTCTCAGTATTAGCAATGCATAGGTCTTACATGAATCAGTGGAGACGGTAAAGAATCCTGGTCATGCATGGTGGCTCATGCCTGTAATCCCAGCACTTTGGGAGGCTAAGGCAGGTGGATCACAACGTCAGGAGTTCAAGACCAGCCTGGCCAACATGGCGAAACCCCGTCTCTACTAAAACTACAAAAATTAGCCGCGTGTGGTGGCAGAGGCATGTAGTCCCAGCTACTCAGAGGCTGAGGCAGGAGAATCTCTTGAACCTGGGAGGCAGAGGTTGCAGTGAGCCAAGATTATACCACTGCACTCCAGCCTGGGTGAACGAGACTCCATCTCAAAAAAAAAAAAAGAGGATCCCACTCTGTGTCTTTCCTGATTGCTCCCAACCTAAGCAGAGGCTGAATTATACTGGCTCTAGCATATCTGCTCTCGCAGGGATTTCAGATGCTGCCAGATCCTGCCCCTTCCCTCACCCCCAACTGTCAGTATCTCTTGGAGTCAGTGGAAACTGTTCTTCCTTCTCTCAGAACTAAGCTCATTTCAAAACTATCTTCTGCCATTCTCAGGGCTGCATGGCTGTTTCAGCTCCGCAGGGCTGTGGAGAACAGTCTCCAGCATGGCGGGTGCTGTCACCACTGTGGCCGCAGCTGAAACCTGCCCTCCATAGCCATAGCCATTATCTGGTCCTGCGGACTCTGATGTTCCTTGCTAGAGGGCTCCATAGCTGTGTGCCTGCCACATGCCTATGCCACTAAAAGACGCACAGCAAAGGGCATGTGCGTCTCCCGGTGGCCTGACCCATAATTTGCCACAGGATCTTGTGGCTTTTTCTGAGCTGAGATGCTGCTGCTGCTGATGGGACTGAAATAAGTCACAAGTAAGTCTCCAGTTGAGATTTACTCAAAGATTCTCTTTCCTCTGGGTTTGCATTTCTGCCTTAACGCAAACATTGTAATTATTACAGACCAAGGCATTGAGTGGACTGTGCGTGCTTGTGAGAGGTCTGCCGTAATTCTGCCAGTAACACTCTTCCCCTCTGGAAAGCCAGGAAGCAGGTCCCCTGTTTCTCTCCAGCAAGCAAAGATGAAAGGCCCTGGAAAACCTCTGTGGCTCCTGCCAACATGGGGAGTTACCCCACTGTGCCCCAGCATGACCAGGAAATACAGGAACAGGAGCATAGCTGCTGCTCATACTGTCCCAACAAGCCCAGGCTGTTCCTGGAGCTGCCATGGCACCCAGGCTGTGGGATGGTGAGCGCAGGGTGGCAGGACCTTGGCTAGCTGCCCCACCCAGCCACGGCTCCCAAGTCTCAGGCTGGACATGCTGTGCCTCGGGGGCTCCAGAGGTCAGTGCCCCAGCTCTTCTTATTTTCCTAACATACCTCTCTGTCCCCAAATCCCAGATGTGCATTTAGGAGCTGGCCTGGCGACAAATCTGAGTGACTGCCACTATTCTTGGATTTCTTGTCCCTTTACCTGTAGTGCACTAAGTCACGTCCCAAGCCTGCATCATTCTTGGAGGCATTCTGTCCTGGAAGACCCCACAACCATACCCACTGGCAGCTCAACTCACCCACAGCAATAGGCATGGCTTCAGTTCTTTCCAACAGGCTTTTCCGAGCTTCCACAAACACTCTTTTCCCAGGAAAGACTCTCCTACCATTTTGAAAAAAATGCTCAGGAATTCCTGAAATCTAGTATAGAGTAGTAAGAAGCTGTGTTGCAGTCTGGGAACCCAGGGAGGTGAGAGGAACTCACAGCTGGAAAGGAGCATGCGGGAACAGTTTTCCACACGACCATACCACTGGTCTCCACACCTGGGGCAGTTTCCACACTACCCTACCACCTGCCTCCACACCTGGAGCAGCTTTCCGCACTTGTATACCGCCAGCCTCCACACCTGGAGCAGCTTTCCACACTTCTATACCGCCGGCCTCCACACCTGGAGCAGCTTTCCACACTACCCTACCTCCAGCCTCCACACCTGGGGCAGTTTCCACTCTACCCTACTGCTAGCCTCCACACCTGGGGCAGTTTCCACTCTACCCTACCACCGGCCTCCACACCTGGGGCAGTTTCCACACTACCCTACCGCCAGCCTCCACACCTGGAGCAGCTTTCCACACTACCCTACCGCCAGCCTCCATAGCTGGGGCAGTTTCCACTCTACCCTACCGCCAGCCTCCACACCTAGAGCACTTTCTACACTACCCTACTGCCAGCCTCCACACCTGGAGCAGTTTCCACTCTACCCTACCGCCAGCCTCCACACCTGGAGCAGCTTTCCACACTACCCTACCGGCAGCCTCCACACCTCTGACATATTTGACTATTTGTTTATGAAAGGCCACCAGCTAACTGCATCCTGATGGAAAACAATTTGTAAGTTACTAGGCACTGAGAGGATAATGACCTTCAGGAGAGGAATTCTAGGGTGGTATCCAGCCAAAGGACAGCAGAAGGAAGGGTAAGGGGACAGGGCAGGGTCCAGAGTAGGAAGGGTTTCCAGGGCAAAGACAACAAGTTATATAGATGCCAAATGTTCCCATAGGGTGGGAATGAAAGTGGCATGGCCTTAAATTTCAAATAACTTTGGTAAATCAGAGATTAGACACTGGAGGCCATAATTATAATTTACCACCTATTGTAGATTATAAACTATGACATATGGTATTGAATTATCATTCCACCGTACTTTGAAAACTAGCCTCAGTTGTTTGAAGTATACAGTAGCTATCTTGAGCCAGCTTTCCCAAGGCCTCCCTGGGTTTAGCTGATCATATTCCATTTCCAGGGTTACAAATTCTAGAACTGAACCTTTGGTAAGAGCAACTTGACAAGTTAATAACCCATTTCCACAGCACTTCGTTTTATGCTAACATTTCTTTTGTGCTCTTGAAAAATGAGTGTAGCTATATGTCTGTGAAGTGATGTTAAATGAGCACATAAAGACATACAGTGAACATTGAAGAATCTGTGAAACACTATAAATTGTCTAGTCTCTGGCAAACTTTATGTTTGAACCTGACTGTGCTAAAAGTAAAAAACATAGTTCTCATCCTGGGGCAAAACCTTCAAGCAAAGATGTTTTTCCTTCTCTTGAAACTGTTCTAAACCTAAAAGTTATTCTCCGTTCTAAACTGAAACATTCAGGAGGATAAGAACCATACTCATTTTTGTATTCTAGTATCTAATACACAGTAGGTGGCTGATAAATATTTGCAAATCAATAAAGAAACTAACTGCATCATTCTTTTCTTTTCTTTTTTCTTTTTTTTTTTTTTGATATGGAGCCTCGCTCTGTCACCAGGCTGGAGTGCAATGGCACGTTCTTGGCTCACTGCAACCTCTGCCTCCCAAGTTCAAGCGATTCTCCTGTCTCAGCCTCCTGAGTAGCTGTGACGACTACAGGCTCGTGCTAGCACGCCAAGCTAATTTTTGTATTTTTAGTAGAGACAGGGTTTCACCATGTTGGCCAGGATGGTCTCAATCTCCTGACCTCCTGATCCGCCAGCCTCGGCCTCCCAAAGTGCTGGGATTACAGGCATGAGCCACCCTGCCCAACCTTTTTTTTTTTTTTTTCTGAGACAAAGTCTCGCTCTTGTCCCCCAGGCTGGAGTGCAATGGCGCGTTCTTGGCTCGCTGCAACCTCTGCCTCCCAGGTTCAAGCAATTCTCCTGCCTCAGCCTTCAGAGTAGCTGGGATTACAGGCTCCTGCCACCACACCTGGCTAATTTTTGTGTTTTAAGTAGAAATGGGGCTTTACCATGTTGGCCAGGCTGGTCTCGAACTCCTGACCTCAGGTGATCCACCTGCCTTGGCCTCCCAAAGTGCTGGGATTACAGGTGTGAGCCACCACACCCGGCCGCTCGGCCTTTGTTTTTTTTTTTTTTTTGAGACAGAGTCTTGCTCTGTTGCCCAGGCTGGACTGCAATAGCGTGATCTTAGCTCACTGCAACCTCTGCCTCTTGGGTTCAAGCGATTCTCATGTCTCAGCCTCCCAAGTAGCTGGGATTATAGGTGTGTGCCACCACACTCAGCAAATTTTTGTATTTTTAGTAGAGATGGGGTTTCAGCATGTTGGCCAGGCTGGTCTTGAACTCCTGCCTCAAGTGATCCACCTGCTTCAGCCGCCCAAAGTGCTGGTATTACAGGTGTGAGCAACCACGCCCGGCCACCCAGCCTTTTTTTTTTTTTTTTTTTTTTTTGAGACAGTCTTGCTCTGTTGCCCGGGCTGGACTGCAGTAGTGTGATGTTTAGTTCACTGCAACCTCGGCCTCTTGGGTTCAAGCGATTCTCGTGTCTCAGCCTCCCAAATAGCTGGGATTACAGGCGTGTGCCACCACACTCAGCAAATTTTTGTATTTTTAGTAGAGACGGGGTTTCAGCATGTTGGCCAGGCTGGTTTCGAACTCCTGGCCTCTAGTGATCCTCAACTGCCTCAACTGCCTCGGCCTCCCATAGTGCTGGGATTACAGGTGTGAGCCACCGTGCCCAGCCTGCATCATTATTTGCAATTTGATAATTCAATGATCTATAGCTGAAAAGTATTTTCACACAAGTTGAAAACTGACAACCAAATGTATAAATTAGGCAAAAGTGATCTAAAATGTATCTAAAGTGTAATAATATTGGCCAGAAAAGACTTACTTTGGTTGATAATTGCTATGAGTATTACACACACAGAAACACACACATGCACACCCCTCAGAAACAATTTGGTGAAACTTAAAATTATTTGGTTATGAAGCGAAATATTTTGAGATGCCATTTAAAAGACATTTGCAAAAGTAACTATAATTATAAAACTGAAAGAATGGTATTAGAAAAAGCATTAGTACCTTATCAATGTAGTGTTTTGAGAATTAAGTGATATGACACTTGTAAAGCCTTAGTGCTCTGTGTATGTTGGATGGTGATGGTAAAGGAAGTGTTGTTACCACTTAAATTTGTAAAACCTTAAAAATATCAATTTGAAATTGTAATTAGTTAATAAAACATTTACCGATCACCTAGGATATGCCAATTCTGTATAAGGTGCTGGAGATCAAGAGATTAATAAGACATGGTTCCTGCCCCCAGTATGCCATGGAGAGACTACCATAAATAACTAAAATGTAGCGCACGTGGTGCGAAATGTACTCAAAGCTCTATGGGGACACAGTAAGGTAAGCAACTCACCCTGTTTAGAAGAGAACATGAAGGCTTCATAGCAAAGTGACCTTGGAATTGGATCACAGAGGATTCATACAACAGAGGAAGAAAAGTTCTCCAAGCAAAAAAAACAAATATTCAAAAACCCGGAAGCAGGACACATGCAGGGCACCCATTTTCATTAAAGTATAGACAACAGAGAGCAGAGGTAGGTGAGATTGGGAAGATAGATGACTTCCAGCTGTCAAGGGCCCTATGGATATATAATTTTTCTTGTAGATAATGTAAAACCATCCAAATTTTGCAAATGTAACATTTTAAAATAGCATTTTATCAATACTTTGGAGACCTTATGAGAGCTGAGCCACTGAAAAAGCAGAGAATGATGTAGACGTCTGATAATATTTCAGAAGATAGACTCTAGCTTTGCTGTCTTTCCCGGGGAGGCGCTGAGAGCAGCTGCAATGTTATCAGCCGCAGTTGCACTCCAGTGAACTTAAAGAACTTAATTTAGTATCAGGGATTAATTAAGGCATTGGAAAGAATCTGGCTCATTTCCCCTGACCAAAGTTGTTAAACAATGCTGTTTCTGCATATATTATACACAAAACTAAGATGAATCCTGATTTCCTTGGATTTCAGTGTTTCCTCTTATAATTGCACATGCAGAGACATGAGAGAAATCAAACTAACTCCAAAGCAATTAACTACAAATATGAAGGATTCTCCTGATGCATTTATTTAACTACTCTTTGGAAACTCTATATTGACAAGTGTGTGATGGTCTTTATATATGAATCCTTCTCTGTAGAAATGAAAGTACCTATTAAAAATTTAAAAGTACTGACTATTATGAATATAAATGGGATTTCAAATACTATGGGCTTCAAAATGTTCTATCCTATGTGATAAGAAATGAAAGCCTCTCAGTCCAAAAGTTAGGTTTTGAAGGTGAGCATTTTACATTTTCTATATCCACTGTGACATTTTATTATGGGAAGAAATCTTCTTGGAATAATGTGACTATTTCTCACATTTAGTAGAGAGCTGTTTGTAGGTAGGGATATGGAGTTGTTTCAATAGACTTTTATTATTATACATTTTCATGACAACAACTTAGAGTTCATTCCTGATTCTGTCTGTTACATTTAAATTTGGTGACTTGGATGGTCACAGCACTAAATATGTCTTTCTTTTCCTTCAGGGAGATTTGTACATGTTTTGATGGACCCTTAGTGTCATGATGAAAAATAAATTGTCTCTATTTTTCCTTTCCAATGTCAATAATTTTGTATGATTATAACCCTTCTGAAATTGCTGTTGTTCTATTGTGTTTTCAAGGTCCATTTAAGTACTCAAATCTACTCAAAGTTATATCCCTGGGTGGCAGTTTAAAAAATGTAAAATATTACATAGCAAAACGAAGGCTGTAAAGAAAGACGGCATTTTTATCTCCATTTAAAGGAAAGTTATAGAGCTTTTACCCAACTCAAAAGCCCAGAAAGGTTAAATGACTACCCAAGGTCACGTAACTTGTAAATGGCAGATCTGCCCTACTCCAAACTTCTCAGCCTCCCACTGACATCCCAGGGCCTGAGTTCATATCAGCGTGAAGCAACTGATGCTTCAATATGGGTACCCCTGGATGCCTGGCCTCAGGCAGATGAGGAGCTGAAATGCTGTCTTTTTCTACACTTATTCATTCAAAAAACATTTTTCAAGTACCAGATGCAGGGCCCTATGTTTGCAACAATAAATCCTGTTCTTGGCCCGAGAAATGCTTTGCCAAATGAGGGATGGAATCTCATGAATTAAAAAAAGAAGAAAGAAAAAGCACAATTACACGTTAAGTGCTGTAAAAAGGAACGTGGAAGAATAGAGAAGGAACGGAGTCTTCTACTGCGATGGGGTGTGGTGTAGGATGACGAGATGGGCATGGGGCCCGCCTGTCCCTGGAAGCTGTGCAAAAGAGATGGGTAGACAGAGATAAGTGTCCACCACAATCAGGAATTAGATAAAATCCAAACTCCTTTTTTTTTAAAACTTAAATCCTCAAGATTGCTCAAACCCCTGATTTTTATTTGCACTTTTATATCCAATACACTACCTACTCCTGCTTATATTTCTCAAATCAAGCTCTCCTTTCAATACCCATTTTCACCATCTTATCCAAAGATACCACTACCCAAATAACATGTTACAAGGATGGAATATTGCCTTAAAAAGGTTTAACTTCCAGTCTTCAACCCTTCTAATCTGCCCTACTTACTGCCGCCAGATCTTTCTTCTTGGAATATTTGACCATGTTATTTTTATTCTCAAAACTTTTTAATGGCTTCTTGGGACCAAAGTAATTGGTTGCAAGTTATGTTTGCAATCCACTCCACTTTTGTAAGTAAAATCTTAGACACAGAACTCCAATGACTAAAGTACATTAAAATGTAATTCATTTGCAGTAGAATTGTTTCCAGCCCTGTGGGCCTTGGGGATTGGGAAAACATAGTTCTTAAACAAAGGATCAAGAAGCACTCCTTGGAGCAGCATTAATAGGCACCAATACTACGAATTATAATTTAGAGCCTTGCTACTGGCCAGCACTGGGGTCAGCCGGGAGCATGCCAGCAAGGCTGACCCTCAGTTTCACCGAGACCAGAGTCATAAGCAGCACTTTAAAGATCCCTGGGTAATTTGGATGCATTTTAAGATGTGAGCTGCATAGATTTAAGGTACTTTAGCATTCTGCAGCTTTCACTTATTGATTGCATGATTCCCACCATCTGACCTCAGCAGTCTTCAAGAAGGTGAACACCCACTAGAAGCATATACTACTACATTTCATGTTGACAGGTGAGGCCAGCTGGACTTCCTGGGTGGAGTGGGGACTTGAGGAACTTTCCTGTCTTACAAGAGAATTGTAAAACGCACCAATCAGCACTCAGTAAAACACACCAATCAGGACTCTGTAAAATGCACCAATCAGCACTCTGTAAAATGAACAAATCAGCAGGATTCTAAAAGTAACCAATCGTGGGGAAGATTGCAAAAAGGGCACTCTGATAGGACAGAAACACTGACAGAACAGAAATGGAACATGGGAGGGGACAATAAGGGAATAAAAGCTGCCAGCCCTCACACCACCACCCAGCAGCAGCAACCCGCTCTGGTACCCTTGCAAGCTGTGGAAGCTTTGTCCTTTGGCTCTTCACAATAAACCTTGCTACCCCTCAGTGTTGGGTCCCGACTATCTTTAAGAGCTGTAACACTCACCTGCCATCTTTAAGAGCTGTAACACTCACCTGCCATCTTTAAGAGCTGTAACACTCACTGCAGAGGTCCGCGACTCCATTCTTGAAGTCAGCAAGACCACAGCAGGAACCAACTCCAGACACAATGTTTTCTGTGCTCCAGGTGTGCTGGGCCCTTTCCTCTCTGGCCGTCATGTGTTCTCACTTTTACTTCACCATCTGAGATTACCTGCCCACCGTATTCCCTACCCTCAACCTCTGCCAATCGGAAAACAACCTATATTTTAAAACGCAGCACCAAGATTCCCACCGTCCCTCTGGGCTGTGGCCCCTTCTCAATCTCTCAAATAGGTGAGATCTATTTTCTTGAGACTTTATAGCACTCAGCACAATGCTTAGACAATTGCTGTGTTAGATTTTCGAGGTTTTAGCTATTTGGTATTCATTTTACCTCCTCCCAGATAGAAAGCTTTCAGGGACCAAGAACTTTGGGTGCTTAGCATGATGTTTCAAGTATTCATGAAATATTTCGGGCATGGAACTAATAATTATTGAAAAGAGAACTCAACGGAAGGGGAGTAAGCTGAAGTCAAATGACCAACGCTCTAATTCTACCTCTGCCAAAAACCAAGGTACCTTAGTCAAGCTCCCTAAGGCCTGTAATTCAACTTCTGTGACATGAGGAGTCTTTTCAAACTCTAGGATTATATTATTTGTGGGTGGTGGTGGTCATGTGTGAAACATCTGCCAAGACTATAAATTTCAACTCATATTCATGGTGTTAGAAAACTGAAATCCATCCTATACATTTACTCTAAAAAATATACACAAAAATATGAAAAATGAAAGCAACACTCTGAAACCAAATTCCATGGAGTTATTAGGTTTCCAATTACATGTCAGTTTTTTAAAAAAGAAAATATCTTGAAATCAAGGTTTAAGTTAGTTTATTCATCTAAAAACCTCACTTCAAAAGCCTTTAAAGAAAGCTTATAAGATGCTTATAATGAAAGGTTTATAATATCGCAAAATAATATGAACTAAAGAAAAATAAGAGTGGGAAAATGGGACAAAACAGAGTGAAGCCCAAAGGCGAGGCAAAATTTTATTAAGACCATTATTTGTAGCTCTTCTAATGTACAAGTAAACAACGGAGATCCTGAAGTTATTCTGCACAAAGCTTTAGCATCCAACCTAGAAAGGAAACCTCTCCCAGATAAACAACTCAAACTTCACAAGGTAAATACAAACCAGCTGCAGAGAAATACAGCTGTTTCTGTGTCCTTCATAAAAAGAACGTGATTAAGAAAGTATGCTCTCAGAGACATTATAGCGGATAAAATGATGGGTTTTCATAGGGTATTTATTCTAACAATCCTCATGGTCTGATGGCATCAAATTGATTTTGTTTTCATTAAATTTAATTCTACAAGAGCCAACACAGAACAGATAACCACAAGCTCTCTAATGATCTGACATTGTTCAAGGCCATATTTTAGAATATCGTGCACATAAGACAGGCTCTGTCATCTTTACAATCAAGATTTGATGAATATTGGAGACAAAAAAACTAAAAACATCCAGTAAGTATTTGGAAGGTACACATTTAGTGTTGACAGTTGAATGAAGATTTGTGAATGAAGACACTGGAGCTGGATTGAGGTTGGCTGCCCTTAGGAAAGCCAAGAAGCTTGTGGAGACATAGTTACCTACCCAAAGATAATGACACATTTCAATAGGAAAATGGCTTTGCGTATTTTCCAATGCACAAATGGACAACGGAACCCCCGAAGTTATTGCCTGTGTGACTCCAGTGATTTTAACCTTCAAAAATTTAAGGCAGGTATAGATAGAGAACCATGGAGTACAAAGGGAAATGGAAATGTTTCAATGCACACGGAGAACAAAGGAGTTTTACTGTACCTGGATTTAACTTTAACAAATGATTTTTTGCTTTCTCCAAAATGACACTGGTCATTTGGCAAGATGGAATGCTGACTGGGAATTTTTTTTTCTTTTTCTTATTATTATTTCATAGGCTTTTGGGGAACAGATGTTGTTTGGTTATATGAATAAGTTCTTTAATGGTGACTTCTGAGATTTTGGTGCACCACCACCCAAGCAGTGTACATTACCCAATGTGTAGTCTTTTATCCTTCACCCCACTCCCACCCTTCCCCCCAGTCCTCAAAGTCCAATGTATCATTCTTATGCCTTTGCATCCTCATAATGTAGTTCTCAGTTATAAGTGAGAATATATGATGTTTGGTTTCCATTCCCGAGTTACTTCACTTAGAATAATGATCTCTAACTCCATCCAGGTTGCTGCGAATGCTACTATTTCATTCCTTCTTACAGCTGAGTAGTTGAACAGGAAATTTTAATAAAGATCATTTTAAAGGCATAGAAAAAAAGAAGGTGCAAAAGTACATTAAAATGTTACAGGTGCTGGGATTGCAATTTATTTTATACTTTATTTTTAAAATTACAGTGTATGTGAATTATAAAGCATGAGTACAATAAATATTAAATAATGATAAAGATACAAAGAAAAATACATCATTCCATTGCAAGGTGAATGAAGACTGCTGTCCAAAGAGCTACTAGATGTTTATTCTACAGAAGACAGGAAGTCTGAATTTTGGCCATTTTCTGGGGGGAAAAATCACAAATTAATAAAGATGAATTGCCTAGAGATAGATTTTAATGAAAGTGAATATACAACAGCAGCATACTTATTACCTTGAATTGGTGATTTAATAGAGGCACATCTGGTAGCACAATACATATTGTTTAAACTATTTGAGCACATCTGGTCATATCCTATTAAATCATTTAAATCCAGGTAAAATTGGGGACCTCCTCACGTCCATGGGAATTATGACAGAAAACTTTCCAAACAGCAGAACACATGCAAGGAGACACAGTAATACCTACAGAAAAACCTTACTAGTATTCAAGTTAAATTAGGTATTTGTTGGATCCTAGGATAAATGTGGAAATTGACAAGCACAATTAAAAGACTTACTTTGGCCAGGCGCAGTGGCTCAGACCTGTAATCCCAGCACTTTGGGAGGCCGAGGCGGGCGGATCACAAGGTCAGGAGATCGAGACCATTCTGGCTAACACGGTGAAACCCCATCTCTACTAAAAAATACCAAAAATCAGCCAGGTGTGGTGGTGGGCACCTGTAGTCCCAGCTACTCGAGAGGCTGAGGCAGGAGAATGGCATGAACCCAGGAGGCAGAGCTTGTAGTGAGCGGAGATCGCGCCACTACACTCCAGCCTGGACGACAGAGTGAGACTCTGTATCAAAAAAAAAAAAAAAAAAAAAGACTGACTTTGCTTCAGGAATACTGACATTTTTAAATGAAGGAGAGAATCATAAAGTTATAACTACATTCAAGAGCAGACAGCTTTTAAGTGACAGGTCTTACAGAGGCACATCTTTAGTCATACATGCAACCCTTCACTAACCAAACACTTTTTACAGAACTAGTATGTATGTGCCTGCCACTGATGCACATTGGTGATGAAGTGGTGAACCCAATAATTACAGAGCTTACAGTCAAAGGTGGAGAGGAGCAGATAGTACACTAAAGTGTGATGTGTGCTTGTGATACAATAAAATAAATATTGGGTTTTTGTCCCTAGTTCCCAGCATACCGCTCTTAAAAGCCTTGGAGATCTCCAGAGTAATAAGAGAGTCTTTGATATACTGATGAGTGATTGGTGGCTGGGGACCCCAGAGGGTTTCAAGATTGGGACAGTTCACCAGAAAGATCAAGACATGATTAGAGGGTGGGAAATTTCAGCCCCAACCCCAAACTCCAGGGATAGGAGAGGAGCCAGAGGTTGAGTTCAATCGCCAAAGGCAAATGATTTAATCTATCATGCCTACATAATGAAACCCCTCCGTGACTTGGAGTTCCTGGGTTGGTGAACACATTCACATGCTGTAGGGTGGTGAACCTCAACTCCACAGGGACAGAAGCTCCTATGCAGATTCCTCCAGACCATGCCCTGTGTACTTCTTCATCCAGCTGTTCGTTTGTATCCTTGATAATATTCTTTGTAATAAACCAGTAGTTACTAAGTAAAGTGTTTCTTCGAGTTCTGTGAGCCATTCTAGAAAATTATTAACCTAAGAGGAGGGCGGTGGGAATCCCTGACTTTCTAGCCAAGTTGGACAAAATGTGGGTTGCCCAGGCACCCAATACGTGCATTGGCATGTGAAGTACAGGCAGCCTGCTGGGTCAGCGCTAACTCCAGGTAATTAGCATAGGAACTAAATGAAAATATAGGACATACAGGCTGAGCGCGGTAGCTCATGCCTGTAATCCCAGCAATCTGGGAGGCCAAGGTGGGCGGATCACCTGAGGTTGGGAGTTCGAGACTAGCCTGACCAACATGGAGAAACTCTGTCTCTACTAAAAATACAAAAAATTAGCCGGGTGTGGTGGTACATGCCTGTAATCCCAGCTACTCGGGAGGCTGAGGCAGGAGAATCGTTTGAACCCGGGAGGCGGAGGTTGCAGTGAGCTGAGATTGTGCCATTGCACTCCAGCCTGGGCAACAAGAGCGACACTCCATCTTAAAAAAAAAAAAGAAAAGAAAATATAGGGCACATAGTTGATGTTCAAAAATTCAGAGATTTGGTTGGTATTGATTGGTTGGTGCCAGAAGTGCTAAGCATAAAAACAGCTCATAATAGAACTATGTAGGGAAAGTATCTTACTATTTTAGAGACGGCCCAAAACAGAGAGATTAAAGAGTGAGTAACATGTAATTTTAGAACTTGCCTACAGCTGAATTGTTAATAATCCATAACGCAGAAACCATAAGTAAAATTGTGAACTCTCCCTGACACTACCAATTAACAAAGCGTTTTTTTTCAACCTTTGAAAACCTTTAATTCATTTATTAAATGAATTTGCTGACATTGGGGACTTTGCCTTCTCCATCCTGTGCATCATTCCATCTGGCCCACAGTAGCATTCAATAAATGACTGTTAAGTGAATGAACAAACTGCTCAGTAAGGAAGTGCTTATTTGGAGCCTCAATGTTACTTTTCATTACCTTTCTTGAAGAGATTCACAACGGAATTCTCGTATGTCTGGAAAAACATATGGAGAGAAACAGGGAAACTATAACAAATGTCTGAAATTTGCCTTGGAAATGGCCTTAAAATGTTGAGGAAGTTTGAGACTCATGAAAAATTTAATTAAATAATTTCAATTATTGAAATTACCACTGTTGGCCAGGTGCCATGGCTCACACCTGTAATCCCAGCACTTTGGGAGGCCAAGGTGGGTGGATCACGAGGTCAAGAGATTGAGACCATCCTGGCCAACATTGTGAAACCCCGTCTCTACTAGAAATACAAAAATTAGCTGGGTGTGGTGGTGCGTGCCTGTAGTCCCAGCTACTTGGGAAGCTGAGGCAGGAGAATCACTTGAACCAGGGAGGCAGAGGTTGCAGTGAGCTGAGATCGCGCCACTGCACTCCAGCCTGGGCGACAGTGTGAGACTCTGTCTCAAAAAAAAAAGAAAGAAAGAAATTATCACTCTTGTAAAAATCACAGGAAAGGCTGACTCATATACCATTCCACCAGATGCCACTTGATCTTGATGCCTCATGTTTGAATCTGTGTTCTATTTCTCAGAATAGAATAGTATTCTAATTACTAGCAATGTTTGTTGACATTTGTTCAGAAAAAAACTTCCCGTTCTTATGTGTGATTTATTATATAAAGCAACAAGAAAAATATTTCAGTAAAACACATCTATAATATCAACGTGATAATCATTTCTCTTTAAAAGATTATTTTTAGAAGTGTTGAAACAAATTATTTCTTAAAGCAAAAATTTAGCTGCACAATTTATTTTAGAGGTCATGTACAATGTATTTTCTGTTTCACATAAGCCAATTACCTAACCAAAGCTTTAACCATTTATTGTCTCAAGACAGTTAAGAATACAAAATAAAGTTAAGACATGGTCACTGTTTCAGGGAATTCAAACCTAGCTAGATGAACACACCGAAAGAAGCAAGTAAGATACTAAAAGTGACTAAATAATTTGTGAAATATATAATGGCATATGACAATGAAATCACATGATGCAAATAATTAATCAATAGCTTAGAGAAAATATCCTCAGTAAGAACTAGAGGAATCCAAAATGACCTCATAGAGGATGAGGAGCTGGGAAGAGCTTGAAGAAGAGAAAGAGTTTTACTAGGAGCACAGACATGGAAAGGCCTTCTAGCCAGGAGAATCTTAAAAGTCAATGTAGTACAGTAGACGGAAACCCCCTAGGAAGCTGCTTCTTTGCCAGCTCTAGCTCGATCTAATCAGCATTGAAGTTGAAAGACATATTCTACCAAAAATTGCAGTTCTGGAGAGACCTATAATAAATACATATATGAATATATATTAATATATATGAATAGATATCACAGGAATATACATGATACATAGCAGAAGATTATATATATCTCATATCTGAGGGGTTTACATACGTAAGTATCATATCAATGGGACTCAAATTCTATCTATGAATACAGATGCTCCAAGACATAAATTCCTCACCCTTGAAGCTTGCTCTTCCCGAAAATCCCCTCAGAGAAAATGGCATCTTTCTTCAGATCCATAAATTTCACTCTCAGTGGCTAAAATCATTCCACAGTCAGCCAATCAAGAAAGCTCGAGGAAGCAGTTTCTCCCACTGTGGGTGAGGCTGGGCCCTGGTCTGGGGTTCCTCTTCCTGTCTGTTGCTGTGCGGCTCTTTAGTTCTCCGGGTGGTGCCTTTCCATCAGGAACGCCAAGGTGCTGCCTCCACCACCTTCTTAGAAGCTCTCCTTAGCCAAAACCCACTTTTTCCTATCATTTCCTAGTATGGCTTTCCAGATGACTTCTGCTGGCTTCCTTCTGTGGCTGGCAAAGTGCTGTGGGACCAGAAACCGCTTCATTCAAGCCCTCTCTATTACTAGTGATTTTCAACTAATAGTGATCTTACTTTCTGCTAGTGAATTACCAAAGCTTCCCCCTAAAACATGCTGTTTCTATTTTTATCTCATTTAGAAAGAGGCACTCATAAAAGCAAACAGCATTCATGGAGCACTTAATGTATGCCAGAGACTAGGTATCTACATGCATTCTCTAATTCAGTGCTCACAACAGCCATTTTACAAAGGAGGAAAATTTAGGTGTAAAGAGATTAACCAATTACTTAAGTCTAAAAGAGGCAGAGTCTCAGCTTCAGCCTAGGCCTACCTAATTCTGATGATCAATAACCAATTTCCAGCCTCTCACCATCGAGTGTTTGCAAATTCTCTGAATTTTGAGTTTAGTCTTCCATCTTCTAAAGACACTTCTCACCAACTGATACATGTACCTTACTCTTTTGTTGTTACTATTTTTTGCTGGATTTATAGCTAAAATAATCCATTATTTTTCTTATCTTAAAATTATTCTTGAGTCTTTTCCTTTTCTTCCTATCACCTCATTTATCCAGTGCCATTTACAGCAAATTTCTTTGAAAAAAATATTAATATGCATTATCTGTCATTCTTCTCATTTAATTTTCTCTTGAAATTATTCTGATTGAACATTTGTCTTTACCACGCCACTAATCTGCAATGACTTCCATGAAGCTAAATCCAGCGGCCAATTCCGGGCTATAATCCCACTGACTTTTCAGCCTAACTCACCCCGGTTGACGACTCCCTGATCCAAAAGACACCACGTTCACGTAGCTCTAGGATATGGCCCTGAGTACTCTCTCCTAATTTTCCTTCCATTTCACTAGCTATTTCTTTCACAGCACTTGCCTCTCTCTCCTCATGTCCCCAAACTCTAAATATTGGTGTTCACCAGTGACCTCTGGCTTAGGCTTTCAGCCTCTTCTCTCTTTAACTTCAGTCCATCACTTATTGATCCAATCCAGTGTCATGGCTTAAAACATCCATATTTATATCTCTGCCTCTCCTTTCAATTCCTGACTTGTCTATCTAACTACTTACTTGACACTTCTGTGTTGACTCAAATTTAGCATGTCCAAAAACCAAACTCCTCATCTGTCCCCTTAAACTTGCTTTTCCAGACATCCATTTGTTTGGGGGCCAAAATTTGCAATTCTCGTTAGCTCTGCTCTTTTTCTCTTACCCTATGTCCAACCCATCACCAGACTGCACCAACTGTAAAAAGTAGCCTTAACTGCTGTCTCCTCCACAATGACTGCCACTTCTGCCCAAGCCACTGTCCCCTCCCACCTGGACCATTGCAATAAACTTCTGTCACCCTACTCCTGTCATTGCACTCTTTTCCCTACAAGGCAGTCTGAGTGCCATTTTTAAAAATTAAGCTAGATTATACCAGCTTCTCAGTATCTGTATACATCACCTAGAGCTGCCGTAACAAAATATCACAGCCTAGGTGGCTTAAACAAGTAAAACGTTGCCTCACAGTTCTGAAGGCTGAAAGTCCAATGTCGAGGTGCCAGCAGGTTCAGTTTCTCTCGAGGCCTGTCTCCTTGGCTTGCAGGTGGCCACCTTCTCCCTGTGTCCTCACATGGTCTCCTCTGAGCACGTGAATCCCTGTGGTCTCTCACATGTCTCAATCTCTTCTAATAAGGGCTCCAGTCCCACTGGAATAGGGCTCCAATCGTAGAACCTCATTTAACTTTAATTATCTCTCCAAAGGCTTGACCTCCAAATGCATTCACTCTGGGGGCTAGAGCTTCCACATACAAATTTGGAAGGAACGTAATCCAGTCCATGAGGTATCATTGCATGGTTTTCCATCTCACTCAGAAACAAGCCAATGTCTTTTCAGTGGCTAGCAAAGCGTTGCGTGATTGAGACATCCACCTCTCCACTCACTTCCTGGATACTGCAGTCAAGCAAACTGAACTCTTGCTGTTCCTGGAACTAACAGGAATTCTTCTGTATTTGTTATTCTGTCTCCTCAGAAATTGTCTTTCTCTCACTCTCACCCACCCCTCAGGTCTTTACTCAAATGCCACTTCTCCACGGAACCTTCCTACCTAATTTTCAGTTGTAACTCCTGGCACCATCCTCACACCATAACACCTTTTCCTGTTTTATTTTCCAGCAAGACACCTGTCACCCTCTCTCTCAATATTGACATGACATATATTTTACCTGTGTATGTGTTTATTGTCTGTCCCTGAGCTTCATGGTGGCTGAGGTTTTTGTTTTGTTCAGTGCTGTTCTCCATCATCTGAAACAGGAACAAATATTCTATCAAGGTGACAGAAATTCATGACTGTTTTCAAGGGTA